>NC_071390.1:177031644-177345025 GCF_022682495.2 Desmodus rotundus
ACAACTATGAAAATAAACCACATACACACTTGCAACTAAGAACATGTTATCTACAGTGCTTTAGAGTGAAAGGGGTCGAAGGACCTAAGGGTGTTGATTTATACACCAGCTGCTGTCCTGATTTTTGAATCTGTAATTGTATAAATCAGAACAACAGTCCCCTGCATACTGATCTAAAAGAAAATATTTAGCCATTTGAACAACATGTACATAATTATGCTCCAAACAATTCTATTTTCCTTGGTCCTACTTCTAGTCTCTCTTAAGTAACACAAAGTATGGCAGTTTAATTCACAATCTTGCTTTACTATTTAAAAAGTGTATATTTATTTAAAAAGCAAATTTGCAACCTTGATTTTGAGTCTCAGCACTTTCCCTCCCACCCCTGTGGGGGTCAAAGTTCGTGGAGCCTCCAGACCAGGATGGGCTCCAGTGACCTTTGGATCGTTCCCTTCCCTCAAACCTCCTCCTACCACCACCCCCGACTCCCCGCCGGCCCAGGTCCAGAGCTTGTGGGGAAGAAGAACAGGAGAGGGTTACAAGAAAGGTCTTGTTTGGCCTATAATGTTGTGAGCTGGGGGTCTGGGTTTGGCAGTTGTAGAAAGGGCCATGAAGCGTCCAAAAGAGGGCCCACCTCAGAGGTTCCCCGCACTGCCCCCCTGTTGGTGGTCTCTCCCTGCAGCTCTCTGATATGGGCAGTACCATCATCTTCCTCTGGCCCTTCTCCACCTCCTCCTTCACCCTCTGGGCGCCATCCTGGACAGGCACGAAGATGACTTCTCACCAGCTCTGCCTCACTCACGGCTCTCACTTTGTATGGAAAACACTTACCCACCCACCTTTCTCCCACAGACATTCTTAGAGTGAGGGACACCCGACACAGCTGATGCGCTCCCACCCCTTCCTCCGGGGGCCGCTGACCGGCTCATCCTTGTCAGGGGAGACTCGCAGCACGGCTGTGACAGGAGAAGCAGGAGCCTCCTCCCTCTCTGGGAGGAGTAAGGGTCTCAGAGCACTGCAAGATATTGTCCAAAATACACTTCAAAAAAAATACCTCTCCACTTTGCTGGCCTTTTTGATACCCTGATGTGGGGGAGACGTCTAACTAGCTCTTATCATCCACGTTGAACTTTCTGCATATGATCCAGCACCTCCTTTGAATCTGAATATCCAGGTCGCCTGGCGCCTGGGCCGACATTCTGTCAAATATGCCAACGGAGCTCCCAGAATCCCCAAGAGTGTTTCTGAAATCCCCTCCAGCTTCAAATCTGCCTTTCATGGAAATCACAGGATAATTTGGAAGGCTTCTCATCGATACAGAATGCTGGCGTTGGAAGGGGCTTCCAAAATCATCCCTTTCAATTCCCTTTTTTAGTCGAGAAGATGATGGGGGGCCAGAAAGTTTCCCAGTGAAGCCGCGTCACCCGGCCTGGGTGGCAGCGCTGGCCCAAGGCCAGTGGCCCCGACTGGCAGGCTCCTCTGCCGTTTGAGGGCCAAGAAAGAGTCAAAGGGTTCCACACTTATTTTTTTTTTAAATCAAATGAGAATAAAAATAGTTTGTCTTTTCTAAGTGAAACTAAACCAGTCTTTTGAAACAAAAAGTCTTGGTGGAGAAACTCCAAGCCCTCTGTGTTTCCGAGACTCTCTGTCCCAGTATTCTCTGGGACATCTTGTTTTATGGGTTAATATATACTTTTCTATTTCAAATGATTTGGCAACTATTCGTTGGGAAAGAATGCTCTGTGACTCAGCAGCCTTAGGCTGAACAGTCTGTGAGGTTAGAGGCCCGGGTCAGAGCTCACTCGCTTTGCTCAAAGACACCGATGGCTTACGCTTGCCATGGGTGCCAGGTCCCACAGTGTCTTAAAGAAGCAGCTCAGTGCCCTCTCTGCCCCTAAAGCCCACATCAGCATCACAAAGCAGTTAAGAGCAGGGATGCTTTAGTGTTTGAGAGTTGCCCACTAGTTCACACCTTTAGAGAGAGAAGAGTATATTGCTGACAAGTTCTGAATCTTCTCTTTAATGAAAGTCTAGGAACTTCACGCTTTGAGTGAGAAAACCACCCCTGAGGCCAAGCCAGACCCTTGGACTCTATCACTCATCTTACATTAATGGCCAAAGACCGCAAGCCCAGGGGAGACATTCTTCCCGCATCCAGTTTCACAGTCAAAGCCAGAGGCTCTCCCACCTGTCTGTTCTGTGCCGCTCTCTCGTGGAATCATTCATTTGGCTTTTATGGAGAAGGTGATATGTGAAGGAGCCCACACAGAAAGTCCATAAGACAGGTTTTGAGCTTAAAGTGTGACACAGACGTAACCAAGGGTAGCAGCTCATCCCGCTAAGTGTCTGGAGGGCACCGAGGAAGTTCAGGAGAGAGACAAAGGCTCTGGCTTTTGGGGTGAACACAACCCAGCTCCACTTCCAAGGATGCTGTGACTCGAATTCCTCAGTCAGGGTCCTTCACCTGTAAAGCCACAGTCTCCCAGACCATACAAAGGGGACAAGGGCAGCGACTGCACCCAGTTAATAGTTTCAGATTGGCGAGAACAGGGCTGGGCACACAATCGGTGCCTGACAATTGTGAGCCCTATGGATAGAAAGGACTATGGTAGGAAGCACGTGCCAAAGAGAAAACACACAGAAACAGCTGATGTCTGCTCATTCCTTGGTGAGTGTTCTCTCAGCTCACTTTCTCCCTCTGTGTTTTCACTGTGACCAGCCTCACTTTGCCCCTAAAGTGTTAGGTGGTGTGGCAAGGGACGCATAAGGCTGCCGATGGAATTTAGGAGGCTAAGCAGTTGGCCCTATAGAAAGGAGACTATCTGAGTGGGCCCCATGTTGTCACCAGGGTCCTTACATGTGGCAGAGGGGGGCGGGAAAGAGGGTCGGAGGGACCCAATGTTACTGGTTTTGAAGATGGAAGGAGGGGCCTCGGGCCAGGATATGTAGGCATCCCTAGAAGCCGAAAAGTCAAGGAGGTGAATTCTCACCTAGGGCCTCCAAAAGGATCCCAGCCCTGCCCACGCTTGAATCTGAGCCCAGTGAGACTCCAGGTGGACTTGTGACCCACAGAAATCCAAGGTAAAAAAGTGTGTTGTTTAAGCCACACATTTTCCAGCAGTTTGTTCCGGCATCAAGTAGAAAAGTGATGCCGTGTCTAAGGGTCACTAGTGTTTCCCGGAGTCACACCCGTTGGGGAAGGACAGATGGGCCCTACCAGAGTAAACACGTGTCCTGTCCATTCCTTCTCTCACCTGCTGTAGAAGGAGCTTCAGCCTCCTGACTCCTCGCCTGCCACCCACCAGTACGGGTGGTCCCCAGGGGCTGTTCCACACCAGCTCATCCGGAAATGCTTGTTATGAAACAAGGCCCAGGCACACTCTTCTGACTTTCTCCTGCCTTCGCTGACACCTACTCCAAAGGCCACCCCACCCTCTTCGCTCCAGGAGGGCACTTCCCCTGCGCCCACGCCCTGCGTGCCCTGCACACCCTGCACTTGGGCCAAACCATCCCGACCTCTCTGCCCGTAGATGTCACACAACCACATTAGTCCCACCGAGGCACTGCAGCCTGCGACGCACCCAAGGGGGATGTTGTTCTGTCCAGTTTTTCATCCAGCAGAGCCCAGCCCTTCCTCACTAAGCCACTCACCCAGCCCGCAATGGACTCAGGTCCAGAACAAATCTGCGTGGCAAATACCACCATCTGATTTAGGATGCCCCGCTTCCTGAAGAAACACGTCTATAGATCAAGTGTACATGCCTGATCCCCGCTCCCATCCAGAGCAGTTTACTAGACAAGCCCGCCATTCTTCATGGGACTAAGGGGTCTCGGGTGCAGGAAACATTTAGGGCTGAATTAAAGAAAAGCAAGAGACAAAGCCAGCAGGGACCAGGTTGGCTTGGATTGATATGGACCGTAATCCCACCATGCCCCCGGCATTTTAACAGACATTTTAGATAATAGTGTCATTTATTTTTCCCAGTGCAGGGCTCTGAGCGTCAGAGAGTCTACACTCTCCCGATGGCTCAGCCAAGAAGCAGCATCAGGCACCCGGAGGCTCCACCCGTTGGATATAGATGCTCCTCCTGCACCAGCCACGTGGGGCAGAGATGCCACACCCTAGAGCCAGGGGCCGCCGTGCTGCTCTGGCAGCCCCACCCAGCCCCACCTGGGGGCAGGCACACACCTCCTCTGGCATGTGGTTGATGAAGGGAGAGGAAGTGGGGTGTTTAGGGCAGCACCATCCGCAGGGGCTCAGGGTAGATAGCTGACATTAGCCAGCAAGGAAAAAATCATTTTTAAAATATCATAAGATAAGTTAAACTTGCAGTTCTATCATTTCATATAAAAAAATCATGCATGAAAATAAAAGTGATTCCAAGTTATTTTATTCTGAATTTATTTTTAGTGGCAATAACAACAAAATAGCTCTTTTGCATGAGTCATCTCACAAAACAGAAACAGGACTTCCTGACATGGCATTCTACAGAGCTTGAAGGAAACCACTGTTTGACGTGAGAAAGATGGGATACCACGCGCGGCGGGGCTTCCCTGCCACCCCCAGAACGCTCCCCCTCTCGCCTCTAGCTGTCTCCCTGTTCTCCCTGCACGTCCTATTCAAGCCGCCACTTCCTCAGGGAGGTTTTTGTCTGGCCACCCCTCACTGAAATGAGCCCCCTGTTAGGGGATCTCAAAGCACATTGTACTGTTTCTTCATCGCGCGTCCTGCAAGCGTGCTGATTACCCCACAGGTGTTCATGTGCCTGGCTCGTGGGACACAACGAAGCATAGACCCGGACACGACCCTCCTCCCTGGGAACTTACCCTCTAAGAGGGGGGAGCCGGAGAGTTTCTGTGTGCCCCTGTCAACCAATTGTTCTAAAAAACATAGAATTCCAGAAAACACATGGGCTTGAGGCAAGACCGATGGGCTCACACCGCAGAGGACAAACGCAAATGGTGCTGAGTCATTAGAAAAAACACCTGAACACCTGTCTCCCACCAGTCATTGTCTGTTCTGTTCACCCTGTTTTCACTCTATGTGCATCCCCCATTCGCTGACCCAGTTCTGGGCACATAGTAGGTGCTCAACAAGTGATGATTGAAACACTTAATGAAATGGAAGGTAGCCCCTTCGGACATGTGATTAGTGGTGTCATTAACGCCTGTGGCTGCTGGTTCAAAGCTACATGCAGCAGGTGACAACAGATGCGCATTTGGGCTGTTACCACTGACCACCCTGCAATACGCATGCCACGTCTGGTCCCAGAGGTGGAGTCCAAGTCTAACGGCTTATTCTCCCTCCTGGATCGGGCTCTGCTGACACCGCCTCTGCGGGGAATGGGCTTCCCTCTCCCTCTGGCTGGTTAACCACGCCCTGCCCCACTGACCACTGGCTAAGACGGTGTCAGAGCAGCAGAGCGAAGCATATGGACTGGACAGCCAGGCCCCTGGGTTCAAATCTCAGGTCGCTCATGCTTCTCACCTTCTGTGCCTTGGTTTCCTCATCTGTAAAACAGGGACAATAGGAATCCACCTCGCAGAGCTAATATTTATGAAGCCCTTATTACAATGGCCCCTGGCAAGTGGTACATGAAAGTTTATTATGACCCACTCCTGAAGATCGCCAGGTGCATGTCCCAGCCCTTACACACGTGTCAGCTTTCCACTCACCAAGCGTCTTGTCTGTTTACCAGCCTCCCACCTCACAGCCAGCTCCCTGAGAGCGGAGCTGGGACCTGTCTGTCCTTCTAGCATTTACCGGAGACTGGCACGAACCAGACGTTCAGCGAAGGTTTGCGGAAGTGGCAGAACGTTCTCACACAACCCGACCCTGAGTGTCAGGACAAACACACTTCATGTAGGACATCCGGTCACTCTGGTTAGGGGAGCAGCAGGGCGAAGAGTGGTGTTAAGGAGATTTTGGTTTCTAACCACAGGCAATAGATGCAACTGAAATACACCGCGTCTGCTTGCAACATCCCTGGCCTGCTGTTAAGCAATTCCTTGTCAAAGCGGTGACAAAGACACGAAACAGATGTATCTTTCTCATGGCCAAGGAAGCTGGACGGGGACAGCCCCGTGGATGGGACGCCTTTATAGAAGAAGTGAAGGACTGAATTGAGGCCTTGGAGGAAGTTTGGCTGGGCCGAGGGTAGAGCTGCTAAGATCTTTCAGACTGCAGAGAGGATCGCCAGGTCCCCAGAAGCTGAAATCATCCCGGTTTGCTGGGGCGTGTGAAGCAGCAAGAGAGCTGAAGGATTTAATTTCTAAACCTAAAGCCTCCGTGTAATTGTATATACATCATCGCAAATACTCTGAGAACGCACTGCGTCCTGTTTGCCCCGTTCACACAAAGCCCTGTTTCCTGTACTTCCTGAAAGATTTTCGTAGGTAAGTTTCCCCACCCGTGCTGGCTGCTTTACCTGCTCACATAAGAACCTGAAGTCCGTCAAGAGCCAAGGCCACCGGGTAAGGGGTGAGGCTCACAGCGCGGCATCAGGAGGCCTGAGCCCCAGCGTGACCCCAGCATTCAAGCTGCGTGGTTCACAGCCCTCTTCGCTCCTCTGAGTCTCCAGCTTCCCCACTTGTCAAATTAAACACAGTGGCTTCCTCACAAGTCAGGTTCCAAGGTTTGAATGAGGTAATGGGTGCTAAATTTTTACAGACTGAGAAGCACGGTGAACATATACTAGAAACCCACCTAAGTCTCCCGTGCAAAATAATGGGAAACCCCAGGGTCCCTGTAAACTCAGCACGGACACTTGTTGGGCTTGGAGTCCTCTTCAGGCCCCGCACACTGGAGACCTTCTAACCACAGTGACCGTCAGGGTCCTGGAGCCCAGTCGAGTCAACACCACGGCATGCACTGAATAGTGACGACGTTGGAGCTGTCACACAGACCTTCTCATGCCATTGCTGTCGGAATTCTCACTTTCCTCAGCCCCAAAGTCAGCCCCTTGCCTCTTTCTCATGCCTTAACTTTCATAACTAGACATCTTCTGTTTGCCAAACCTGTTTCTTCTCTAATCCTTATTGCAATGCAAACACTGTGTGCATGAGTGTATTAGGGTTCTTCAGAGATAGATGATGATGATGATGATGATAGATAGATAGATAGATAGATAGGGAATCAGCTCACATGATTAGGAAGGCTAAGAAAAGTCCCAAGACTGTCTGTCAGCAACAGGGAGACTCAGAGAGTCAGTGCGTCATTCCAGTCAAGTCCAAAGGCCTGAGGAACAGGACAGCATTTGAAGAATGGAAAACCCACTGGCCTGCACAGGTGACCTGGAGGGACGGACCCAGGCCGGTCCCTGTTCAGTGATCCACCAGCTGTGGATCCAGATGAGACTTGAAACTTGACTTGCTGGAGTCTCAAAATGACACCGAGGGGTTGGTACCTTACAGACTCAGAGCAAAGGAAGAAAAAGTTCAGGAAAAGAATCTGAAAATGGTTAAGTGACTGTACCTTCCCGTTTGCCTTAAAGAGAGGGAAGTCACTTTGGTTTCCTCCTCCTTCCTCCCATAAAAAACAAGACTGAAAAGAGACAGAGACAGGAAGAATGGAAGAGAGAGGTTAAAAGCCAGGGCCGTATGCCATGCCGGGTGTTAAACTTGGCTCCCTTCCTCTCATCCGCTATTCTGAGCCCTGCCGGTCCCACCGTCTCCCCGACAGAGTACTTGTTAATGAAAGGCTCCTTAGTGCTGTGGGTGCTGGGCTCTTTTTCCTCCCCCTGATCCTCACTGCAAGACCCACACTCAGCCGATGTCAGGACAAATGAGGCCCCTTGCCCCGCCAATTTAGCGGCCCTGGCAAGGACCCAGTCCCTGCGCAGAGAGGGAGAGATTCTGCCCACGGGGTTTAAAAATATTTCAGTGTTTTTAACCTCCGGGAAAAGGGTTTGGCAAACAACTGATAGCAGATTTGTGTGTGTGAATGATGTCACATTCCTGGCCAGATCTGTCTAAACAGGGCTCTGCTCCAGATAAACGGTTAGCGATGGCCGCCGTGGAGATGCAGGATCGGACCGGTCTGGAAGGGGACTTGCCTAGGAATCTGAGCTTGGGCCATTGACTTGGTTCTTCTCTCCTACCCCCGGGGTGGTTGCTCACTCTGCCTTGGTAGGGTTCCACATCCTCATTGGAAAATCAGAGGTGGAGGGCACCTCATGCTGGGTGGTACGCGCAGTATGTTCTTGGTATGGCCACGACTTCCAAGACGACAAACAACTCCAGACAGCCTCAGGGAATTTGTACTTTGGTAGATCTGTGTACCTCCAAGTTCATCCATCTCTTGGGACCCTGTCATGGGGTTACGTCTACTCAGAAATCTCTTCCCTCAAGGCCTACATCTGGCTGGGGCCTTTCCATCTATCACCAGCGTGGTAAGAAGTTGGTGACTCTGAGACTCTGCTTTTCCAAACGGGTGATAGTAATAATGGCACCAACAGGGAAGCATCATTGTGATGATTAAATCGTGCACTTACGCAAAATGCCTGGAATAATGTCTAGCATATACTGAGGCCCTTCTGGGGAAAAGCGTGAGCTGAGCAATGAACTCGTATTTAATGGATACTTATTCATTGGTTAGCCAGCTATCAGTTCTGTGAATAAAGAATTAAAGGGCATCAAGGAAGCAGAGCAGAAATTTTAGGGAAAAGCTCTCCCTGCATTTACCTATCACCTCTACCTCTGTGATTCCCAGAGAACTTGGTATGAATGCAACAAAACTCGGCCAGGACATATGTTCAACATCAGGAGTCACTCTCAGAAAGATGGCCCTGTCCCTCGGACCAGTGAGCTTTACACGGAGTCCTGGGCTTACCCACGTTGGGGTCTGGCTTGCTGTGGGAGGTGTTAGGGCCGTTGGTCCAGGAAGTAGAAGGCACCTGAAGATGCTTCCTAGAGAGAATGGGCCTCTACAGGAGCAACCCCACCTGCGATAGTTCCCGAGACAAGACCAGGTGCGTGTGAATGTCAGCTGGGTTTGTGTTAGCTCCTCCCCAGAAAGCTGCTTCCTGGCAGTCACAGAGCTGGCCAACTGATGGCACGCACCCTGTTGAAATTGAGCACAGCTGAAATCCAGCAGAGGGCACGACTTCAGCTCATGCCCAGCTTCGCCTCTCAGAAGGCAAGTGCTCGCGTGATGTGGGGGAGACCACAGCTGATGGGGGAGGCTCAGACAGGTTTCCTGAAGGAGCCACAGACAAGGTCAGAAGGAAAAGGCAATTAGTGTGAGGTGAGCCATCTCGGGGGCCTGGAGTCACACTGCCCGAGGTGCCACAGAACAGGTGCTCCACTACAATCAATCAGAAATGCAGGTGCTAATTAACCCTCGTTTCCATCCAGGAGCTCCGCTCTCACGCAACTGGTAAAGAAAAAATAAAATACATGGATTTCGGTCCATTGCAGGAGACAGTCCCCTCAACTAGGAATTTATAAAACAGACGACACGCCCTCAGAGGGGTGGGGGGCATGGTGGATGGTCCTGCTTCATTTTGGAGTGTAAGTATGTGAACTTGAACGCTGCAACCCCAGGCCTCGACTCCATCCCAAGATCAGCCGTGTGTTAGGACACTGACTTTGGGAGTCACACCCACCAAAAGGATGAAGCCAAGTGCCACATGGTGTCACAATGCTTCCTGAGGTCAGCAATTTTTTTATCACCTAAATTTGTTTTGTTCAAAAAAACTGCAAAAGAAAACTGAGAAAACAGCGAGAACAGCAGAAAAGTGGTAACGTTAGGTCAGGCTATGCCGTCTCTTCTTTTTCTCTTCCAACACATTGTCTCAGTTTTAAAGAGAGAGGAATCGAATTAAAAATTACATCTGTTTCTGTATAGAATGTTTGTTCATGAGAAATCAGTTCCTCTCGGGGGGGAGGGGGACAGGGTAATGGGTGGATACTCCTGGGATCTCTCTCTACTATTTCTGCCATCTCAGGTGAGTCTATAATTATTTCAAAACAAAAAGTTTTTAAGAATAAGAAAATAATGTTTAAAGTGTGGATAAAAATATTAGTTTCTCCTCCTGGGCATTAAATTCATAGAAGTTGAAAAAATATTTAGAGATCTGTTCGGATGGGTTCCAGGTAGTTGACACACAGTCACACCCATATCTCCTTGCCCACCTACACATGCAAGATAAGGCAGTCAATTCACGCGCTTGGAAAATGCTATGAGGTTGGTGGGGTCACACTTCTTTGTACAGGTGAGAAACGAGAGACTCGGTTACATCAGATGACCTGCAACCGTTCAGTCACGAGAGGGGCCAGGGGGATGTAGACAAAGCCAGTATAACTGAGAAACCTGACCCCCTCCCCACAGAGTCCTCAAGAGCTGCCCCAGGACCCCGGTCCTACTTCAGCATGAACCGGCCTTCACAGTCCTGCTCTTTATTTTTCTGGTGTTTTGTTTTTTCCTGTCATTCTTCACACAACCTACCTAAAGGCTTCATCTGAGTAGGCCAGACGGAAAGTGAAAACTCAGCAGACTCACTGTGTCAGGCGCTGACCCAGAAATATCCTGTCAAGGCCCAGGCAGCTTGGCACGCAGCTCTATTCACACACGTGGTGCATCACTGACCATCGGCTAGTACCTGGGGTCCCAGAGCATGCTGTATGGCCGGTGAGGGGGCCCCAGGGAACACCAAGGGAGCTGAGGTTAATTAGATGCCAGGAACAGTATAGACACTCTGCAGGAGGTAAGCGATTTAACCCTCACAGTCACTCCTCCAAGTAAGCATTCTCATTTCCATTTTACGGAGGAGACTCAGAACAAACAGTCAGGTCCTTTGCCCAAAGCCAGGCAGCCTTTCAGTGGTACTTCTGGGTAACTTCTGGCTGTCAAAACACCAACCCCTCCAAAATTTCCCAATACCCTCAAGTATGACTCAAGGTCTCTGGACCCCATAAACTGTGCAGGTGGGGCATGCAGTGTAGAGAGCAAGAGATAAGAACTCAGGAAGCAAGTAACACAAGATGAATTGTCACCCAAAGAGATGATTAAGAGACTGTGAAATGCAGGACAGACAGGAAGAGGGCAGCATGGGCTGGACTTGTAGGTGGCTGGGCTCAGACTAAGGGGGGGAGTAGTCTCTTTGTAGATGCTTCAGTGTCATGCTCTCCCTTGTTCTCTCCACATTCCAGTTGCCTTTCGCTCTGGTGGGCTTCGCTGTCTCTTCCACCCCGGCATCTAGACAGACGATGCCTTGAATGTTCTTCCTGACACTATCTTCAGTCCTCCCTCCTCTCTTCCTCCTCCTCCTCCTCCCTTCCCTCCTCCTTTCCCCCCCTCCTTCTTTTCCTCCCCCCTCCCTTCCCTCCTCCTTTCCCTCCCTCCTTCTTTCCCTCCCTCTCCCCTCCCCCTTTCCCCTCTTTCAGTCCAGCAAATGGCAACTTATCATAAAGGCCTCCCAAGGGAAGTCTTTCCTGAACCCTCAGAGCAAAACATACTGCCTCCCATGCACTGTGGTCCTCCTCCTTCCCGTCTTGGAGTACACATCATCCTGATCATCATTTCCTAGTCAATGCCTCTCTACTCCTCTACAGTCTGAGCTCTCTGAGGGTCAGGCCAAGGTTTTGCTTGCTTAACTCTGTATCCCCCCATCTAGACCAATGCCTAGAGGACAGCAGGTAGGAGACATCAATAACTGTTCCAGATGAGTGAATGTCTGATCAGGTCCTTGTCATTGCATTTATCCATATTGTAGTTTTGTTGACATTTGTGAAGTCCCTTCATTTATTTTTCTTCCTCTAGACTTTAAGCTCCATGAGGATAAGGATTAGGTGTCTTTCACCTAATTGTATTTTCAGCACCTAATAGAGTGTTTGGTACTTAATAAATATTCAATAGATTGAATGAATGAATGAATGAATGAATGAATTCCAGGAAAAAAGCTGTAAGCATTACCTACACTATTAACCACATTCTCACGATACCAAACTATCTGCATTTCTCCTTTGGTAAGATGCAGGGATTGTCATCCCTGAGGCCTGGGTCCCATTGCAGTCCAGCCACTAAGTAGATGCCAACTTAGCTATTACACCTCTTGCCAATAAAGGCCACCACAGTTCCCTTTCTGGAATCCACCCCTTGAGTGAGCTCCCACATTCACACTGGACTTGCCTGTGGGATTTCTTTTGGCTAGTGGGACCATAGCAAACCAGCTGCAAGCAGGGACTGGACAAGGCTAGTGCACCAGGGTTTTCCTCTCTGGCTGTGTCTGGAGCCCCCAGCCCATCACATGAATGAGCCCGGTCTAGCCTGCTGGATGATGAGCACCCATGCAGAGGAAAACCGAGGCATCTGGCTACCTTCCTGCCAATCAACAGACACATGAATGTGCCGCTCTCAGGTCACTCGGCTGCCTGTCAACCCACCAGCAGACACCAGATAACCAGGTCCCGTTATGGGTTGAACTGTGGCCCACCCACACCACCAAACCAAAACACCAGCACCTCAGAACGTCACCCTAGTGGAGATAGGGTCTTTAAAGGGGTGCTCACATTAAAATAAGGTCACTGGCAGGGGGCCCGACCCAAGGAGACTGCTTTCCTTCAAAGAGAAGAAATGTGGACACAGACACAGGAATGTGCCGCGTAAAGGTGGAGACTACCACGTACCAGCCAAGGAGAGACCTGGAACAGATCCTTCCTCAGAAGGAACCGATTCTGCCAACACCTGGATTCAGACTCCTACCCGCCAAAACTCTGAGACAGGCCACCACTCTGTACAACTTCACGGTGGGACCCAGGAAACCAACACAGGTCCAGAGCTATGAGTCACACAATAGTGAACCACACAGTTGTGAACTAAGTAAAATGGTGAGCGTTTTAAGCCCCTACTGCAGCCAAGGCTAATCGATAAAGTGGGTACATCACTGGAACCTCTCTGGGCGACCCACTGTTCCAAAATGGGGTCAAACACGTTTCCCTCTCGTGATCGTTGCCGAGCGTTAGTGAGATAAGGCCTGATGTGCCAACCGCTGGGCACAGGACCTGGCGCCACTCACGGGTAGTGAGTGCTGCACTGCTGTTACTGTTAGAGAGCGTGTTAGGTCAAAACCAGTTATTTACCCAGGGAGATAGGAACCTCTACCTTTGAGTTTAAGTGATGGTGGTGTTTATCGTGGAATTCAACATCAGTTGATGTAAAACCAGTGGCAAGTGGCAAGGTCCAGACGAGGACAGCAGGTGCCTGCGAGGACTTGGACCGGCTTAAGTGAATCGGGTGAAGGAAGACAGAAATCAAAATACACTGAGCTCCTGACAGATGCCCAAAACATCACAACACGTCTTTATTCACGTGACGTTCATTTCCTGGAATATCCCTAATACATATATATTATCCCTCCATCACAGAATGGAAGTTAGTTGAAAAAGAAACCAAAACTTGCCCAAGATCACATCACTAATAATTAATACAGCAGGAACGACAATCGGGCATGTCTCATCCCCGTCCCTACGTTCTCCTCGTAACACCTGACGGATCTGGTCCATGTGTCTTGGGTGAGCTCAGGAAGCCATTGGCAAGTCACAAGATAATTAGTCTTCCACGTGCCTGTGAAACAAGTCCAGCAAAGCCCACCTTTTGGGTGTGAGTGTTAGTCAGCAGTCTGTGTGAGTGTGTTCTGGAAATTGCAAAGTGCCCCACAAGGACACCGTGTGTCTTTAAGGACACCCCTCGGGTTGGGAGCCCTGGGCCTCCTGTGGCTTCATTAACTGCATTTTAACTCCCAAGGAGGAAGTCCCACCCGAACACAGGTCACACCAGCAAAGGTCTGTGGCTGCACTGCACAGGAAACCAAACCCACAGAAGACCTAGGAGGAGCCTCCTGCTGAAGGACACAGCTTCGCGCTGAGAATAACTCGGCCCACCAGCTGACGGGTGAGCAGTTCCCGGAGCCTCCGCGATGCCTCCACAGCCGCCCCGGCAGGAAACCAACACCTCGGCCCCGGGCCTCTTGCACTCACTGCGCTGTTCAGGTAAACTAGGTAGGCCAGCTCCATCTGCGTGGCCACCTCACTGTCATCAATGGTCATTAGGAAAGAGCTGCCCCCAAGTAAAATGGGGTTTTCTAGTGTGGAAGGTTATGCTTCTTATAAAGCCCCACCAGCATTAAAAAAGCCAGCTTCCCTAACTCGGTGTTTAGCGGTCCCATTGTTCCATTGGAAAAAAGACTCTAGGCATGTACGCATAAAACATGAAAAGACGAAGGGCTTTCAATTTCCTTTCTCTGGAGCTGGGGCCCCCTGATGGATTGCCACAAAAACCCAAAGGCCAGACTGTTTGCTGGCTTTCTCTCTGACCTTTATTGGGACAGCCCCCTAAAAAGGCAGCCTTGACTCAAAGTAGGTCACTGAAAGTAAACGTTAACTCCTGGAGTCCCTGTGGATATATACATTTTTTTTTAACTTTTCTGAATTGAGATGGTTTTCTTTATGCTTTGGTGTGATTTTCGAATCATGCAGACCAGGTGAGGAGCCTGAGGTGAGCAAAGTTGGGGTAAAATGCTCACCTCCAAGCGTGTCAGGAGGTGTCTCTGCCAGGTTGTTAGGGGCGAGAACAAACAAGTAATGAACTAGAGCGAGACAGGACAGAGAAGGAGTGTCATCGAAGTGACTGTACCTGATAGGCCTGCACTGACCATGGAATTGATGAATGCAGGTAAACGTAGGAAGATTTTATTTTAGTAATCTCGTTAGAGAACAGTAATATTCCCACGACCTTGTAGAATTGACAGAAACTTTGGATACAGCTTCTTATTCAATGATCTTAACAACTTAACGGTGTTGGCAGGGCAGTATTGGGTCATTTAAAAGATGTTGAAACTGAGGCTCAGACAAATAGAGGATAAACATCATGGAGAAATGGAAAGAGAGGAGGCTTTGTGGTCAGTCAAAACTGAATGCAAAAGTCGTGTGGGACTTCATGTGTGTCCTTGGCTCAGTAGCTGAAACCTCTCCGAGCTGCGGCTAGCTGTTGGCGGTGCGCTGTAATTTGAAACTGGTGGAACGGTCCTCCTTTCGGTGGCTTGCTGTGAGGATGAGAGTGAGTGCGGGGTCTGTATGCACTCGCAGTGTCCCACAAGGAAGGGGCCCTCGGGAAGTGGATCGACGGTGGCTGTGCAGGGTCGTTGCCAAGGTCACACAGTGAGCAGCACAGCTGGATCTAGAAGTGCGTCTGCCTGAACACTGCCGCATAAAGCAGTGCCACCCACCGTCCCAGGCAGCCGCCCAGGTCTGCCAAGACCTGAGTTCTGGAGGCGCTCCAGACCATGCTCCCCACCCTGGCATGAAAGGGATGGAATGGCCAAAGGGGTTCAATTGTTGAGTACAGGTAGGTCCTTGAATCTCAGTTAGGTTTAAGATCTTGAACAGATTGAGCCAAAATTTCTGGTAACTTTACCAAGAAAGTTATCAATAAGACTGAGACACACCAGGATATATTGGTCCAATATGAGCACTTCGTAAAGAAAAAGAACCATGAAGAACAAACTGTGGGGGGCAGGCACCAGGGAAATGCATATCACGTTCCACACCCCAGTGTCTAGCGATTTCTAAGTGCACTGGTAATGGTTGTATCTCTTATCATTTTTAGCGCAATTATTATTAGTTTATTTTGCCTTCAGACAGACCATCATGAGATCCTTTGGCCTTTTGTCCCTGTTAAAGAATTTTAATCTGAAGAAGTCGTATTTTGAGGTGATTCTACAGAAAGATAACCTCATCAGTTTTGTATTTATTTTAATCTTTTATCTCTCAAAGCCTTGGTAGTATCTTAAAACGCCCCAAATGTACCGATCCTCTGAAAACATTAAGATTTAAGGACAAATGATAAAAATTTCTTTAGAACACTCCGCGCCAATCCCACACCCTCAGCGTTCTTCGTGGCACTGGTGAGGAGAACCTGTTCAGCAAGCGCCTGGTGAACGGTACTTGTGTAACAGCTTAGAGTTCACACAATACCTTCCCTCCCATGATCTCATTTGGTGTCACAGGAGGAGCTGGTATCCCATTTTTCGGACTAGAGACACTGAGACTCAAGCTGTACAATTTATCATTCCTGGGCTAACAGACCTGCCTCCCACACATCTTGAGGGGGGGGGTGTTAAAAGAATAAAAGAAAGGACAAAGGAAGAGTTAATTATTTGGGGGAAGTTCAATTCAGGAACTAAGTTCTAAATGCACTGGAAGGTACAAATTAGGTGATGAGCTCATCCGAGCCCACACTGTGCATTTGTTCCCCAGACAGATTTGGCTCAGGAGGACTCGCACTGAACAAAATGATGAAATTATCTAATACTGAAAAATCTGAGTCACTTGGATCGCTGCCTAACAGTGGAACCTAAATTAAACAGGATGTCCTACATAGGCTCCCGGCATCATTCAGTAAATGGCATTATTAGTAGTAGTATTAATTAGTAGAATTCTTAGCCCAGTCTTAGTCCAGTCTTGGTTAGATTACCTGGCTTTTTACTCCCTGTCTTTGGATTTGAAGTTTGTCTCAACCTTTTTTGAGACCCTTTTTGATCCTGAAAGAGCTCCTGAGAAAATGACTAGTCTACAACAGGCGCCTAGTAAATGTTTAAGGAAGGACAGTGCTTCCCCCCCTGGGCCTGCCCTGTTGGCCTTGCCCACGGAGGCAGGGCTGGCCTGTGAGTCGTGGCACCTGCATATCTCAATGCCTGAGTCAGACTTTGCTTCCTCCTATCTTTCTTTTACTAAACGGTGGCTCAGTATTGCCCCCAGGCATGAGTGAGTCCATGGAACGCCCATCACAGTGGGGGGGATGTTGGGATTCTGGGCTGGCAGTGCCGGCCCTGCAACTGAAAGGAGGGGTGAGGTAAAGAGGTAAACTTTATAATAAAGGAAACGTATAATGAGGCTCTGATAATCTCTTTTTTTTGTTACAGTCTCACTTTATCTGAACAGTAAAGCAAATGTAATGATAGGAGAACAAAAAAAAAAGCAAGAAAGGAAAGAGAGGGAGGAAAATTAGGGAAGAAAGGAGGAAGGGCAGAGGGAAGAAAGGAAGATGAGGAAGCAGAAAGAGCAAATGAGAAAAGTTGAGGAAAAAGAAACTATTTACTACAAAATGGAATTAAAGGATAGAGAAAAAAGTCTTACCCCAGAAGGAAGGGAACCCTTTCTGCAAACAGAAACAGAGATAGCTTTTGAAAACGAGAAGCAGCAGGAGTAATAAATTCTGAAACTATCTATGCATCAGTTCATTAGCGTCTTTGCAAAATAATTTAAAAATAAGTGAACACACTTTGCTTTGAGATACTTAAGGGAATTTACTTGTTACCAAGACAGTTGAAACATTTTTTTATTTAAAAAAAATATATGCCCATATATAATAGCAGAAAAATGAGAGCAATCTCCCTTATTCCTCAGAAAAAAAAAAAATCTATAATAACAATCCATTTGACTTTAAATGCCTCCACTTATTGGAAATCCAATAAAATTAAGTGTTATATTTAATTTAATTTAGCTGATTGCCCTGACCAGGGTATAGAATTAGAAATCCAATTGGCATACATCTTTTTCTAAGTAGGAGCATCTCTAAAATGTAACTTTCTCATTTTTATATGAAAACAGAAGAAAATTACATAAAATTGTGAGTGAATTAATTAACAGCTGCATCTGAGAAATCTTGGTTTCAACATGTTTACTCAAGGTTCGCGCATGCTATTCTCTCTCTCTCTCTCCCTCTCTCTCTTTCTCCACATCCCCCAAACCCTCTTCCCCAAATATGCATACATTACTCCCTCCCTTGACTCCAAATCACATCCATCACTTTGGATACACTGGATGTGAGGGTGCAGAGAGAATCAGATGTATGCTGTAAGTGTTTTATATTCAGTCCTTTTCTTGTTTTCCTGCTTTAATGAGGAAAAGCATCAAGCCCTAATTTGGACCTTCTCCTCCAGCCTTGACCCAGTTTGAGCAGCACAGCTGCATCTGACCTTCCCGGCTGATTTTCATATTCTCTCCAGCAATCCGCACCCGTCTCTATTCAGGCACATCATCATTATTAAAAGAACAGTGCTTAAACTTTGACACAGACAGAGGCTAGCATTTTTATAAGCCTTATCTTCAAGGAATACGTGAGAAATGTTTGGGAAAAAATATTTCTTTACTGTAAAAGCATTGTTTTTCTTCATGAAATATTAATTTCAGATCAGGTGAAATGCAGCAGAAATATGGATGAACAAATGTCTCTTTGCGAGCTCACTCGGTAGCGCCGGTGGGCCCCCACTGGAGAACCCGACTTCCCCAGGACAGCGGCAACCATGCTGCGTTGCCCTACGTCATCCCAATTGTTTAACATACTTATCCCATAAGGGTACTAATTATCTCCAGATTAAGATCCACACCCAAATGCAATCTATTTATAAAACACATCTTTTCCTCCAAGCACATTTGCTGAGACCCCGGGCAGATTTTGAGCTCAGAAGCAGGCATCCTGGCTTCATGCCCAAGTTTAATGCACATTCTTTGGAAATCTGAAGGATGGCTCCCAATCTGAAAAGCCTTGTTTCCTTTATTTTAGTTTTCTGAAATATTTATGCGTTTTAACCATCAAATCCATTGTCTTTACAAAATGCCTTTCCACCCCCAAAGTACTCAGGGAACTAATCAAATATAATCAATGGGACCATCCCTTCCAAATGGTGGAATTATTTGGCTAAAATGGGTGATTGAGGCAGGAACCCCTTTACTGTCGGGGCCCCAGCTGTGCTGTGCCCCTCTTTCCCATGGCCCCCTTTCTCCCTGGAGGGGAGTGGTGAGGCTTACAGGGAGGCAACATAGGACAGAGAGGTGTTTCTCAAACTGGGGTTCATTTTGGATGCTCAACACACTCCAGCTCCTTAGGGGTGTAGAAATCTCATGGGAACTCGATTACTAAAATGAGAGCACAGATTTCTAAATCAAACAAAGCTAATTATGAGCACCCTCTGGCTCTCTGGCCTGAGCTATAGAACCCGGTACACAGTCAGGCAGCTTGTGCCCCGGTTGGCGTTCATGATTCGATTTGCGGGTGGTGTCTAAGTTGTAACCCAGTTGGCATTTTCCCTCGCCGGAGAAATAAACAGGAGTCTCAAAAAAAGGCGGCCTCCCCCTGTGGACTCGCAAGGCCCCAGGGGCTCCTCTGGCTGGGTCCCTCTCTGACCTCGGGCCCCTGCAGGCAGGGCTCCGTCTCTTCTTGAGGCCCCCAAGGGCTTGTACCTTTGTCCCCAGGGCAGAGCCAGTGCTGGACAGATGGGCACCGTTCGTACCAAGGGCCCTGCTGTGACCTACAGATGGCACCTGAGCATCACTTCAACAGCAAAAGCCATGCTTACACTAGATTTCTGTGGCGAATTAGGAAGAGAAGCTGCAATGAACCCCCTGGTTCCTCCAGACAGGGAACATGCAAACCATGGCCAGATCATCCCCGTGACTGGGGCACCGCAGCCTCTCGGGGTCCCCGAGCCAAGGCCATGACAGGAAACGCCCCACAAAGCCCTTTGATTGTAGACATCTCGACCCCAAAGCCCCTGGGGGAAAGGCCTGCAGGCCCAGGGGCTCCTTGGCCTGGAATCCCGACCCCTCCCAGGACCGTGGCCCAGCTACAGGCCAAGTTACTTCCAAGGAGCTTGGTAGAGGAGCTGGGAGGAATTTCCTCCACTGGCCCCACAGGGAGATGCGTGGGTCCCCTCCAGGTGTGACTTAGGAAGCTCTCGATGAGACTGCATGCCAACAACACCTTTTGTCCCACTGTTATTTACAGATACATATTTAAGCTCACTCCTCCCAATTTTACAGCACCACAGAGGAGACATTCAAGGGCTATGAGGGCAGAGCATTGCTCTCTGGTCTCCACACCCGACATCTGGGCAGTGCCCTGCACGCAGCGAATCCTCAGTGTTTGCAGAATATGTGAACAAATAATTCTACCACGGACGACAGGCACGCAAGCCGGGTCTCACTCACTGGCCGCCTGTAGACTTGATCGACAGGAGTGGCTGCGTGGTGAGATTAGAAGGTGTTCGCGCTCTCATGTAGGAGAAATGTCTGGATGTCGTGGGTTTTCTTTAAAAGTTTCACTGAAAATTCACTCAGAAGTAACTGTACATGCATGGAGCAACGTTCTTTATGAGCAATGGCAGTCCCTGGATTCCCATTTAGGATGAGCTTCGTGGTTACTTGGTACTTTCCCCAGGAATGAGAAAACATCACCCATGACGAGTGGAACCATCCGTGAGTGGAACCACACAGACGGGGATGACAAGGGCTGACGCTCTCCTGGCCCCTCCCTTCTGCCTTCCTGCCGGTTAAAATACCTGGGGCGTTACAAAAGAATCAGGGCTCTGCCCCAGAACAACGGGGTCAAACTTTCTGGGACGTCAGAGCTTTTCAAAGCCCCCCAGGGAATTCTGGAGGGCAGACAGGTGTGAGAATCCATGCTTCCCCTGCTGGTGGCTTATTGTTTCTGCAAACTAAAACCCAAGAGCCAATATAGGGCCCTTCACTAATCTTAAAGGTCGAGTCCCTGTTAATCACTATCTCTCCTAGCCTCACATTACTTAGGTCCTCAGGTCATCCTCACGAGAGCCCTGCAGGTAGTTGCTGTGTTGCCCCCATTTTGCAGATAAGCAAACTGAGGCTCAGGGCAGGTAGATAGTTGCCGGAACACATGGCAGAAGTGTGTCCAGGCCAGTGGTTTGCAGTACTGGCTTATTCTACACGCGATGTCACGTCGGTTTGGTTTTGTAGAAAATGAGAATGACAGCAGGGATCCTATGGGGTTGCTGTGGCAGGGGCCAGGGGACACATAACAGGCACTCAACGTTCATTCCATTCTCTGGGAAAACAGCACAGGTCAGGAAGGGAAGGGCCTTGTCTGTCCCGTAGCATATGACCCGAGTAAAACCTATGGACGTGGAATTCTGCCTGACTCAGCACACCTCCTTCTCACCGCAAGCTCTACCAAATGACGGAGATCAGATAAGGGGGACCACAGGGCTCTCAGAAGCGTCATAGACATTCGGTGCTGAGCAGAGGGCCGTGGGCTTGGGCAGTCTCGTGCATTCTCTCATGCCGGCGACACCGCTGGGCTGACTCACACTCTGACGTGGGTCCCTAAGACTCCCAGCTCTGCGTTTTAGATGCCAGAGAACTTTGGGCTCTCTAGAGATGTTTTAAAATTCTTTTTGTATAATGGATTGCTCCCATCTCTCAAAAGCTATTGCTAAAATATCTTTTTAGAACTTTTATTAAAATTTCAAAATACAAGCTGCTTAAGCACTCATGTTCCAGATTAAATAATTCACAAAGGTGTCAGTTAGAGACTCCCTCCCACCACGCACCCCACACCCCCACCCCCGTCCATCCCCCTGTCCTATGTGCCAGTGCTTGGCAAGCTTCCCGCAACTGTGCTCTGTAAGGAAATTAGAGAAAACAATAAAATGTAAGAAACATAACACATTTCCAACTTCTTAAGATCATTTTTGTCACCAAATATGAATAGATTGTGGTTTTCTTAAATGGAAGCTTTCTATGGAATCTTTGAGCTGGAAGAGGCCTATTGGGACCAACTAGCTCATTTTCCAGGTGAAAAGCTGAGGCCCAGAGCATTCCAACGCCTTGCCCAAGGCCACCCTGTGGCTGGGAGGGCCAGGGCTGGAAAGCAGCTGCCCTGGCCCCTCCCCGGGCCTCTGACCCAAGGCAGTAAGCCTTGGAGGGGACTGTGCTACCCCTGTGGTTCCTCCACTCTGGACATGATAGCCGGCCGGGAGCCAAGCACATGGGGGGCCCTTCATGAGCACAGACTTACTTCCCCCCAGTTGAAGCTGCTCCCGCACTGCCGGTTAATGCTGTCGAAGGAAGGGCGGGACTATGGGACATTTAAGTGGCAGAGGCTCCTAAAGTGAGGGAGGGAAATGCAAATTTGTCCCATGTCCCCATAAGCTAGTAATGGAACCCCTCTAAATATTGATATCCAGAGACTAGTACCAATAACCCTAGATGCCCAAATATGCCAGGACTGGTGTTGAAACTGCAAACTTTACTTTGTCATTCACGGAATTATATATCCCTATTTCCGTAACACTTCATAGTCTGTAAGACATATTCACATGCGTCTGCTTACTTCACACTTAATACCGTAAAAGAAAGATGGATGCTACCATTTATAAGTGAGGAGAGACCCAGTGTTCCTACAAAGTCACACAGCTAGTCAGTGACGGCAGCGGCATTGACGATGTGCTTTGTTTGTGGTATACTGACTGAGGCTCAGGGCCTCTTCTCCACCACCGTGGAGGGACGGCTTCCAAAGGAAGCCGTGAACTGTGCACGCCATCCAGAGAACCCCACAGCCGCCTCCCCTTTTCTGCGTCATTCACGGACCTAGCAGCACACAACAGAGGATGTGGCTGTGGGGTAATGCGCAGGATGTCTGAGGACCTAGAGCTTAGTCCTAGTTCTTTTACAACTTTCCTGCAGTTACTGGCCCAAGATCACAGGGCTCAAGTCCAAACCCCACCCCTCAGCATGCACGGTCTTTGACAAGGGGAATCCAATGGACCTTCCCAAATTCCATTCCCTTTGCTACCAACACCCAAGCTGCAATCCTCTGTGGTCCCACCAAGCTGTGCAAGGCCCCTCAGGCACACTGTGCTTTCAAACACCTTCACACCTTTGTGTGTGGTGTTCCATTTGTCCAGACGCCTTCCTTAATTCTGAGCCTAGAACACACAGACTTACTGTGCAAGAACCGACTCAAGTACTATTTCCTCTAGAAAGACTCCCCTGGCTCTCTGAGGCAGAGCTGGGATTCATCTTGTCTTGTTTTACACACATCGGTTTTTACAAAGAACTTTGAGTGCAGCCATCGTGGGGGATGCAGAAACTGTGTTACATGAGTTTTAGGAGTGCCGTAAGGGCAGGGACTGTGTTTTATTGGGCACAAAGCAAGTGTTCAGTAGGCGGCATTTGGATGAATGGATGCGTGGACAGACGGATGGCAGAGTAAACTGGAAATGCCTGAGGCTCAGTGGAGTGCAATACAGTGACTGGCTAAGAAATGGAGTTTCTGAATCCGGTGACTCTGGCTTCCTGTTGCAGATGGGTGCTCTTAGGCGCATAGTTTAACCTCCACGGGCTTCATTCTCTTTAACTGTGAGGTCCGATCTGTGCCCCACTGCCCTCGGCTGGGAGCCCAAGAGGCTGAAAGATAGAAACCATGTCCATGGCTTCCTACCTCTGGCTGCCTGTGAATCTGGCCAGCAGGGGACAGCAGCAGGAGACTCAGGGCAGGGCAAGCGTGAGAAGGGATTTTTATCTCACCCACTGCCCACCGCAGCTCCTTCCCTGTGGGTCCCTCAGCTGAAGCCACAGCTCTCTTCCCACCAGCTCCACACGCCCCTCCAGGCCCAGGCACAGTAGCACCACTACCAGGCCCTTCAACTGTCCTTTGGGATTCCCTTTACCGTGTCCACACCTTTTACATGGCCTCATTAAACTTCTCAAATTATCTAATTTCAGGGTGTCATCTGTGTTTTGCCTGAACCCCAACTGATACAGTGGGCAATATCCTTTATACCTCCCAGGGTGTTTGTGTCAATAAAATATGATCCAGGATGTAATGCCCTTACTGACTACTCCCGGGGTCTCTGCAGCTGATGTACCAATACACGGGAAATGGGGCTAACGACCTCTCCTATGCGGGTGAATACAAGCCCCAAATAAAATGCAGCATCCTATGGGAAACAGTGTATAAATGTAACTCCCAATAAATATTTCATGGCCAAGTTACACTGTAAAAGGTAAAGCATTCCTTCTCCCACACGCTCACAGATGCCCCAGAGCAGAGCCAGCCAAGCCAAGGCTAACGTGCCCGGGGTACCCAGGGGAGGCGCGTGATTGCACGCCAGGGGCCACCGGGCCCAGGACGCGCTCGCTCCACTCCCCGGGGCAGACGGGATGACTGCTGACAGAAAGAGGACAGCCTGTCAGGGAAGAAGTCCCCACCCCCACCCCGCTCCAGAAATAAACCAATTACCAACCTGGATTGATTCACTTTCTGTCATCTCCTCTGAGCCGACACCTGTATCCCATTTTAACGAGAAGCAACAGTAGCATGTTCACCAGAATTAAAACGTGATGTGTGAGGCCCACTAACAGGTCTGCTGTTGTTTCCACAGGCTGAGTTCAAGATCCCTCTCGTGTGCCCAGTGCCAAGAGCTATGAACAAGCAGTAAGTACCTCTGTGTGGCTGTGAGCCCAAACCTCCTCCTATCCCGGAATAGGACCTAAGGAATGATGCCAAGGCATCCACTGGCCCATGAGAAGGTCATGTCCAGTGTCAAGGCCGAGCCTGACAGGTGGGGTCGAGAATGTGTGCGTCAGGGGTCAGTGAACTCCTTTCCCAGTCACTTGTTGCCCAGCACAGGTGTGTGGTTGGGGCAGAGACAAGGTGCCCCAGAATCACAGTGCCCAAAGGACACCAGAAATATCCTCTGTCGCTTCACCCCCCACCGCATGGGAAGGTAGAACTAAAAGAAGAGAGGCTCGCACACTTGTTCCCACAGAGAGAACCTGAAATCGGCTTCCTCCTTGGGGACCCTCAGAGCAGTGACGAGGTCAGTGTAGGATTTCCACGTGTGTATGCGATCCGGCCAAAAATCCATCCATTCCTGATGTCTATGAATATAGTAATATACCTACATTATACATATATACGTGTATATATGTATACATATTATATACACGCATACACACGTATATCCAGGCCTCCAAGTTGTGAGAAATATTTATAACGAAAAGAAGACCTTTCAATTGAGAAAAGCTGGTGTCCTAATTTTATTTTAAAATCAATCTACTTACCTATTGATTTGCTTTATTTTGCCAACTGGAAGGATAGCTCTGTTACTTGCCTCTGTGCGAGAGGAGAAGCAGAGGGCTGTGTGAGACAGAACAGGAGTTCAGCAGACCTGGGGTCATCCCCACCCCATCACTTTAGAGCTGGATGATATTCAGAAGTTACCTAACTAACCCTCTGGATACTGAGAGGTTGCTCTACCCTCCCTCTGGAAGGCAGGATCCGGCCTGGGGGCAGCCGGCTGCCTGCTGTCTGGGGGCATCCCAGGCCCAGAGGGAGCTGAGGGGCAGCACAGGGCACCCAGGCAATGCCTGGGTCTTACAGGCAGGTGCAGGGCACAGAGGCGGTGTCCAGCGTGACAAGGAGGCAGCAGCCCCAGCATCAGGGCTGTGTCAGCACGGAACTTGGCACCTCCATTATAAAGAGGAATGAGACCCAGCCCTGGCCTCCAAGAGCATGAGCTGTATGTGAAGCAAGTCTGTTAAGTATTCTGTAAAGAGAGGAGAAAGCTCCCCAAATGCTGAGTCCAATGTCGTCAGTGCTCAACGGCCTCTGAAATTAGCAGGCCCTTTCACATTACCTCTCCCTGAAGATCCACCAACTCCCGGAAGCCTCGCTCAGCTCCTCCAGTGCATCGGGTGTAAGAGCCAGCAGAAGGAGCTGTGCTTGGCCCATTCACCCTCAGGGCTGGGCAAGGGGGTGGGGCTTGGTTTCCGGCATCTCTTCATCACCGGGGACAGACCTGATAAGAGCCACGGTGGTGCAGTTCTGAGGGTTCTGGAAAAGACCGCTTCTGGGCCTTTCCAGGAAGCAGGTGCCCTGCACCAGCCAAGCTGCTTCCTGCCTGGGGACCGATGGCAGAGCAAGGGCCCCCTAAAGCGTCCGCTGAGAAATGCGCCGGAAAGGTCTAACAGGAAACCATGCAGGCTTTAAGTCACTTGTTTCTTATCTTTGTGTAATCTTTTAAAATTGCAGGACTTTTAAAACTCCTACTGTTTCCAGTCACTTATTCAGTAATACTCTTATATTATGAGCATCTCCCCATATTATTAAGTCGCCTTCAAAATCCCCAGGTTTGAAGGCTAGTCCTTAAATAAGGTTCATGATCCCTTATCCATAATTCTAACGTCAAAAGGCTACAAAATACTGAAAGATTTTTACAACTAATTTGCAGCAAAACTTGACCCGTAATGAGGTGAAGTTATGTATGCTCTTTATTCATCCCACGAATGTGAATGCCCACGTGTTTCACTGCACAAGTGTTAGTATGTTTGGTGACCGGGTATCGCTCCAGACCACACAGGGGGTATTACACAGTATTCCATATATGCATGATATTACTCTTCTAAGACCCAGAATGTTCTGAATCCCTGGCCCTGTGGAATTTGGATAAAGAATGGCGGACCTGCATTTCATCCAGTGGTTTATTTTATCTTGACCTTGGTGTTGGACAATGCAGTTGTGACCTATAAAGTTTTATGACGCAGTTTTATCACGAAGATTAAACTTAATACTCTCTACCCTAAAAGTAGTGGAGGACTCTCTGTCACCAGGGTGCCCCGTGGGCGATGCCACATGCCCCATGTAGCACGATCACGCTGTGATGGTCTATTAGTACCTAGGAGCACGGGTTCAGTCCAGGTATCTGAAAATAACCTAGCATTTCTTTTCTTGCATCAGGGAACTTGTCTTTCATATTCGGTTGTTGTGGAATGAGTTTTGGTGGTAAACAGAACATAATAAAATAGCATTTGGGAGCTGGGAGAGCTTCAGCGGCATGGAGTTCATGCTTCCCCGCCTGCTTGTAACCCTCTCAGCAACAGCTGTGGGAGACAGAACTGAGACCCTCCTTGTCGACCCCGACCAAGGGCTCACAACTCTCTGAGACAGAGAGTTAGGACAGTGTAAGTTCCCCTCTCAGTTTCAAGTCAGCGTTAACCATGGACCCCAGGCATTTTGCTAAGCAAACAATAACGAGACTTCCCTGAAACACTTTCGTGCTTGAAGTCAGGGTTTAGTGATGAGAACGGAAGAGTAAAGACAACAAGACAGTCTCCAGGCCAGGCACTCTGCCTGGGAATCGGTGCCACACTGTCTCCCTACTCAGCGCTCACACTCCCTTCCCGTGTCACCACATGAGACCCCACCTTGGGATGACACTGTCCCACATTCAGAGCCACGTCCCTTCAACTCCCAAAGCCATGCATGGTCTGGCGCCATTGTGAACTGCTTCACGGTGGCTAAGAACATCATCCATGTGTATTTCTCATCAGAGGCATCCCCAAACTGAATGTTTTACTCATGTGAGGCCTATTTCCTCTTCGAAGTCTTGCATGATAAAATCCACTTGGTCACTGGATGGGGTGGGTGTCAGCCCTCCTCAGAAGGGCCCAGCTCCATGCCTGTCACAGAGGAGATGCCCAGTAACACCTCCCTCAGTACGTCTGCATGACCAGACTCCTCGTAAACTTGGGTCATTATTTTCCTTCGTGATATTTGTGAACCACCGCCGCCTCGGACTCAGGGAGTGTGACTTCAGTTTGATTTGCAACAATTAAAAAGTATAAATACCATGGAATCTTGGGGAAACAAGAAACACAGATTTTGGCATCCTGAGATCAGAGGCTTGCTCCCAGCAGAGTCGTCCCTGTGGCTGCCTCCCAAGTTACCCAGAAGTCATTACAAACCAGCTCTGAGTGAGTCCAAGCAGGCCTGTCCTCGGGTGCTATCAAAGTCCCATCGCTAGGATGCAGCTTCATGGTTGGCTGGTCATTAAAAAGCAACAAGCTGAGAGAGAACATAACCTAGACACAGAGCGAGCATGTCGGGGGCTGCAGGCATGGCCAGGACACCTCTGCCGCAGCAGCAGCTATGCTCAGCCCCAGGACTCAGGCAGGGGGGAGGCCGTGAAGGAGGGGGCAGTTTTAAAATAGCCCTCCTTCTCTCTCCGAAGCAGAACTGCCCACTGGGGGAGCCACTAGCTGACTTCACTCACCCGCTCCTTGGGAAACTTCCCACTGCAAACCTCGTCCGCTGCTGACTGTCCACGAGGTTGGACTTTTCATACTTATGGCCTTTCACAATGTCACAAAGAATGAGGAAGACTGTGACTTCCTTTAGTATTTGAGTTTGTTACCGCACGTGTAATTCATTATAGAGATTTAAAACATAGAAAAAAATAGAATGAAAAACTACCACTAATCAAAGCACTGAAAAGCGGTCAGCATCACAGGATGTTTCCTCTTAGAATTTCTTATGCAACTATGCATCCTGTTTTGTCTTTGGACTTTAATACATCATCAGTAGTTTCCAGTGGTACTCAAGTCATTTTTCTAGCCGTGCAATCTCCCATCACTTCGGCATCTCTTACTTTATGTTCGTCCACTGCTAGGACGCAACACAACTCCTGAAATAATGTGACAAGTTCTATTAAGGCAACCATGCCTAAATGTTAGGATGCTGCATTTTATTACCTGGTAAGCAGTAAAACTAAGCACCCAGGAAATCTTTCTTACAAGCCAGACCACTGTTTGGAGAACCTGACCCACGAGGATAGTTCACGAGGATGGCAGAGTGTTTGATGATGCAAATGTGCAGATAAATTGGAAATGAGGTCTAGCATGTGTGGTTGGGGGACTCCATGGAGGCTGCTCTACCTCCCATGTACCCCACTCTCTCCCACAATACGATATAGGAAGAGAGAAAAGTTGATGTCATGAAGACCTTTGGTCATGTCCAAATATACCTGAGACCAAAAGGTGAAAAGATGCCAAATGTTTTGGACGGATATGATTTGGGACCAAAGTCAGGAAGTCCTGGACAACGTAGCCATTGGGAAGAGAACAAGAAATTTCCTGGAGGCCTATCTGCCTGGAATCTCAGAATTCCTGCTGTAGGAGACAAGGGTACAAACAGGAGCCAAGGAGATGTGGTCCCAGGCTAAATATCCCAGCAAACTCACAAGCCTCTCCTGTACAGTTCTCCATCCTAGCCTTCCATTCTTCTCCACTATTTGAGGGGAGGGCACTTTTTTAAAGATACATATTTCAAGAACTCAAAAAAAATTGTGATAATTACCCTAAAAAAGGAGGTATTAAAGTCAAACATTTGTGTGGCTCCCTGGGCAAGGAGGCCGAATCCCCGGTGGTGAAGGCTGTGAGCTCGGAGTTACCTAATGAGAATCACAGCCCGGCCGCTTACCAGCTGCGACATCTCAGCCACTTATTTAGCCTCTCTGGGCTTCATTCTCTGTCCCTATAACATGGAAATAATAATAGCAATTATCTCAGAGAGGTGCTGAGAAGATGCAGTGACGACGAGAGCAGCGTCTCTAGCTCTGGGTCTGCACCTAGGTAGCTCTGCACACATGTTGTAGCAGAGCTCACTCTCCGAAGATGGGACAGTGATACCCCCCATCCCAACACTCAGTGCAATGGGACCTGGACGTTCCCCATTCGGAGGAGAACCTATTTCTCCACCTCCATGAACTTGACCAATAGAACACAATAGAAGGGACACTATGCCAAGTCTGGGCAGAGGCTGTAGCAGCCAAGCAGCTCTGCTTCCTGCCTTTGGAAGCCAGTTTCCACCAGTCTTATGTTGTGACCGCCATGCTGCGAGAAGCCCAGGAGACTTTCTCCGAATGGGGAGACAGGGAAGCTGAGGGGTACCAGGCACCAGGCAGGCAGGTCAAGAGCCATCTGGGCATTCATCCTGGTCCAGCTCAGAGACAACCATCAGAATGCACTAGCGCTGGAGAATGTAAGAGGGGCCTGTCCAGCTGAGAACCGGCAGAGATCAAAACAAACGGTTGTTCCCAAACCGGTGCTTTGGAGTAGTATGTTTTCCAGCAAGAGACAACTAAAGCCAATACTGTCTGTGAGTTTTATCATCATCTCAGTTATTATTTCTTACAGGACCTTTTCCATGGGGTAGTCAGGATACAAGTTAGAGATTCCTATGACTTGATATCCCACCTTGAAGAACACTCATTGTGGATGAGAATGGCAACAAAGAAAGAACTAAGAGTGGGCAAGCAGGGTGCTGATCAGGGCTTCTTTGTTTCAAGTGTGAGCAAAGCGCTAAGGGGAACCAGAGGAGTGAGTGTTTATTCTCCCTGGGGACAAATCCTGGGGAGGAGCGTGGTGGTCTTAAAAAAGACAACTTCATCAGGGAGGCGACAGCTGAGCTGAGCTGAGCTTGGGGAACGATGACATGTTCCCGAGGAGCAAGTGGGGGAGAGAGCAGGGACAGACTTCCTTAAGGAATCACCGCAGCTGGAAAGACTGTCAGGACTCATGGGAAGGGTAACACCAAATTGACTGATAACTTGAATTTTGTTGCTTAAAAACTGACTCTAAGTCATTGAAGACATCATTCCTTGACAACTGCTGATGGATGATGGAATTTAATTACCCAAATCTCGTCGTGGCTGGGGAAGAGAAGGAGCTGCAATCCGTAGTCAGAAGGAGGATGAAGGCCTGAACTGGGTGGCAATGTTTCAAATCCATTGTGTCGTTGGGGCGGCTCATGCTGCCCTGTAATGCTGCCGTTTGGATCAGTGGCAGTTAGCAGCGTTTGTTGCCATTGTTTGTCTGAACAAAAGTTCCCCGAATCCCACATCGAGGTCAGCTTCTGTGGCATTGTCTCAGGATTCTATCAGCAAAGACCCAAGAAACTTTATGAGAAAAAAACAGGAAGCCTTTCTCTGCCATCTTCGGCAATGTTTTCTTTTCTCCCTTTGGTGCCTTCAATTGCTGTAAATATTGATTAGAAACTAAAGAGTCCTCATAAAATATGCATAAGGTGTACAGAACAACGAAACAGTTCAGGTTTTGAGAATGACCGTTAGTGTTGAAGTTCTCACCCATCCTGTCTGTGGTCACAACTCCTCATCCACCACAGGGACACCTGTGCCAAATCATGTGTTCGTCGTTCACTCGCTTTTGCTTTTCACTTTACCACGTATGTTCATATCGCTAAATATAATTTGTTTGGTTTTGCTTGGTTTAGTACTTGGGGCCAAAAGAATCATGCTGCAGGGGTAGATTCTGCACCCAGACAACCTGGGTTGGACGACTGGTTCCACCAGTTACGAGCTGGGACATCTTCACAACCCCACGGAGCCTGTTTCCTCGGCTGCAAAGCAGGAATAATAACAATGCCTGCCCCATGTCAGCAGTTATCATCCTGCAATCTGTTCAAAAATAGCCCATGCTATTGTGGGACTGCCATAACCCCTTCAACTTCATGGCTAACTACTGTTTCCTTATGTGCCTATAATACAATCTCTCTCTCCACGGTCCAGTCAATAGACATTCGGGCTGTTTTCCAGGTTTTGCTTACCTCTGTGCTGCTAAGAAAATTCTAGCTTGTGATTTGGAGCATGTATTCAAGAGCATCCGAATATGCGGGTATATTCTCAGGATTGAAATTTCTGGGGCAGAGTGTGCATACCTTCGACTTTGCTAGGCAGCGTCACGGTTTCCAGGGCTGCCAGCTCCCTCCACACTTCCATGGTATGTGGAAGTGACCCAGTTGCTTTGCGACCTCGTCCACCCTCGATACTGGCAGTTTCCGTTCTTACCCAACTGACGGGCAGTTTCCATTTACTTTTTCTTGACTATGGGTGTGCATGAGCATCTTTCCGGGTTTTATTAGCCATTATACTTTTTTCATCTAAACACAGTGCTTGTCGATATCTTTTGCCCACTTTTCTGTCAGGTTTTGTGTCTTCTTCACAGTGATTTACATAAGGTATTTATTTATTCTGTACACTTTTCCGTTTGTGACTTGGGTTTTCATTCTCTTTTGATGTTTTCTTGGGTGATCATAATTTTGAGGCTGCCAAACGTATCCAACTTTTCTTTATGATTTGTTGATTTTGTGTATTGTTGAAAGAAATGTTCCTTCTTACCCTGAGATTGTTAAGATAGCTTCCTATATTGAATTCCAAACACCATAAAATTTGCCTTTGACTTGTAGGCCTTTAATCAGCCTGGAGTTGATTAATTTGTGTATTGGTATGAAGTAGGGAGGATCAATTTTTTTAATACAGATAAACAATTTACTTGGTGTCATATATCAAAAATTCTATCCCTTCTACACAGATCTGCAGGGTCAGCTTGGTCGTAAACCGAGTTTTCCTACCTGGGAGGATCATTTCTGGGCTTTCTGCTCTGCGGCAGGCTTGCAGCATCTAGCCCACGTTAATTACACAAAACCTAATTAGTATAAAGAGTAAATCATGATATCTGGAAATTTACATCCCCCAGCTTGCACTTCATCAATGAATTGGCTTTTAAATGTTTGTTCTTTATTGTAAATATTAGGATCAGCTTGTCAATATATACAACATACCACTTTTGGGGGATTTTATTGGAATGACTTTGAATCTATGGATAACTTTGTACAGAATTGGCATCTTTTTGATATTGAGTTTTTCAGTTCCTGAAAATATGCGAGAGAGAGAGACAGAGAGGGAAAACTTCAACGTAATTCTGTAATGTTTTATCACTTCCTTCCCGAAGGCCTGGAACCTGACATATTTTGAGAGATTTGTTTTGGGGCACTTTACATATTTTAAAGGCATTGTGTATGTTATATCAAAATTTTATTTTTTCATGTTTGTTGTTGGTGTATATGTTTTTATACATGATATATGCAGATCTGCTAAAAGTTTTATTAGTTCTGATGATTTGTCAGTTTATTCTTTGGGGTTTGCTATGCAGACAAGAATGTCATCTGTAAATAATTGAATTTTATTTCTTCCTTTCCATTTTCTATACTTTTTTTTCTTGCCTAATGGCACTGGTTAGTGTCCCCCAGACATGGATGAATTAAGGTGGTGATAGCAAGCAGCCCAGCTCCTTATCCTGAAGGGCCGGGTTTTGGTGTCTCAGCACAAAGCACGAGGCTTGTTCTCTGACTTCGGTAGGCTTCGAATATCTTGGTAACGCTAGGTTACCAAGAGCCTCTTTTGTATTACAAATATGCATTAAATGTAATCCATATTTTCTCTGTATTTATTGAGATAATTACATATACATTTTCCTTCCCTGTCTGCTAATGCAATGACATATCAATGGATTTTCTTTTTTTATGAACAATAATTCTTGAATATTTATTATTTAATACTAAGTCCATATTCAAACTTCTCTTAACATTTCTTCATTGTCTTTTTTATGCATTTTTATTGTATTTTTTCCATCAGTATTTAGTCCTCTTATACCATCTCCCCGCCATCCCCATTACCACACTGTTGTCCATGTCTGATAATTTATATCAACAGATTTTCTAGTGCTCAACAAAATTGGCATTTCGACAACAGTTACAACAACTTGGTCATGACATACTCATTTTTAGCATATTGGTACAATGACTCATTAAGGAACATTAGTGAGAACTACAATTTCTTTTCTTCTGCTCTCCTGGCTCGATGTTGGCGTCAGGAATGTGCTGGCCTCATCAGATGAGCCAGAGAGCATTTCCCAGTTTTCTACTCTCAGCGCGCAGTTGTGTGATGGGGATAGTTTGCTCCTTTACCAATAATGCTGCCTTGGACCCGTATCTCCTCCGGGGGAGATTTTCAATTACTGATTCAATATTATTGCTGCGTACAGAAAGACATTCAGTTTTACTACTCCTTCACGAGTAATTTTTGTTGTGTATTTTTTCTAAGCATTTGTTTATTCACTAATATTCTCTTATTATTTTAACCTCTGTTGCGCTTCTAGTTGTCTCCTTTTATTAATTTCTAATTTTGCCTGTTTGTGCCTTCCCTTTTATGCTTGATCAAGCTTGCCAAAGGTTATAGATGCTATTAGTCCTCTCTACTACAAATTCACATTGTAGTTTAGTCACTTTTGCTTTTATCTTGATTATTTCCTTCTATCTATGTTCTTGACATTATGCTTTTATTATTTCACTGATCTGTGATTAGATGCTTTAGTAATTTTTAGCTTTTCTCCTTTTCTATTATAGACATTTCAGTTATGTATCTCTATATTATTCTTTATATGTAAATATTTTATTCCCATTATCACTTATTTTTTGATTCATGATATAATTTCCAATAAATTTGTATTTTTAATTACTTTTTTGTCACTGATTTCTAACCTAACTGAATGGTAGCCATAGAAAATACATATACTGCCATTTATGTAAGAGATATAAATATGCTGAAAATGCACACAATTTCTGTGGAAAGATTAAAAACCACATACAAAAAATAAAAAACTACATTGATACAGAAAAAAAAACAAACTGAATAAACTTGAATGCTATTCTAAAAAAAAAAGAAAATAGTCTACACGATATTATTTTGTGAAATTTTTGAGAAGTTGCTTTATGTTCAAATATCAGGCAATCTTTCTTGCAACGTTCCATGTGTGTTTGAAAGGTATATACCACCATTACTGAATGCAGTGTTTTAAAAAATCCATAAGGATTATTTTGTTAATTATGTTATTTCTATCTTCTTTATCCTAATGGATCTTTTATATTTTTATCTTATCAGTTATAAGACTGGTGTTAAAAATATTTTGTATGATGGTGATTTTATCTTGCTCCTAATAGTTATTTGCAAATACATTTGCTGTTAGGAACCTAGAATTTTCCAATTATTATACTTCCTGGTGAACTAATTCTTTTGTCATTATATAGTTACCTTCTTAAGAAAAATGCTTTTGCCTAAAAGCTTATAGTCAAGGCAGCTTTCTTTTCGTTAGTAATTTAATGGTATATCCTACCTCATGTTATGTTCTAACTTTTCTATCCTTATGTTTGAGGCGTGTCTCTTGTAAAAGGTGGAAAACTGGATTATGAATTGTTCGATTCAGTAAAATGGTCTTTGAATTTAAGAACTGACTCCATTTAAAATTACTCTAAGTACTAAAATATGTAAATTTACCTCTCCAGTTTACTTTGTGCTACTTGCCCATCCTTTTTGGTTTCATTCTCTTGATCTGTTTTTCTTCTTTTCGTTTGATGCACACATGTTTACGCATCTTTTCTCATCTCACTAAACTCATCTCTGAGTTTATCTGTTATGCCTTCTAATTCTATCTTTGTGATTTCCTTAGATATTTTTTACACAAATGATCACTATCTAATGTTATTTCCCCTCTTTTAGAACAATACATGGACATTTAACCCTTGTTTTCCAATCACCACTCCCAATTTATACACTCCTGCAGTCAAATATTTTAATTCTGTGCTATGTGTTAAACCCCTAAGACTTTACTATTTTTGTTTTAAAGTCAATTTTTAAAAATATTTACCAAAATATTTAACATAATCTTCAGTCATCTTTTCTTTTTATATCTCAGACCTATTAAAGATCACTTCCTGCCAGCATAAAGAACACAGTTTGAAATTTTCTCTAGAGCTGAGGCTTATTGGAAGAAGACATTTCTAAGCACCAGAAAGAGTCCTTTATTTTGCACTTAGGTTGAGAGTCATTTTTTCTCTGAACCGTAAAGTGATTTTTCTACACTCTCCTGCCAACCACTATTGTTGAAAAATCAATTGCCAATCTACCTGTCATTCTTCTGAAGGTAATATTTCTTTTTCCTCTGGATGTTTTTGGCAGCTTCTCTTTGTCTTTGGTTTTCTGCAATTTCATTACGTCGTGCCAGGGTATGGGCTTCTTCTTATTTATCCTGCGTTGAAAACCATGATTCTCTGTTTTGATGTTTTCTGAAAAACTTCCTATCTTAATGCCCTTTTTTCATTTTAAACATAATATACACCCTTGGTTTGTCTACTTCGTTTGATAAATTTAACACCTAAAGACAGAGCCGCTAATTCTGTTGTCATTGTTTCTCCCATCTCTTACTTTGGTGCTTGTTTTCTTAATGGTGTTCTGATGTTATCAGTATGCTCATTTTTCTCAGAAATTACCCTGTGGAATTCTTTGTGGCCTGGGTTGAAAGTGAGCCCCTCCAGACAGGATCAAGTATGCTCTTATTGGGGGCTGGAATGAAAAACAGGATTCATTTACTCCAAAATCTCCAGTTGAAGGTTTTTGGATAATCTAGGATAATAAAAAAAAAAAAAAACGCATATTTGTAAATTCTCAGAGAAAAAAACTGCTCTCAGTGTTTGAGAGCGGGGAAGGTAGGCTGAGCTCTAGTTCCCTCACACTGAGAGCAGAGCACTTCCAGCCCAGTGTTACGCAGGGCCAGGTCTCCTACCAGACTCCAGACTTCAGAATATTTGAGCCTGATATGCAAGTCCACCACGTTCTATGAGACCAAAAAAAGCAAAGACTGGTTTTCCCTGTGTTACCAGTGCCACCAAGAAGAGAGCTGACCTCAGTGGCCTACTTTTGTCTCTGGGTTCTCACCTTTACTTAAATTTTGGGCTCTCTCTGAGCAGTCCTTACTTTGGCCAGCAATGGATGGCAAAATAAGTTGATATTTTAAAACTGTTTTCTATAGAAGTTGCAGCCAGGATATGTAGTTCATTTAGCTGCAAGAAATGGAATTCAATTTTTTTATATATTTTGAAAAGACTTTAATTAAAAATAGGATAAAAATTTTTCCACATTGCCAGTTTCATGAATGATGTTCTTATTTTTACATTAAGGAAAGTAACACTTCCCTAGGACTGGTGCATGCTTTGCCAACGTGACTCACTGAAGTTTTGCAAACACTCATTCAAGGAACATGAGTTAAGCTCTTACCATACGCTGACCATGTGCTCTTTATACTTATTTATATTATCTTATTAGATTTAATCTTCAGAGATAAAGGGTTCAAGGGCTAGCCTATACATTAACGTGGAAAAACCGTATCAGTCAGCAGTCTGTGCAAAGCTATTATCGCTTGTCACATGTCCCCGCAATATTAATAGATCCATATATGTGCCGCCAATTAATCTTTTCATGCATGAGTGAGCACACAAATAAACACATCAATAAATAAATGTACAATACACCAACAGCCTCCTGTGCTGTTATGGAGTGATTATGGAGTTCGGGCCCCCATCTGGGTTATGCCAGCTATTATGATCTAAAGCTGGATGACTAATCATTTCTCTGTGCCAGTGTCTCAGATCTGTAGGAGAAAATAAAACTCTACCTCAAGTAATAAAAAGAGGCATTACATGAGATAATGTATGTGAAAACACCTCTGTGGACCTCTCCTCCCTCTTAGTCAGTCAAGTTATCTTTGGCGATTTATCAGCTGCGTGGCCTTAGGTTACAGAACTTAGAAGCACCTCTGCTTCTTCATCTACACAGCGTAGATCCTAGCAATACTGATCTTACCAAGTTGTCCGCTGCTGAATGACTCAATGTCACATGAAGCTTAGAACATCATCTTTGACGTAGAGGTCCTTCATAGGTTTTAGCTATTCACAGCCATTATTATCTCAGTTTAAGAGAGAACCTTTAAAAAGGTACTAACTATCCTTTTCAGTATAAGAAAAAAGTTCTTTTTTAATTTTGTTTTCTCTGATGGTAAAATAGAGAGATATTCCTATAAAATACAAAGTTAAAAGTAGAGGAAAAAGCAAGCCCAAATGGCATTCGTATTAAAGATCACTGTATCATTTTAGGTACAGAAAATTCTAGAAGGGTATACACTAAAATTTTAGCAGTGATCTCTGCATGTGGGATCAGGGTGATTTTTAACTTTATGTAGGTATATAATGTTGATATAAGCAAATATAGTTATAAGTATAGGTATATTCAAGCTATAATATGCATCTGTGTATATATCTAATTGTCTACTTATAATTCAGTCACTGAAATAGGCCCAGTTAGCAGTGTCTAAATTAAAATTTTAGTCAATTCAATCCTTTATTATCTCTTTCATCCATATGTTAATTCAATTCAACTCTATTTAAGTTTATTCATTTGTGCATCCACTCATCCATTTATTTCTTAAGAGGAAGGCCCTATGCTGGCTGCTAGGGCCCGGACTTAATAACCCAGTGGAGCAAGCAGAGTAATGCACCAGTAAGCAAGGAGTTTCTCACCAGTGAGACATGCTAAGGGCTGGCGGAACATACAAGGAAACACAGAAGCCTGGAAGCAAGGGCACCTACGTCCCTCCCAGTAGAAATTACAGGTTGGGGGTGGGAAGACTTAGGTGAGAAGCACAGAAAGTTGTCTTGAGAGCTTAGAAGTTCCTCACTGCTGGTGGTCCTGGCTGTTGAAGACAAGTAGGCATTTTCCATTTTACATGGAAGGACAATTCCCTCCTAGCGTGAAAAGGGTTCGTGAGCTCTGAAAAGCAGGCTTCTCTGTGTCCCAGTGAAGGTCACCGGCTCCGTCCTCCCAGAACGACCAGACCTATCTTGTTGAGGGGTGAACAGGAGGTTAGTAAGCATAACCCATTACACCTCTGACCTTAAGGAAACATATCTCCCTGAGCCTGCGATGTGGAAGGTCTTAAAGGAGACGTGAGGTGTGAGATGTCTGAGCTGTGTTTGGGGGGATGAGTGCCAGTACTGAGCTGCTTTGTTTTCTCAAACTGTGACGAGAGGGCCCAGGAGGCCAGAACAAAGGGACAGAGACAGATGCAGACCCAGGAAGCTGGAGACTCATCCTCTGTCTGCCTCTCACAGGCTCTTTGAACCCAGGCAAAGCCTTCACTCTTTGAGTCTTGGACTCCTTATCGAAGAAAGGAAGGTGATAGCAACAATTTTCTGCACCACCTTTCATATGCCAGGTGCTTGAAATGGCAGCACTTTTTGATTAGAAAGAGGACAGTGGCCACTGTGAAGAGAGAGGGAGACTAAGCCTTGAAATGAACCTCAGTTCCCATCTCTCCCCCATCACTTGCTAGATAAGAGTTAGATGCTATAATGTATGTAAAGTACATGGGAAGTGCCTGGCATCAGGGACCTCGTAATTGTTAGCTCTTTGAACTTGGAGACATAAGACAGCAAGAGCACCAGCATGTAGTGACACTTGATCCATTGCTCAGTGTCCTCATCTGTAAAGCAGAGATGTCTCACAAGATGGGGTCCCACGATGCCCCTTGTGATAACGTGCAGGCAGTCTGTATCGGTGCAGTGAGACTGACAGGATGGAACATGTCATCACATGGTAATTCACAGGATGACATGGACCGCTGAGAGACCGGGAGCAAGGTGAGGAGCGAGTGAGATGCAGGACTCGGTGATGCCCAGAGAGCGGTCACCGCAGAACAAGTGCATTCGGCACAACGGGTGTAGCGAGATGAGGACCGGTGTAGGATCTGGAGCCCCAGGTATCCATTTGGAACCTGACCATGCCGGCCTTCTGAGGGTCACAGCGGGGACACCTGTGGGCTTTGGGGCAGCTAAGGGGTCTGTGCTCCTCAACCTTGCCTGCATTGCCAGCATCTAGAATGTGTCTCATGTGAGTTGGCTGAATGCATACATGAAATCCTTTTTTACAGTTAACCACCTGCTCTGTGAATGGTGACTATGGTAACTATCTTTCAGAATTCGTGGGACTGACAGGAAAGGCCTCACCTAGGACACAGTAGGTGCTTGATAGAGAGTACTCGTCTCCCCGCACAGCTGATAAGAGTCTCACCTGTGCATTGTAGGCGACTTTAGTATGGCCTTTCCTAGGAGTCCCACCACAAACCAAGTGGCCTTCCAACTTTGGAAAGGTCCTGTCTTAAATTGCCATCTCCTTCTCTTGCTCCTCCCCCTCTTCCTCCTCTTGCCCCTCCCCCTCCTCCCCTTCATCTTCCCCTTCCTCCTCCTCTTCTTTCTCACTGGAATTAATAATAACAAACAAAAGAAGAACAAATAGTGTCTGCTAATAACACTCAAGTTACAAAAGAGACAGCTATCTAGCGATTCCCCAGCCCTAAAAAATTTCCAACTCATAATCCACCAGCTCAGATGCCTTCTATAAAATAAAAGAATGGGAGAAAGGAATGGAAGACTTGGGAGGTTTTTCTGCAAACTTGAGACTGTAACTGTAGTTGCTGAGTTTCCACTTTCACCAAAGGGTCACAGAGAGAAATGGTTGAGAAAAGAATGATCTCTTGATGGACTGGAAGTTTTCTGTGGTAAATTCAAGGTCAGCCTAGGGTAAGCCATGTCCCCCGTGCATCACACAGAACCTGGGCCAACCCCGTGGGTGCCGAGGAAGTAAGACTCAGCCAGCCCCGGCCCAAAGTTAAGATGCTCTATGGCAAGCCTTCAAGGTGCACAAATGGCAATTCCACCTGAGAAGTGCTGGCATGGACAGTGTTCAGTGATGCAACAAAAGTAGTGTAGAAAAATCTGCCTGAGGATGGGGAGAAAGGTCCAGGAAGACCCTGTTCTTCAGTGTGCTGTTGAAACAAGAACCTTAGCTCAGCAATTTCTTCCTGTTGCCAAACCCCTGGCCCTGAAAGTGATGCTGGGATTTACCCTGTTCCTCCAGACATATCTTCATAAAGTTGATCCTAGGGGGAAATAAATAGAAATAATGGTTTGACTGTTGGCTGTTTGGGCTCCTGTGAGTCATAGAGAGTTTCATTTGCCCATGAAATTACTCAGAGTTTTACATTCGGGAAACAGGAAGAAGCAGGGGAGAGGAGGCAGCCTTCCTCCATCTCTACCATGGCTGAGGGGGGACAGACCCTCTCCAGCTTGTCCATCAGAGGGCAGATGGGAGTCATGCTCCCACCCAGAAGCACTCAGAGGCACCCGGCACCCCACCCCGACTTCCATCACCTGGGTTCACTGCCAGGGAAGAACTTCTTGACAAAATGACTTGTTTGGGCACATCTGCTATAAAGCTGATGACGTGTCCTGAAAACCCATCATTGGGACGTGTCGCGTTGCACCTCAAGTCTGGGACTATTTCCCAGTCCGACACATAGGTGCACAGAGACCAAGCTCCCTGGTTATAAAAATAAACCTTGCAGAGCTCAACCTCTAATTCTCTTTGGGCTGTGTTTTACTTTAAGAAAGCGTTAAAGTTAGCAGAAATGCAACTAGAATTCGAAAGCTTCAAAATGGATTTCTATACTTGGACCTGTAATGTGGGGAGGGAGCTGTGCATGGGAGGGTGTCCACAGGTGTGCCATTTTATTTTATTATTTTTAATCCCCACCCGAGGATATGTTTATTGATTTTAGAGAGAAAGGAAGGGCGAGAAAGAGAGAACCATCGATCTGTTGCCTCCCCTACATGCCCTAACCAGATATAGAACCCACCATCCTTTTGGTGCACCAGACAACACTCCAACCAACTTAGCCACCCAGCCAGGGCCTGTGTGCCACTTTTAAACCACCCGCTATTCCCCTAGTACAACCATTCTGTGAGAGGATCATCCTAAGGATTAAATGAGGCTTAAATATATTAGTGTCTCCAAAGTTAGACTGTTAAATATGAACTCAGTTACATCCGACTTAAATACTTGTGTCACTTGCACTTCATCATGCTGATTTACAAGGTTCTCACCCTCAGAAAGGAGGGAAATTGGTATTTCAAGAGGCATGTGGAATCTTAGAACAATAGAGTTCAAGGTCCTCTGTAGGCATGTTATTCATTTGCAGGCATTTAGTGAACTCTCTGTTCTAGGCTGGGCACCAGCTAGACGCTGGAGACAGTGATGTGAGCACACTGCCATCACCCCTTCGGTGTGTCCCCATGCAGCATTGTTGGCTGTCAGAGGAAGCAGGTGCCATGACAGAGGATAGCCCAGGGCACCTGGCATCGGGAAGGAGACCACCCACCTCAGTCTGGAGCCGGAGAGGAGAGGAGGGGAGCAGGGCAGGGGCATGTCTGGAAGAAAGTTTTTGTTTCACCATTCACCCACTCCCTTTCATGACCAAAGTCTTGCAGCACTAGTCACAATAGTCAAGATGTGGGGGCAGCCTAAATGTCCATTGACAGACAGATGGATGGACGGATAGATGGATGAGGGAAACGTGGTAAATACATACCACAGAATTCACTCATCACATCCTCTATCCTCTTGCCTGAGTTTGGCCATGGGGACCTCCTGGAGGGAGGATGGCATCTGCAGTCGGTTCACCCTCCATCCATGGAAACTCTTGTTGACACCATGCTGAGCCCTTGGGGAAGACCCAGATTCAATCAGCAGTCTCAACGTGGGGACCCATCTGGCCGTCTGTGCCTGCCTAGGTCTTCTGTTCCAATCTCCATGATGTCACTAATGCATTGCAACTGCTCAAGTCCTCATGTCTGTCCTCCACGTGCAGGGGGCCTCTGGAACCCCACTGTGAGCTCGGCCACGTGCCCCCAGCAAAGCTCCCGGGTTTCCCCCACCCAGCTGTGCCTCAGAAGCCAATTACTCTTTATTTATGAATCTAAATCAGGCTTGAAAGCAGTATCTTATTCCCCTATAGCTTTAAGACACCCAAGGCAAAAACCATACATTTTGATCTCCTACTTGATTTTATTTTCCACATGAAAAATAGCCCTGACATGCTCAGAGGTTGGGGGGAGAAGGGGTGGGCAAGCTTCCAGAGGCAGCTGCCACGTCCTCCTCTCCGCTGTAGCAAAGGTCTGCCTCTGAAGCTACAATCACAGGCTCCCAGTCGAGCGCTTCCTGCTGGCTTCAAGCATCTGCTTTTCATCTGCCTGTAAGTAGGTTTCACGTTGCTGTTTATAGTTCTTGCTACAAGGACAGTTCTTGGGGAAGCAGAAGCCTGCAGCGCTGGGGAGAGGTAGAGGTATGAGGATGGAAGAAGAGGAACAATAGTAACGGCTCACGCTTGTAGCACACTCTGCGTAGTCAGCATCGCGGGTCTCCTGACATGAACTAATAGCCGAGCAACAGGGTTCCTGTTTCATGAAGGGAGTGGAAGTGAATGATGTTTATGCAGCTTGTTTAAGGGACCCCAGCAGTTAGCAATAGGGGAAGAATTATGATGCATGAGGCCGGTGAGTGTGTATGTAACAGAAAGACACAGACACAGAGAGAGACAGGGAGGTAGAGAGAGACCTCTAAGAACTCTTCTAAAAACTTCTGTCCAGCCTCCTGCCCATGCCAGCATCCTGGATCACTGCCTTGAGAGAGGTTCTAGAAGCCAGAAGCTTACTCATGACCTTGTGGATTCCAGCATTGCTGATGCTGACAAATGAAGGAAAGACTCCATCAAGCTGTGAATGGGAGGTGGTGTGTGAATAGGAGGTGGTGAAACAGAATCCAGAATCCAGCTGTGTAATTGGGCAGTTCTGGAGTTGGGCCTCAGTTATTCCACTTTCAATGTGACATCGCTGCTCCTCCCATGCCTCACCTGTGCAGTGATTGTGACCTTCAGTAGAGACGATACAGAAAGGCCCCGAGTCGCACCATCCAGCGGAGCTCTCTGCCATGGTGGAAATGTTCTCCATCAGGACCATCCAGTATGGCAGCCATTGGCCACCTGCAATACTGGACACTTAAAACATTCCCGGTGCAACTGAGAAACTGAGTTTTTTGTTTTCAATTAACTTTAATTTTAATTTAAGGAGTCCCATGAGTATGTGGCTGCTGGTGGATGGAGAAGACCCAGAACCTTCCAATTCATGGTCTCGTGTGTTCTCCATGACAATGTTGAGTTACAGGATGCAGAAAGCCTTTTCTCATTTTATTGATGAGTAAACTGAGTCTCACAGAGGATCCTAGTAGCTCTAGCAGGGGCGCTCACACCATCAGCTGGCTCCTAAGCTGGGAAGCCACAAACATGTAGGGAGCGAGAGACAGCCCCACTCACCCAGGCCGGCAGGGCCCAGCAAGCCTCAAGGCAAGTCGAGCACTGGCTGAGCAGAAAAAGTGCTTTGCACAATGAGCCAAAGCTACTGACACAGAATTACTCATTGTGTCAGCACCAGGGCATTCTGTCCAAACCATTTCCCATCAGCAACGGTGAGGGCTGGCTGGGTAAGAGGCTCAGAGTCCCTCAATCAGTTTCAAGTAGCCTCACTTGGCAGTGCAAGAAGGAGCCTGCATGGTGCATGTGTGTGTGTGCGTGCACGTGTGTGTGTGTGTGTGTGTGGCTCACGGGTGCTCAGGAAATGCCTCTTTTATAAAAATCTGTCTATCTTCCAATTACAGTTGACATACAATGTTAAATTCATTTCAGAGGTACAGTTGGCAGTTAGAGCCTGAAATTTGATGTTAGACTGTTTTACATTGGCCAGAATTGACTCGAACCAGAGCAAGAGTGTTCTGGAAATTTCTTCAATGCAATGGAGTTTGGCCTTGAAATATACCAGCAAGTCCATGGGTGGGGAAGGCATCTATTATGGACTGAACTGTGTCCCTTCACCCCCAAATTCATATGTTGAAGTCCTAACCCCCCAGCACCTCAAAATGTCACCGCATTTAGAGGGTAGGTCATTGAAGAGGTCGGGCAGGTAAAATGAGGTCGTTGGAGGGGGCCCAACTCCAACAGGACTGGTGTCCTTACGTAAGGGGTAATATGGACACAGATGTTAGGGACAGCCGTGTGAAGGCCAAGAGGGAGATGACCATCTGTCGGCCAAGGAAAGGGGTCTCAGAAGAAAGAACCCTGCCGACACCTTGATCTCAAACTTCCAGCCTCTGAGACAACAAGAAAAGAAACTTCTGTTGTTTCAGTCCCTCGATTTGTAGTTCTCTGTTATAGCAGTCCACGAAAACCAACCCAGCGTTTATCTGATAAATCTCCCCAGATGATTCTAGCAAGCAGCACAGGTGGAGAACCCCAGCTTTAATTCACCGGGGAACCACAATCAATACCAACACCAATGTCAACAGCAAGGATGATAATAATGAGTTAGAGCATTATAGTTTTAAATAATCAATATGCTCCTTCCTCATACATTTGTACACAGTCATTGTGAGGAGTCATCCTTCTTCCCACAGTACAGATGAACCACCGGAACTTCAGGACGTGAAGGAGTTTGTTCAAGTTCACAGAGCCTATAATTAACACAGCCAGCACACAGACACGAGCTCCGGGATGCCTCAGTCCTCAATGTCACCTCATCGTATCACTTGCTTTTCACCAAAACCACCTCTGAGCTGGGTCGCCGTGTGTCCCAATCGGCCTAAGACAATCCAAGTCCACACTCTTCCCAGAGTAATTATGAACCATGCCCCCTTTCACTCCCCAAAGCATCTGGATTTATACACCTCATTACACGGCCCCCCAGATGGAAGCCACACTTGACAGAGAAGGTGTTCCCGGCGTGGTTACATGAATCCTCAGGAGAGCACAGCAGCTGTTGGCATGGTGAGGGGCTGTCTTTGTGGGATTGGTGGTGGTCTCACGGGCAGCACAAGAGCAATAACTGGTATGCTCCAGGCCTTTCAGAGAGCTGGGACCTCTGTGCCATTCTCATGTTTCACCCCCAAACATCTGAAATATGCATTGGCTAGTCTATTACAGCAATAACCAAACCCAAGGAAGGTCAGTTGCCTCCTAGAGGTTCATTATTTTGTTCACACGCAGTGATTTGTGAGTGAGTCTGTCTGCAAGGCACATCCCTGTCATGCTGTGGTCCAGGGACCCAGGCTCACACCTGGAGCCAGCCTCTGAGACAAGGAGACAGAGGTAGGGGATGACAATGCCCTCCCCTTTAGCTCACACCACGTTGTCCAGACCAATTGCACAGCCCAACCAGCTGCAAGCTTACCTGACCAACCCCACCCTTCAAAATTCAGTCCCTACCCAGCACCTTGACCTCATGGCCTACCTTCTCCTGCCTGCACACCCTGTGCGTGATAAGGAAGCCACCTCCATGCCTTTGAGTGCTGCCGTCCCCTCCTGCCACACCCGCTCCCCTGCCCTCCACCCATTGCCGCTCAGGACCCAATGTCCATTTGGGTGGCAACTGCTTATATCAGTGTCCTAGGGCTGATGGAACACAGACCACTAATTTGGACAACTTAACGCAACAGAAATTGATTCTCTCACAGTTCTGGAGGCTGGAAATCTGAAATCAAAGGTGTCAAAGGGGCCAGTTGCTGGCAATTCTTGGCATTCCTGGACTTGCAGCTATATCGTCCCAGTCTCTGCCTCCACCATCTGATGGCCATCTCCTCACTATGTGTCTGTCCCTGCATTCCGTCTCCTCTTCTTGGAAGGACACTACTCAAAGTAGATTAAGGGCCAACCCTCCTTCAGTATGAACTCAATTTACACCTTAATAACATCTTTTAAGACTCCACATATCTTCTTGGAGGACACAATTCAACCCATATCACTGCTTGAGAAGTCTCCCTAGAGGTTTTCTGTGCTCTCCTGGACCACATGCCACGTACCATGAGGATGGCCTTCATTCCAGCATGGGAGTTAGTGGTTCACACGCCTCTCTCTCCACTCTGTGAGCAGGAACAATGTCTTTCGTACCCTTTGCCTTCCCCTAGCAGCGTCTCCCAACCCCTGATGCTGTTCAGAGCAGCCTGGTCTGGAAGAAAGAACTTGGGCTTCAGAGAGAGGTACTCCTTTGAACTCCAATCCTGCTGTAACGGTGGGAAATTGTAAACCCCCCTCCCATGATTCTTCTGACATTGTTTCTGTAAGTGCGGACTCTGACTAATATGCAGCTTGTAGATGAACAGCCTGTTTGTATAAGAATATTAGGAACTAACTTCAAAAGGTACAGATCCCAACCTTCAGCCATCCCAGCTGTGGGACATTTGCTGACCTTCGACCATGGAGCCAGGATGACATGAAGTCAGGATGACATGGAGCCAGGATGACATGAAGTCAGGATGACACAAAGCCAGGATGACACGAAGCCAGGGTGATGTGAAGCTGGGATGACGTGGAGCCAGGATGACTAAGCCAGGATAACACACACCAGACCATCACTGGCCTTATCAGAAGGAACTGCGCTCATCTGCACATAGAGAGCTCTTCAACTCCCTCCCTTGATCTCTTTGTTCTCTTCCCTCTCCCTCCCTATGAAAACCTCTGCCACCATTGAGAGGGGGAGATGGGTTTTGAGACATGAGTCCCCCCTCTTCCATGGTGGCCAGCACCTGAAAGTAAACCACCTTCCTTTACATCAGCACCCACCTCTCAAGTACTGGCTTTCATAGCAGCAGGCAGCTGGACCTGTGTTCGGTTGCACTGCCACCTCCTAGCCATGTGACTTTGGGCAAGGTAGTTAGCCTATAAGATTTCCAGTTTCTTCATCTTTAGGATGGTTATGATAACCCAAGAAAACCACCTTTAAGCCATAAAAGGAATGCATTCCCCTCTAAAGAATGTTCAGTCCAACTGTGCATTTTATCCAAGTCCCTTCCAGCGATTATATTCTCGGAGCTTCCCTCATCTCTAAAGACTTGCACTACCTTGAGCGAACCTGAAGGAAAGGTCACATTGTTCTCCAGAGCTCTGGATGGGAATGGGAGGGCTGTAGAAGGCTGAGCAGTGACAGGTATTTCACAGAAGCAGGTTGGATCGGGAAGGCTGGAAATGCAGAGGTGCCTCTGAGCAGCAGTGGGGCAGCTAAACACACTTAAAGTAATTGGCTCTAAAAAATGCCCGGCAGAGCGGCGCGGCCCAGCAGGCAGAATCCGGGCTGCGCATGTCTCCTCTTCCATTCCATCAGAGGTGGAGAGGCAGGAGCGTCAAGCTTGAGTGACTGGGGAAATGACAGGCATACGCAGTAAATAGAACTAATTAAGTTCAGCTTCACTCCCCTGGTTACACAGGGCTGGGTGTGCACAGCGAGCTGGCAGGGAAACCGGGGGGTCTCTGGGCCTGCCCACTGACCCGGGGACAACTTGTGAGACATCCCCCACAGTGACCACCCGCCGTTTCCTTCTCTGGAGAAAGCCTCCTGTGAGCTACTTTTTCAGGACAAATATGTAGTCTTCCTCCCTTAGTCTCTCCTCACGTCCCCTCTTTGCATAGAGGCCTTCCCTGAAGATTCTAGTGGCTTCTATTCCCCTTTATCTGAAGTCTGGCACCTTCAAGAAACCAGTGCCACACAGCAGTTAGGGCAGGACTCAGGCCGAGACCATCAGCCTGGATCCAGCTCCAACCGTGTCACCGGGGAAGATGGCTTGACCACTCTGGGTCTTATTTTCCTCATCTGTTATGTAGTTTCAATTCTAACCTCGCTGGTCATCTAAGTATTAATGGAAACACGTACACACAACACAGGGCCATCATCTTTATGTGACAGAGCACCCAACATCGCTTAACCTGTCCCATTACAACCAACGTCAAAGGGCCGGTACGGGGAGCGGATGAAACACTGTGCGTGGAAGTCCATAACATGGTCCAGCCCTTCTTCTGTGAGCCCGCCGGTCCCATTACCATTATGTCGGGGGATTCTCTCTGCTCCTCATCTGTGCATCTTCCCACCCAGTCCCAGTCCCAGCACTCAGTGTGGTGTGGAGCTGCTGCCACAGCAGGGAGTAGAAAGTGATAGAATCTTAGTCCTTGAGCCCTGGCAGATACCCAAGAGGGCATCATGGTCCAGAGGAAAGAGAACTGTCTGTAGGGTCAGATATTCCTGGACTCCTTGCACCCTCTCTGTCAAATTGCTGATCTCACTTCCCCGCCATGACAGTCGAAATGTCCATGTAGGAATGAGAATTAAAGAGAGAATGCAGACAAAGTGTTAACATATCACCCGACACATAACAAGCCCTCAGTAAAAGCCAGTGTCCATCAGACCTCTGAGGAAACCACAACCCCCTAACAAAGGTGATGAGGCCGGTAACCGTACTTAACAGCACAAATGATAACGCCCTCGCTCCAAGAGAACGCCCGTGCCTCAACTTCGGAACGAAGCTTTAACTCAGCTTTAACTCTGTGAATGAAAAGGCGTTCCAGATGTAAACGCTTCCATTGTCAGTGGCCTCGCTGTACTTGCTGATCTGGACCTAAGGGGAGGTATTGTTAAAATATCATTTACTCCCTGATGTGTGATGAGTACAGAAACAGTGCAGCCCCAAAAGTGGTGGGAATAAAGATGGATAGTTTTTATGTGCAGAGTGAATAAAAATGACAAATGTCGCCGGGTGTACGTGGCATGACTTTTCCAATGGTGGCAACATTTCAGAAGACGGACAGTAAAGCTGTTGTGTTTGAAAGGAGTGGCCAGCGTGAATCAATAGCATTTACCATAAGGGGAGGAACGTGGTTGTCAAGCGCGGGGCCAGACCCAGGGATACGGGACACACCGAGAGCCCATGTTGTGGTGGCATCACGGACCGGTGGAGGGAACAGAGAGTCCACAGTGGTCATCAAAGGTTAGACATGCCACATCAAAGTCGTATGTTGTGATGGGCGTGAAACACTTTGCATATTGCCAGGGCAAAATCGGAAGTCCCTAATCTTCTTTTATATGCCTTCACATGGAGCTCTGCTAAGGTTAAGGGTACCGCCAGGCCCTTCTGGGACTGGAGGACAGACACAGGTGATGGTGGGTGTGGCGGAGGTCAGGTGGAGGGAAAGTGGACAGACCCAACAGGTAGTTTGGAGGGACACCTCCGAGGTTGGTGATGGCTTTTCCTGGGGGGATTGGGTGGTCAAGGATGACTTCTGGAGTCCTCTATTGCACAAATGAGTGAAAGAAGGTGCCACTTACTGAACCGAGGAAGCCTGGGGAGATGGAGATGTGAATATTTTGATTTTTAGCTGCTAGACAGCCATTCGGTTGGAGACGTCAGGCGGCCACCCTATACAAGGCCAGGACAAGCCTTCAACCACCATTATTAATATGGCAACTCATCTGTGACTCGGGTGACATGCATAGTTAGCTCTCTCTTCACAAAAGGAAGCTAAGGGCTCCAGTGAAAAGACCTCAGAAGCAGACACAGTGGACTCCTCACTCTACTGTCCACTTGCTGTGTGACATCTAAAGGACAGTTGGAAAAATCCTTTTGTGGTCTGAGCTTCACTGAAAAGTAGAAATAATTTTGATGTCACTGAGTGACTTTGAGAAGAATGAAAAGAGATAGAAAACTTTCTAACTGCCTGACACTATAGTTCAACTCTGTCGCTTTTCCGTGTTCCATTCCCCTTCCTCTCCTCGGACCGGGGTGGGCTGGCAGCTCCAGAAGCACCAGGTGGGGTTATTTTATTTACAATGTCTTTGTGAAATATTTCTAAGGCTTTGGGAAAAAATGGGTCCCTGGGCCTCCCTTATGGAGGCTCTAACTCTAAAGTCTTGACAGAGCCTGCGACTATTCACAAAAAGCCCTCCCAACGAGCAGCCAAGGCGAGAACCACTGCCCCCCTCACCAAGTTGCCTCACCCCCCGGAAGCTCCACAGTTTGGAAGATGTTGCCTCAAAACCTACTTGGGCTTATGAGACGCTGGCCTGGCAGAGGGCCAGGGTCAGGGGTCTTCACAGTAAAGGGTAAACGTAAAAACCCTCTGAGGTTGGCTGAAACTCTCAAGCTTGTGGTGAGGTTTTCTAGCTCTGAGTATTAGCACCACCTCCCCACCCCACCCTTACACCCCACTGGGTCTGTGTTCACTTCCCAGGGGCTGAAACATCAGGGGCCTCCCAGATGGACGCTCTATTGCTTTGGAGCTCAGATTGTTGGTCTGTCTTGGGAAGGTGAGTCTACCTCCTCCCTCTTCCTTAAAGCGCAGGCCAGGCTAGAGCGTTGCACAAGCCCAAGAGGGAGGCGGGCGCCGCTGTCTTCCCTGAAGGGTGGGGAGGCAGAGGCCCAGTCCACACCGTCTGTCCTAGGGAGCTAGGAGTTGAGCCCATCCTCACCTGCCTCCAGAGCCCCTCCACCCCTCCAGGTCCATCTCTGCAATGCCCCAGCATCTTCCAGGGGCTGTCACGTCCTGGGGAGCAATTGAGAAACAGGCCCCGCCTTTTAGAAACTTACCATTGATTGAACGAGAAAATACAGTGAACGAGCTCACAAACACCTATTTGCGAGCTGTGACAGATCCCTGGAGAGCTGCGAGAGGAGGCGCTGAGGCCATTGTAGTTAGGCTGTAGCCTTGAGCTGAAATCTGAAGGGCGATTGAAAAACTAGGCAAAGAATAAAAAATAAATGAACTTCTGAGAGAACCACATGGAGAAAGACCTTGAATTTGAAGAGACAGAGGCCCTTTTGCAGAACTGTAATGCCGGTATGGCCTGAGAGAGAGAGCGAGAGTGGGTAAAGCAGCAAAGACTGCCCAAAGCTATGTAGGTGTGTGCGGCCTTTGCTCTGAGAACAAGGAGGCTGAAAGTTTTCACAAGTAAGATAAACATAAACATGTATTCATCTGAGAAGTTTCCATAAGCTGCTGTCTGGAAACATGGGGTGGGGTGACAAGGAGGGGGTGTAGGGCTGCCAGCCCCGAGGCCGTTGCCCAGGTCAGAGACAGTGGCTGCTCACTCCACCTCACCGTCTGAGACTCAGGCCGCACGTCATTGCTCAGAAGCAGAGCCTGAGAGGCGGTTCTGGAGCCAGAGGCTCGGGGAGGAGTGTTGGCAGGAGAACAGGATCGGGGAGGAGCCTTCTGGGGTGGTCTGTCCTGACCCCCAAGGAGCGCCAGAGTCTGAGTTTCATCATAGGGGTTGTTCAACCCAGACCTGGGGACAGAGTCAGTCAGGGACTCAGGATGCCTGTCATGGGGAAGCAGGGGACCCAGCCTTTCAGGTATCTCCAGGCCAGATGGCTCCTATTGGTCCAAGGCCATCCTCCTGGAAAAGGTGCAGGTGTGGGCCGTTAGCAGTCACCAACAGCACCTGCTCCAACACCAACCATGGACACAAGTGGTAACATTGTTTGAATAAATGAATCAAGCCCAACTCCATACTGCATGCTAGTAAACAGCAAATTAGGTAGATGCTGGGCAATAGGGAAGTACATGGAGTACCAGGAGTAAACAGGACATCAGCAGGTCTGGGTCTTAGCACTAGTTCTATAGAAGGAACTCAGTGCAAAGCTGTCCCTGCCGTGCAGGTGAGGACACAGCACAGAGAGGTCAAGTACATGGGTGGTGAGCGGTAAAGCCCTCAAGCCCAAACATGTCATTAAAGCATACACCCACAGCCATGAATTTGGGAAACTTAAAATAAAGTGTACGAGCCAGAATGTAAAATGTTATGCAGCTGTCAAATATGATTTCATGGAGGTATATTTAATGATGCACATATTTTTACCAAAAAAAGTATCATTTATGTGTGTGCTTTAAACCAGACTATGTCAAAATTTGTATTGCATAATTTTGTTGTTTCTCATATTTATTTCTCAATTTTCTAAAATGTCCACTTATTATTTTTGTCCAATTAATGTCCAATTATTATTATTATTAATGTCTACTTGTTATTAATGTCCAATTAATATTATATAAGTAAAACTTAAAAAAACACACACATTTTAAAGGAAGAGGGAAGGAGAAGAAGGACCTGACTCTCCAGTTGTTGGGGAGAAAAGAATTTTGTGCAAATAAATTAAGGACCATTCAAGAGAATCAGAGGAAATAAAGGTGGGCTGGTTCGGGTCAGTGAAACCTAAAAAGAAGAAGAAAGGAGGAGGGGGAGGAGGAGGGGTGGAGGAGAAGGAGGGAGGTAATGAGTGAGAAACAGAGACATGAAGGCAGGAACTACCTGTCCATAATCTATGCCTCTTAGACATTAAAAAATAATTAGTTATGCCCTTGCCCTCAGAGAAATCTGCATTTTATAGGTATGAGCCCCAAAGCTCTGTGGCCACTTCCCTGAGACAGCAGGAAATGAGGCAGCACTGACCCGAGGGGACCTGCAATGGCACAGGCGAGCTGTGAGCAGGCTGAGTTTGAATATGGCACTGCTACCTACCAGGAAGCTTACACGCACCGCTCAATGATGTGCCCCCAATTCAGTCACTACAGTTGGAGGATGAGAACGCCCATGCGCATGCCCAGGTATTCTCCTGAATGTGCGATCAAGTGAGCCAGGGAAGTGAATGCGCCAGGTGCAGAAACATTGCAGGTCACAAACATTGATTTCTTTCCTAATAGATGACCCCCTCCCCTGGGCCAGGTCAGCCCTCAGATACATCACAGGAGTTTAAATAGTGACAAACCTGCTGTAGAGTTAACAAAAGAGACAGCTTGATTTGGGTGCCTCTCTCTGTGTCTCTGCCCCTCTCTCTGTGACATAGACACAGACACACACACACACACAACCCTTAGTACAATCCACGCCAGCACTCTTCATTTCCAAGTTCACAAGCGATCTCACTGGGTCTGCAGGGAACAGTCTGTTGGGAAGAAAGAGGTGAGCCCAGAAGAGCAGAGCTCAGGGTAGAAGCAGTGAGAGAAGCAAACACAAAATGTTAGAATAACCTTGCGTGGTGTCAGCCAGCCAGCTTTGCCTGCATGCCCTCCCTTTCTACCTCCCCGCCCCCATACCTCCCCCTGCACAGTACAGGGCAGTGCTGCTTCCAATTATGCAGGTTAGGGTTTCCCTGTAAAGCAATCCTCACATGCTGGATGGCTTTACAGCTCCGCATGCAGGAGATCTGCGCATCCAAAGCATCTTGGAGCTGGGTTCTTGGTGTAGCTGGAGCTCTTGGGATGAAAGGCTTATTCACATTCACAAAATTGTGATGGTTACAATCCTACTACCCAGTAAAACCTAGGGCAACGCGTTCTTCTGAAAACAGCCGAGACAGACATGGTGGGCTCTCAGCCCCTTAATCAGTGCAGTGGGGCCAGGGAGGTTCGAGTCCAGCCTGGAGTTGCCACCAGCTGGTTGGAGATGTTGGGATGGTCACTTCCTGTCCCCATCGTTAGAGCAGTTTCCTCAACCCTAACGCAAGGAGTTCGGGCCGTGTCACCATTTTGCAGTGTGTTTTCCTTTGAACTACAGTCACCAAGATTCTGCAGAAGAATAATAGGTTGTCTCATAACCAAATAATACAGGAAGTGGGACAAACTCTCTGTTTCAAGTTGCATCATGCTGATTAGAACATTAAAGGTGCAGAGAAGTCCTCTAGGAAGTATAACTACTGAGTTTAATATTCAATGGGTTGAACAAGGCCACTGGACACTAGGTCACTTCTCTTTATGGAGCACCTGTTTTTAAACATGTCCTGAAATTAGGGTCCAGCATGGCACATGAGTGCTTACCTGTTCCAGCATTCACTGATGCGCCGACAGTGCTAAGGCTCTGAATTGCTTCAATGATGTAAACCTAACCCTGTCAGGCTGTTTACTCTTCCCCCTAGGGATGGGGAAGAGACAGCCCTCCAAAAGGCTGGGTGGCTGCAATCGCTGTGACTTCACGTCTCACAAGAACTCACATCTTAGGCGCGTCTCAGGGCTTCCGCTCAAACACCTACCTTGCTAAGTGTGACTTTCAACCCTTCCTCCCCTCGTCACCGTCCACCTTGTCCTTTCAGTCTAGACATCGCCATCCTGACTTGGGGTTCCACGGAAGGTTTGCTAGGACTGGCTTCCCCCTGGAGCAGCTGTGGATTCCACATCACAGCCCGCCACGCACACCTGAGAGACCCTAGAGGTCAGGGCACAAATTTTTTATGTATTACATCACTGTGTGCCTGACTCTTAAAAATAATAATATCTCAAATTCACCGGGCACTTGTAATGTGTGAGGTACCGTCTGACATAGTCTCTTCAAGTGTGCAATGAAGGAGACATGATGCTACATGTGATTTATAGGCAAGGAAACCGGGGCTTAGAAATGGGCACTGAGCTTTCCGAAGTCCACACAACTACAAGGTTAGGGGCTGAAACGCGAACCCAGGCAGCCGGACCCCAGAACTCTTACTCTAACCACCACATTACACAGCCCAAGGGCACTGGGCAGTCGCTCAACAAGGATTTGTTGAAAGAAGGCATGAGTGAAGCTTTATTAACGGACCTCTCTGTCAGGGGGCCACTGCTCTGAGTTCGCATTCTCTGAGTCTGGAAGCTAATGCTCCTTTACCCTCTCCAACCTGGGTATCCATTGAAAACCCCTTAAAGTGATTTGTTAAGTCAGGAACTCATTAAATCAACCAATGAGTTAATGGAGTTAAGGAGGATTCATTCTCAGGAATGAGACATCTATAGAGTATAGATTTTTTTTAAACATTTTAATCGAGGTATTATTGATAGAGAGTGGAGCTACACATAGGGCAAGACACATCAAATGGTGCCCTTTAACATATGAATACACCCTTGACACCACCACCACAATTGTGGTAACAAACACATCATTCCCCCAGATTTCCTAGCACTCTTTGTCACCCTACCCCCAACACCCATTCCCAGGCAATCACTGATTTGCTTTCTGTCATTATAAATTAATTTGCAATTTTCTAAAATTTTATACAAATGGAATCAGACAGTATGTATGCTTTTCTGTCCTTTTTTCTTTCTTTAAAGATATTTTAAATAATATTTTAACAACTTTATTGAGGTATAATGTACCTAAAAAAAATCATTAAGGTGTATGCTTAAAATAGGTAAATTTTGTGGTATAGATTTTTTATGCATTTGTACTACGGTTTCCTCCACCACAGTGGGAAGAGGGGTTTTGCCAGTGAAGTCACGTGGTTTCTCAGTAAAGAGCTGGTGAAAGCCTCCGGCCCCTGCAGAGCAGCCATCTCAGCTGTTCTCTGAGGGCCCCTGTTTTGTCCCCGCATTATCTCGACCGAGGGTTGTGCCGAGACCTGCTTTTGTCGGGTCAGGGCCCCTATGCTGTGGTCGCAGTTAGCCATGATCCGGAGTGGCTGCCACATCACATCAGGTGACCCAGGTTTGCTTTCCAGCATCACCTCTTTTAAGCCAGGTGAACCCCAGCCTCGATTTCCCCAGCAGTACAATGGGAATATCCATTACAAGCCAGGGTTCCAGACTTGGCTGTGCCCCCAACAGTCTACAGGGCATTTATCGAATAAAGGAGTAAAGCTCAAAGACATTCAAGGATTTTTTACTCGTCAGAATCTTTCCATGCCTGGAATTGAAGGATTCAAATCTCCAAACAGAAACTTTCTTTTTCTTGATCTCTAAGCAGCTGTTGTTCCCAAACCACTTGCTTTTTGACCTAGACTCCAAATTCCAAGCCCTGTTTTGCCCAGATGACAGTGATTTGAGAGGCATTTAAGGTTGTAAATTTTCTCAGCATCGCAATCACAGAAACACCCAGGCTCAGCGGCTCAGGGCTGATCCTCCGTGAATGCCGACAGAGTGTTCAATTACCCCTAGAATTGGTCGTCTCTCACCTGCGGAGCCTCAGCATCTCATCCCCAGACAACAGGCTCAAGTTGGGACTTTTTTTGCTGCACACAAAGAAAGTTCACTGAGATGCCTCGAGCTCCAGGCCTCAAGCAGAAAGTGACTTTTCCTTCACTTTTCGATACATGCATCTTCCTGTTCTTAATATTTTGTTCTTCGCATCTTCCTGGTGAAGACAGAATCCTAACAACTAATCTGACATTGGCTTGGAGAATCTAAGGACAGAATGATTTTGAGGGCTAGAGACTCCAATGGTCAGTGTGCATGGGTCTTCCCTGGATGTGCTTGGTCCACTTCTGACATGTGGCCATTTCTGGGAGCAGCCCTGTATAGCGCAGATTATGCCCCGGACTCAAAGGACCTGAGAGGGAAAGGTCCCAAGGACTCAGCTTTCTCGGGTTAAGTTGTAGACTTATTCATCCATTCCTTATCCCACAGATGTCTAATAAACATCAATTATGTGCCAGGAACTGTGCTTGGGACAAGAATTAGAAGCCAAATGACACGCAGTCCCTGCCCTCATGCCCCCTGACTCAAGACACATCGCTACTCCTTGGCCCTCCCCAGCAAGTGTCTCCACTTTCTCTCAAGGGACAGACACGCAAGCAGGCTGGCAGTCATGGTTGCATATGGTCAACATGATGAGCAGGGTGAACTCTGAGACCACCACCTGAGGAGACGGCCGCCTGGGCGGGGGGCGGGGGGGGGGGGGGGAAGCAAGGTGCATTCCAGAAGGCAGAGCCAAACCCCGGTTTTGAAAGATCAGTACTAATTAACTGGCTGAGGATGTGTGGGGAGCCCTGCAGCCTGAGCAGAAGAAACTCCATGGGTCTGATATGTGTAGTAGCCCATGCGTGCAGTGGGTGGGGCGCCTTTATGGGAGAACGAAAGGGATCAGACATCGAGGTTAGGGAGAGCCTCGCGGGCAGCTCCCGAGGAGATCAATGACCGTTCTGAGACAGTTAAGTCAGTGCCTGAGTGAGTGACCTCATGGCATCAATGTTAACATGGACATTCTGGGTACAAAACAACTCGCTGAAAAGGATAAAGCCATTGCCGCCCCCCCCCAAAAAATGCAGACTTCTAGCAACATGGGGCCACCTAGATATCTCTGTCTCCTGCCCATGGAGTGACTTGGGGCTAGAGCTTCCCATTTCTGCACTGCAGGCTCTGGCTTCCGTGATGATGCCTTGTGAGCTTGAAGGCTCTGAGAAAGGGGGATGCATGGGAGAAGACAGGAGCCATGCCTGGTCCCTTCCCCCTGTCCTGATACGCACAATGCCCTGCCTGTCCCTGAAGGCCAAGGAGGAAGGAGAGTTCAGGCTGCAGATGTCTCACATTCTTGTGTGAAAAGGAAACCAGGGCTCGTGATTGAAGCCCCCTCTTTTCATACCACTTGGAACCCCTTAGTGGCTGTTCAGACCGGGCTTTGTGGAAAGCATCTCGGGCTTGGTCCAAGCAGGAATAGTCTCAGCCTGCAACTTCTGCTTATCACGGTGGAAGGTTGCCTCACGCCCCTTAGCCTTGGCTCCGTCGTCTGCACAATGGGGATAAGAACACCTGCAGTCTGGGAGGATTACCTGAGACTATATGTAAAGTACACAGCACACTGCGGTCGAATATCTTATTTGTTTGTGTTTTGATTTTTTTTTGATTTGTGTTTTGTGTTTTGTGAGGATCATAGCATTCAATTTTAACCCATTCGTAATGCTGAAGACATTACGCTCTTTCCTTTTGTTTTTATTTGCTTTCCTTTTTCCTCTGGTTACACTCCACCTCCCACCTCGCACACACCTGTGTTTCCTGCACAAGTGCAGCTAATCCTAAAAACCAGCTAGAGCTCATTGTCACACAGAGAGCTCTGAGAGGGATGGGAGTCGTAACATTGAATTCTATTTCCAACAAGGCAGTGACCACGTCATTATTACCCAAACCCGGTGCCACTGATGTCTACTCCTGGCTTGCTGGCCGCAGCTCATGCATCTGATCAGTTTAAAATCACCAAACTCCTAACACCCGAGGGAGTTTCTCTTCCTAACAGGTGATTACTACACTTAACTCTAATTTCCCGTGAAAAGGCTCCAGCAAGTACCTTCCGTGATAGCTGGGCGCTGTTGGGATGAATTACAGCGCTCGGTCTGCAGGGGTGGGCGACCCTGCAGGTTCCCCTGGCAGACGGATCCATTACGGGCTTTGAACCAAGGGGAGGGCTGGTGCAGAGCACGGCCAGCTGCTCTGGGGGCAAGGACAGAGCCTGGGACCCACACTGATGATCTATCCAAGCTAAGAGACACTGGCAATGTATCGTTTTCTCCTGGATCTTTTTGAAAAACAAATGTATTTAAGAATTCTTTACATGTAATAAAAGTCGCCCATTTCAAGAATACAATCACTTTTTAGTAAATTTACCAGGTTGTGTAACTATCACCATAAATCCCTTTGGAACAACTCCATCCTCTCAGTAAGATTTCTCGCAGCCGTTTACCGTGAACGGCAGGCCCCCAACCTCCTCCCTCCGACCCCGGCACCACAAACCTACTCTGCGTCTCTACCCCCTTGCCTTTTCTGGACACTTTGTGTCAATGGAATCATGCAGTCTGTAGTCTCTTGTGTCTGGCTAGCACCCCATTACACGACTACACCCCACGATGTGAACCCATTCCCCTGTCTGCAGACGTTCAGGTCGTGTTACGCTGTGGGCTCGCATGACTAGTACATGGATGCAAAGAACATCCGTGTGCCAGTCTGCGTGGACATTCGTCTTCGTTTCTGCTGGGTGCACAGCTGACTGTGGGCTGCTGGGTCGTGTGGTGAATCTGTGTTTAAGAAACTGCCTCCAGAATCTTGACTCTTTTGCATAAGCTCATTGGCTCTTTCCTTCACGACTAAAACGCTAGTGATTCCAACACAAGGAACACAGCCTGCTCACCCTCCATCCCTGTTCACCCCTCTCCTTGCCGCCTGGGATTGGAAGCACAGAAACTATTGCCCACATACGGAAGAGATGTGCAGGGTGTTCAAACCACAGGGGGAGCCTGCTGAGAAGTAATGAAGTCTTTTCTCTTCCTCTCTTCCTCTCCTTTCTGGCTCTATGGTTCAGGGTAAACAAAACAACATAGGACGGGTTACTGGGGAATCAGATCCTAAGCTTCAGACAGTTGGCTCAGCTCATGAATCATTTGCTAAAGTCTTTCTTTTTAATACTCTGAGCAAATGCCAACTATTACCTATCTAATTATCCTCTAAATTGCAGGAGAGTTTGGGGCACCTACTAAGTGCCTAGCACAGAAAACAAGGAGCGTAGAAAGGTCATGGTCAATGAGTGCCCCTGCTGGTCAGCAGCTCACAGTCCCCTGGATGAAGCCAGACCTTAGCATTTCAGCTCATAGGGGGATTCCGGATATGTTTCTCTTCTGCTCACATCAATCCTATTAACAAAGATTTCTTTAAAAGGGAAAAAAGAAAAGGGTACTTGAACGTGGATCTGCCCTGTGTTTACACTCCTCCAGTGATGAACAATACATGCTGGGTGCTGGTCTGGGAGAACTGCGAACACAAAACACACTGAAGTTACTAGTACCGAAGGGAGGCTGGCGAGGCATGGCAGGGGGCAAGGCAGCCTCCTTCTAGGGGCTGTGCTCCTTGTGTGCTCCTGTCCTTGAAACGTGAACACAGTTAACTTTCACTGGGCACACCCCCTCAGAGCACACCGACTGAGACATGTCTAAGTGTCCCCGCTTCAGAGAGGAGAAACACGTGACTCGGGGCAGTGAGATCTTTGCCCCGGGTCAGGGACCCAGAGTCTGACCACTCACGCGTCATATACCAGCGGTTTCGGGCACCTAAGCTGAGTTCATTCTGGGCTCCATAAATGGCGATGGTTCCGGGTAGGTTAGCTGGAGGTGTTCTGGTTAATTTTACAAATGTTTAGCAAACAGCTCTCTGGGAGAAAACTGTATATATGCATATATGAGTGTATGTACACAAGTTTGTGATAAATTTTACAGATATAAAGGACATATAGTATGTAATTTATAAATAATAATGAGATATACCTTTTTATTGTTCTTTTTTTTAAGATTTTATTTATTCATTTTTAGAGAGAGGGGATGAGAAGGAGAAAGAGAAAGAGAGAAACATCAGTGTGTGGTTGCCTCTTGAGTACCCTGTACTGGGGACCTGGCCCACCACACAGGCATGTGCCCTGACTGGGAATCGAACTGGCAACCCTTTGGTTCACAGCCCGCACTCAGTCCACTGAGCCACACCAGTCAGGGCTATTGTTGTTCTATTACAGTTGTCCCAACCTTCCCCCGTGGCTCTCCCCTGCCCCGCCCCCGCCCCACAGCCAATCCCCACCCTGTTGTCCATGTCCGTGGGTCATTCATACCTGTGCATTGACTACACCTTTCCCCTTCTTTCCCCCCTTCCCCCTCCCCGCTCCCCTCTAGTCACTGTCAGTCTGTTCCTTGTTTCCATGCCTCTGGTTTTATTTTGCTCATTTGTTTTGTTCATTAGGTCCCTCTTAGAGGTGAGATCATATGAAATATATCATATTTTTATTGTATGTTTCCCTATAGCTCCTTGATTCAGGCAAAATTATTTCACTGATTTTTGCGGAACTCTTACATCCCTAGCCAACCTCTGGCCGACAGTGACAGATGAGTGCAGTTCTGACATCAACAGTGACTGATATTTTCCTTCACATTAGTGAGCAAATCAGAAGCGAAACAACAAAGAAGTGTGCCAGACCTCATGGTTTGTCACTGATACGAGCAGCGTCTTTGCTGGTCAGAAAAAACTCAGAGTCCTGGAAAAATGTTTCCTCGGTATCTGTGCTATTCACAACATTACAGCTATAGACATAATACAGTGTTAAAATAAATCTGCTTTATTAACATCCTCCCCATCACTTTCAGTTAGTCTATCAACAAAGCAGAAATCACACCCTGATCCAGGTATCTGCCAGGGAGAAAGCTTCATCACTGAACCCACCGAAATTTGAGCCGGAAGAACCTCAGCGCTCAACTAATCTGAATTCTTTTTTTATGGCTGGAGGAACTAGTCTGGAGATAGCCAGCAGAGTGTGAGGTAGAGGCTGCCTGAGAGCCGGAGGGGACCTGGGCATTCAAGCCACCTGGTCAACCCCTGGCTCTCAGCCTCTTCTGGAACCCTGAGTACAACCTGGTCTGTGCTCCGGTAGAGCACCCCATCGGAGACAGAGCCAAGCAGCCAGATAAACAATGCAAGAGGGAACAGGGGAAACAGAAAATGTTGGGAAACTTGCTTCTCTATTACTAGTAAAGTATAGCTGACATACAATGTTATATTCACTTCAGGTGAACAACATAGCAATTCTACATTTACATAACTTATGAAGTGATCGCTATGACGTCTAGTAACCATCTGTCCCTGTACAAACTTATTACAGTATTATGGACTATATTCACTGTGCTGCACACGACCTCCCTCTGACGTACTGATTTGATAACTGGAAGTTTGTGCCTCTTATTCTCCTTTAGCCTTGTTGCCCATCCCCCCACTCCCCTCTCCGCAGGCAACTGTCAGTCTCTTTTCTGTAGCTATGATTCTGTTCCTGGTTCATTTGTTCATTTGTTTTCTTTTTTGGATTCAACATATACGTGAATCATACTGCATTTGTCTTTTCCTGTCTGACTTACTTCACTCAGCATAATACCCTCTAGGTCCATCTATGCTGTCGCAAATGACAAGATTTCCATCTTTTTATGGCTGAGTCATATCTCATTGTGGATATGGGCCACGTTTTCTTTATCTTTTAATGATTTCCAAGGGAACCCACATTAAAGAGAGATTAATTCTGTGAGTGGATTTGGTAGAGGAAACTGCCAGAGTCTCAGCCATTGTTACTAGGAGAATAACACCTCCCCTGGGGGCCCTCTCCCTCCCCACCCCAAGGTCCCTGGTCCCGGCTAGCATCATTTTGTCATACCTTCCTGAGGTATGACAAAACTTCCCACCAGGTCTCCCTGCTTCTACCTGATCCCCAGAGGTCCCCCTCTTCTCTGCCCGGCAGTCAGAGAGAGATGGTGGGAACACCAGTGATGCCTCCGGCTGAGACCCTGCCATGGCTTCACTTTCCTTGGAGCCTGAGGCCTCCCAGGGACTACAAGACCTCACCCCACTTGTCCTCACTCCCCCACAAGGTCCTGGGTCATCTTCCCAATCCATCCCTCCACTCACCACTGTTCAGCCACGCCTGCCTCCTCCCCTGCTTCAACTCCCCAGGTGTACTCCTGCTTCTCAGCTTTGCCCAGCCCCCTCCCACCACCCGCCATTCTCCCTCCTCTTGCCCCGGGCCTGCGTGCTCCTGCAGATGCCCCGTAGCTGGCCCAGCAGTGCCTCCTGCCCTCTACCACCAGCTCAGTGAGGCCCACCTTGACCACCCCTTACAACAGTCACCTGCCCTGCTCCTTTCTGCTGATTGTGATTGTCGGCCTTCTCCTTCCCAAAGACCAGGATCCTTTTCTGCTTTGTTCCAGGCAAGAATCTCTGTGATGTTCACTGAAATGCCCCAACCACTGAACTAATTGTGATTAAGATTTCCAGCCCAAATATTCATTGAGGACTCAGTAAATTCCAAGCACTGTTCTTAGCATTTTGCACATGGTATCTCATTTAATTCTCACCATGCTCTCAAAACACAGCAAAATCTGAATGCCCCCAGGGTCAGGTGATGCTGCTACAGAGTCCCTGGGAAGCACAGAGGAGAGGATGTGGTTATAAGGATTAGCTCTCCAGGGTTGATTAATTTTTGGTAACTGCTTTCAAAACCAGGCAATATGTTCAGATTGTTGTGCTGTGGCTCACAGCTCATCACAGTGGGAAAGCGACTGGGTACCAGAGACAACATCTAAGCCCTGGGGTTAGTCTGGGACCCTGGCCACTCTGCTTCCATGACACCCAGCATGATGCAGTAAAAAGAGATGGTCTGAAGAAGACGGGCCTGATATTGAATACTCGCTCCAGCACTAAGCTGTGTGGCCACAGGCAATGCATTTGGCCTCTCTGGCTTCTTTGCCTCCTTCTGTTAAGTATAATGTATCAGCGGAAATAATTGAGAAGACTGTTGGCAGTAAGTAGGAGCATAGTTTGATTAGTCCATTACCCCTGAGTCTTAGGGACTGATTTCAAACTTGTGCTTCTTCCTCAGACCATGATATTGGACAGATCTGGTGTTAAATCTCAGCTCTACCTCGTCACATCTGTGTTGAGCCCTTCCTGTGGGCACGGCCCTGTACGAGAGCCGGAAATGCAGAAATGCACTAACGTTACTTTTTTCAATGAGGGACGTAGGCAGGGTGCTTGAGCTCCCTCAGCTCAGTTGCTCAGAAGGAAAAACAAGACGCTCTGGAACAAGAAAGCTTGCGTTCCGCGTTAACCTGTGGACCTCTTCAACGCAGAAATTTGGGAACATGGTGGGGGTGGGGGTGGTATTATTATGCTGCCTTCTCTGCTTACACACAGAGATCTGAGGGACCAGGTCCTTCCCAGGACAGGCCAAGTGCTCATGACAGCTGTCACTGGAGTGCCGATCAGGGCCGTGGAGAGAGCACCATGGGGAGGCAGTGGGAAAGTCAGATTTTAGAGTGCAGACCATGGCTGCTACGCAGTGGACGGACTGCAGACAGTGAGACAGGATGGGACTGAAGTGAAGAGAGTCCTACAGACGGTGCTCGACGTTCCCAGAGGGCAGACGGTGCTCAAGCCCAGCAGCTGGCACACTGCAGACCTGCCCCTTCTCCCCTCACTTCCTTCCCCTGCCTTGGCCTCCCTCCCTGTTTCTGCACGCTCTGCAGGCAGAAGGTGTTGGGCCTGGAGATGGAGGAAAGGATATGGCCTTGGGGCTCATCCTCTGGAAGCCCCTCCTTCATAGAAGCAGGACGCCCCTCCCAGGCCACTGCAGAGCACAAAGCAGACCCACTCCGTTCCTTTGACTCTTGCATTTCCATCGCGTGCGTGCTAACCAGGCACAGATCAAGTTTTCATCTTGAGAGTTTTCTTAAAAATACAAATACTGCTTTCTCACGTCATTTTCTATCAGTCTTCCAGAGTCTTTCAGGCATGACCATCGATAAATTAAATTCCACTATGAACACAACTTCGGACCCATAACAAGGGTAATTCACTGTTGGTACTGCGTTTGCTCTTTATGTACACTGATGGTCTCCTAGGGGCCACATCCCCGACAGTCCCGACAAGGAAAGGAAGGGAAAAGCATTGGAAAAGGTGACACAAGGCTTCTTTGCTTGTTTCTTTTTTTTTTTTTTTTTGGTTCATTTTCTTTTGCTGAATCAAAATTTAAACAAAAAAAAAAGGAAAAAAAAAGAGGGGAGAGTAACTAGACTTTTGGGGGTTATCACTTTGTAGTGTATATAGGTATCGAATGATACTGTCGTCTGCCTGAAACATATAATAAAAAAGAAATTAAAAAAAGAAAGAGGAAAGAAGTCTTATGGGGCTTCTTGAAACCCAGACAGAAAGGATTCAGGATTGCTTTCTTGTTTTCTAAATTAGATTATCTTTGTCTTTCTTTCTCTCCTCGAGAAGATGAAGAAGGAAGAGGAGAATTTATTTGGAAGGCACATAGAAAGGCCTAATTAGAAGACAGGCACTGGGGAGGCAAGGCTAAGTGACAGGGACCTTGGGCCCCACGCAGAGCCATATCGCCACGCAGAGTTGCCCCGGAACCTTCTCTGTCAGCATCTGCTTAGCATGAGCAGCTCATTGCACTTCTCTGGGCCCAAGTTGTCTCATCTATAAAATTAACAGGTTCAAGCAGGTGATAGCTCTCTTGCCATTGAGCCCCGAGCTCTGAGAATCTTTGAAGCTACAACTCTGGTGAAGGAAGGAGCTAAATTCAGACACCACCCTCCACTCTGCAGCAGCAACCCGTAGGCAGAGCTGGTCTATTCTAGCACATTCTGGATCCATTTTCTGCCTTCATGAACAAGAATTAGCAATTCCCTCAAGAGATTCTAGACCCCATCTATGAATCCTCCTGAGCACAGATGTTTCCTCAGCTGTTCTACATGAAGGGAACAACAGGACCTCAGAGTTTGGGTGGGACAGGTGCCCACCAAGAATGACAATGTGGGTGGAAAGCCCTAAAAATGGAAGACTTCCCATTTCAGTAGAGAAGCTAGAGCCTCTTCCTGAGTCCAGAAAAGCTGAAGGAGGGAGCCAAGTGGCCTGAGGGAGGGTCAATGAAGGGCTACCTCCTGGCCACGTGTCAACCCAACAGGCACCTGTCAGAACTGAGCCCAAGGGAATCAGGCCAGGGCCAGGTGGACGGTCCTAAAACCAGGAAGCCATTCACATCGGCAGTGAACAAAGGTAGGAAGCTGTGAGAGAGGGTGAGCTCCTTGCTTACTGGCTTGGTTCCCTCTCACGTGGCTGCTGGCTTCATCAGGGTGGGACCTTTTGTGTCTTGTCCTCCTGTGTCCCCAGTCCTAATACAATACCCAGCACATGCGCTACTCAACAGCTATTTGATCTGAGGATGGCACCAGGGTCTGCTTCCCAATGTCGACTCAGTTCAACAAAGGACTCGAACCAGAGGGCCTTGTTGCCACACCCAGAGACAGCCTTTCAGGAGGAGCTGATGGGAAGGAAGGGGTCCAGGATGGGGCTGGGGGCTCAGGAAATGAGCTATCACCCAAAACATCCAGGTACTGTAGCCTCTCCAAGATGCCACATAAAATTAACCAGCCCGAAGACGTGGCTAGGGGAGGGATAGTAATCAAAACATCTCACGTGGTCAACTCATTGTTGAGTAGATATTCCTCTCAAGTTTCTCTGGAAAGAATCACCAGCTCAAATCTGCAGGGGCCAGTTAGCTAACAAAAAATGTAAGATGACAGGGAGTGAATGGCGGAGCTGTACGCGCTTGAGAGAATAAGCCATAGGTGAATATATTCAAATTCAAACTCTTTTTAAAATCTGCGAGGCAAGAAGGCTGTGTGCACTCTTCAGTTTTTCTGGGTTCAGCAGTGAAATCATGTAAAACGTGTCCAGCATCCAGGCTGTGAGGCGTCAAATCCCCAAGAAACCGAGCTTTGCTCAGGTGCTCAGGGGGAGGGCTGTGTGCAGGCGCACAGCTGCCCACACAGCTAAGGGGCCAAATGAAGTGAGCAAAGCGGGCGTCAATCACTTGGAGAAGCCATTTGTGACAATTGATGTGGTGACTATTTTAAGGGGGTTGGAAGTATGGCGTTCTGCTGTAGGAAATTATTATAAGGGCCTCTCACAGGCAAGAGTTGGAGAACCAGTTTATTCTGGTATTTGCTGGAGTCTTCTAGAATTAGCTGAAAAGCTTTTGAAAATTGGCCTGACATTTTCAGGAGTCATAGAAGGTTTTTAAAAAATAGGCTGCAGAAAGACGCTAGCTGATTTGGTTTGTAAATTTGCACGCAAAAAAAAAAAAAAAAAAAAACCTTCTGGATGTTATAAAAGGGTCATCTCTACTCATACTGCCACACTGAGTGTGTGGCAATGTGTTTGGACCCCAACTGTCTCATGTCCTGGTGCTCATGTCCCTCCCTGTGTACTCTCCTCCCCTCATCGTGAGCAAGCCTGAGGCAGCTTCTAAACAATAGGGTGTGTCAAAATTGACGGGACATCACTTCTGTGACTGCATTCCATGAGATTGTAACTTTCCTCTTGTCTCCTTGCTGTGCACATTTCAATGAAGCAAGTGGCCATGTGAGTGACAAGGAACTGGGGACTGCCTCCCGCCCAGAGTTCTTTGGGGACACCAAAGAACTGAGGCTCCCAGTCCAACAGGCCCTGAGAATCTGAGCCCTACCAACAGTCGAGTATTCTTAGACTCAGTCCTTCCCCAGGTGAACATTCAGATGACACCCCAACCTTGGCTGACACCTTGATGGCAGCCTCAACAGAAACTCTGAAACAGAGGACCCAGGAAATCCTTCCCTAGATTCCTGACCCACAAAATCTGTGAGATAATAATCTGCGTGGTTTATGTTTGTGGTAACATTGATACACAGTGATGGGTGGTTAATAGAGTATGGCACCATATTTAAGGAAGAAACAAGAGATAATGTGATGATTCTGAAGATGCTAACATAGCCGTGTATTCTTGTCCTTCTGAGGGCATGATAACAGAAACTAAGAAAAGCGACAATCATAGAAGAATTGATAAATCACATCAGGGAGAAAAAAATCCCATGGATTTATAAGGAAGAAAAAAAAATCCATGAACTTTAAGTCTCCTGGATTGTATAAAGGAAAAGGAAATCTTCTGGACGCCCAAGTTAAAGTTCATGGTGATGCTAACACAGAGTAACAGGTGGCAAAACAGAGGTCATGGTCTTGGAGGACCCTGCAAATGAGTACGGTGTCATGGTGGCTAGGCTGGACTCCAACCAGCGTCTCAGGAGAGCCTTTAACACAGCTGGGGCCACCACACTTCTCCAACTGACTGCGCCTATTGTTCAGGACCCTGGCCACCGGACGGGGCTCCTCCCCGAGAGGCCGAGAAAAGGAAGACGGTGTTGTTTCTACAGAAGTGCTTCAGGGCTCTGCAGTCACCTGGTCATCATACAGGAAACGCAGCAGGGGACAGTGTCAGTGTTTTCCAAGTTCTCACGAGGGACCCCATCGGGCGCTTGGAGGAGGGGCCATCATCGACTGGGTGGAAGAGATCAAAGCGCACGGGAAGACAGGGCCCGCTCCTCAGCTGGATGTTACACAGAAGTACTCTGCAGTGCTCAGCCATTCACCAGGCACGGGAAGGGCACTCTGGCATTCAGGCCAAAGGCATAACTCAGAGGCTTAGGGAGTATTGGATTAGGTAACGCGGTTGAAGCTCCTGAAGTGGCCGAGGATTTTCAAGCGGGAGGTGATTGATAGCATTCTGCTCACGAAAAAGGGGTTCTTGCTGCAGTTTGGTGGATGGAGTGGAGGCCAAGAGGCCAGGAGGCCAGAGAAGCAGGCAGGGGGCTGACGCCCGAGGCCAGCCTGGAAAAAATGAGAACTCAGACTGCGCGTTGTTCATGGGAGCGAAGGCGGAGGACAGAACGAGAGACATTTGGGGATGGACCGTTAGGACCTGGCGGTGATGCCGGGGAAGACGCCCAGGGTGCTGGTTTGGAAACTCACTGGGCGATGGAGCCGCCCGCTGGTGGAAGGGCCTCGGTCCGCTGGAGGACGAGCAGCTAGAAAGGCCCAGAAGCCAGTTACACATTCACGTCTAGAACTTAGAAGGGAAATCAGAGTGAAGATATAGATTTATAAACCAAGTTCTCCCCAGGTATAACAACAACAGGTACACAATGAACTACATGAAGTAACGCAAATAATGCTGAAATCATAAAATAATGGAAAAGTAAAGTGAGAAATAATGAAATAGCACAATTATTTACAATGGCAAAATATATTCAAACAGCCCTGGCTGGTGTGGCTCAGTTGGTTGGACATCATCCCACAAAGCGAAAGGTCACCAGTTCAATCCCCAATCAGGGCACATGCCTGGGTTGCAGGTTCGTTCCCCGGTTGGGGCGCATATGAAAGGCAATGGATTGATGTTTCTCTCTCGCATCAATGTTTCTCTCCCTCTGTCCCTCCCTGTCTCTCGTAGATAGATGATAGATAGGTAAACAGATGGATAGAGATACATAGATGTAGAGAGAGAGCTACAGGTAGATACACACACAACTCACTCAATTTTCTACTCATCACCTTGTAGCCAATAGGCCACACACAAAGTCCGGATGGAAAGAGAGGCTTCGTCATGGTCAGGCAGTTCCTGGAGCCCTTTCTTCAGGTGTACAGTCACACGTGTCCACTGAGAGCCCACTGCGGGCCAGGCACTGACCCAGGTCCCCGGGGACCAAGCTCTGCAAATCCCTCCTCATCGACAGGTAGACCAGTAGGCTTATCGGACATGATTACAGCTTTGAGTTATAACAAAAGTTTAATTTCAATTCAGATGAGTGCTATGAGGAGCCCGTCTCCCATCAGGAGGTTTCTCTGAGGAAGTGGCGTGACTGGACTCCGCACGAATCAGTGCGAAGGCAAAGACGACAGTGGGTGTCTGGGAAAGAGAAAGGGGCCTGAGAGTCCCGGGGGAGGAAGTAGAGAAAGTCCAGGGTGCCAGAAGAGGAAGTGTGGCCCGAGGGGAGAACACCTGGAGGACAGTGAGTCACAGGTGCTCACCAGGTGGAAGGGCACAGGGGACGAGAGTATGTCAGTAAACGGATGGCAAAGCTCACAAAGCACCTGCAAGAGAAAAGAAAGTATATTCTGCGTGGCTCCTCAAATCAGGTAAAACATAGTGGTAGTTATGATAACGTAGGCCTTAATGAATTTCAACAGGTCGACTCCACTTAAAGTAATGTAACCTCTTCATAGAAAATGCCTCAGCAAAGTGCCTAAATTCCATAGGAGTCCAATCAATATTATTTGCATCCAAGTTGTTGTTAAATCAATAGTCTGCCTTCCTACGCTGGTGGTGTTGGCTAGTTTGGGGTAGAACTCAGCTGACGTAGAAAAACATCTAGAATATTCGTTGGCCCGTGGGCACTGTCCTTGTTTGACCATGTGCTGAGGGTGTGACGCCCTTCATCTCCCAGAGCAATGTCACGGAGACTCGTAGAGTTTAGGCAGGTCCCACAGTGACCCTGCGGACGAAGGGCGGCGAACCGCGAGCTCTTCTCGACTGGGGCACTTCTCCCCATCCCCACTGCCACCCCTTGTAATATAAACTCTTCTATTAAAAAAAAAATAACAATAACCCAAAGTAATTGAGTTATTTAAAACACGGGGGTTTTTTTAACCCTAATGGAACCACGCAAAGACAAATTTGGAAAATGTGTAAGACTGGGCGGTTGTTTCTATGAATGAAGGCCCTTACTTAATTGCCTCGCACTGGCTCCTTGCTCTTTCCCAACTATACTCTCCTTTCTTTCCTCCCAGGGGCAACGGAAGGGCGATGAAAGAAGGGTCCGGAGACTTGAAATTCCAGAGCACCACTCTGCCAGAAACCAGGTGAGAACATTTTCTTGTTGATTAATAGAGAAGTGAGACATTTGATTCTATGGGAAATGAGCTGACCGGCTCACACACGCGAGTGCACAGTCCGTGTGACAGAACTGCACTGCCGATCAGGCCGTGAATCCACAGCCTGGGCTCACAAGCACGGGGACTTCCAGGAGCCACCTGCCTGTCCACTGAGCAAGACGTTGACTGACCAATTGTGACAGCAAGACTTGCAGAGGTTACTGGGAGTGCAGAGATGAAGGACCAAGTCCTGGCTGCAAGGAGCTCACAGCCGAGTGTGCAAGCTGGAATGGGGGCTGACGTGATAAAATCCCTGGCGAGAGGCCGATCCCGAGTCAGGTCCAGCTGGGTCATGGACCAGCAGTCTGCTCCTGGGCAACACCCCGATGCCCAGAGTGGGTGGGGGTCTCCCTGTACCCAGACAGAACCCTCTCACCAGCGCCTGCAGGAGCAGTCTCTGTGCCCGAGGGGCTCCGGGTGCTGCACCAGTCCTTGAATCCCAATCTACTTCAAGTCAAACCAATCACCAAACACTCGTTCAGTTCCCACTGTGGGCCGGGCACAAGGAGCGTTCTTGGGACCCTGAGATCTGCCTGAAGAAATATTTTCCCCAAGCAGAGCGAATGAATGCCTCCAAAATGGAATACCTGAAATATTTCCAAGACCACATTTAAGCAAAGGAAAATTTGTGGCTGTTCTCAGACTTCTTCAATGTTTACATTAAATCCATTTAAATAATGCATTTTAAATCCATTTTTCTTATTTCTTGACAATAGCGAGAGAGAGGAGACGGAAGGGTTAGAAGCCTTCCTTCAAATGGAGATGGTTGCAGCAATTACATACATCAAAGTAATATTTACACTTGCATTTGGGGGAGCGAGAGAGAGCAGGCTTTTTTTTCTGAAGCGAATTATTTCCGGATGTGTCATAGCACGCTCAAGATATATTAAAAAAGAGCAACAGACGATGTTTCTGCAACCTGCTCCAAACCATTTATAAACTCAAGTTAAAAAAAATCCCCATATACATACAAATCTCTCTACTGCTGCATTTTTATAATGAAAGTATCATATGAATATAAATTAGTATTTGAGATATATAAATCAAATCAAAGTGTCTGAAAACTATAGATTCAGGTCTACTGTCCTACTTCAATAACCATTAAACCGATGTTCTCGTTACTCATACAAATTAGAATTATCAGCGTTTGATGACGATGAAGGTCAGGGGCAGAGGGTGCTACAGAGAGGCAGAGCGCTGAGTCCATCAGGGCCGGGCTGAAATCTCTGCTGACCGCTCCTGAGCAGGGCGACCCTCCCGGACAAACCCATCTCCGCTACAGCACCTCGTGTATTTCGGAAACACTGAGAACGAATGAGCAGGCTGTCTTGTCCACCTCCGACTCCCTGCACCTGAAGCGTTGCTGTACAGGGGGAACAGGGCAGGGACCTCTGTCCTGCGCCTAGAACGCAGTAGGTTCTCAACAAATAACAAAAACTAACAGGCACCGAGCGCGCACCACCCCCCAGGCGCTGTTGCACGTGCTCACAGGTAGTATCTCACCGGGTCCTAATGATTGAATGATTCGATCCCCCTTAGGGGAGAAGGATGCAGGCTGGAGAGGGCAAACAACCTCCCCGGGGCTGAGTAGCGGGTTGGCGTGTGGTAAGCGGGAGGCATTCAGATCTTATCACGAATACCTAACGCTGCCCTGGCTGCTGTCATCCCTCCCTTGGGTGCAGGCACCGGCTCTCCCCATAGGCACAGAGGGCCGTCCACTCCCACCCAGCCCCAAACTCAAACAGATAAAGCAAATGCTGAGCTGAGTGCTTGGGCCCCGCCCAGATGCTATGGCCCTAAAGATTATCCAAGAAAATTACGGGGTCACACCTGCATCCCTTACCCTCGACCTGTGCACAGCCATGTGATGAACGTGTCCTCGAATGTCCCGTGGAATTCATCTGCCCACATCCCAGCACCCGGTTTCCCCGCGCAGGTGGAAACAGACACAGGCTGATGGCTGTGTTCCAATCAAGTTCAAACTCAAATCAGCAGTCGAACGCCTAACGTGCACCAGACACCACAAGAGGAACATCGACGTTTACTCCTCACGATGGGGCTCCGGAGAAGGTGTTACTGTTCCCATTTTACAGATGAGGAAAGAGAGCCTGAGACAGGTGACAACCCCAGAACAACAAACTGGCCAGAGCAGGATGGGCATTTGGAATCTAAAACTTGGATTGGGTGCCCTTCCAGGGTCCTAAGCTCTCTCAGCCCTCTTCCCTGTCAGGACACACGTGGGAATTGTGTTTGTACTCAGTCCTCTGCATCCCCAGGGTGCCCATACCCAGACTTTCCACTGTGAGGAGGGGCAAGTGTGTTACCCTCCGGAGAAGACCTTCTGCATCCACGACCAGGAGCCTCACAGTGCCGGTTCCTAGGGTGGGCCCTGAACCAGCAGTACCAGCATCCCCTGGGAACTTCCTAAAATTCACGTTCTCAGGCCCCACCTGCCAATCAGAAACTCACTGTTGGGGCCCAGGAACCTGTGCTTAAATAAGCCCTTCCATTCAAGCTGGAGAACCTTGGCTTTGAGCATCATTACTAAGAGTGCAAGCTTTGGAGCTGGAGTAGGAGGCCTCTGGAGCCAGCACTCACTCTATCCCTCCCCACTAGCCACTGTAAATGGGATGTAGAGAAGAAGGGAGGAGATGGGGACCAGGTGGGAGAGGGGAGGAAGGAGGTCGGGGAGAACGTCCTCCCCACCTGGGAAAGACCACTGCACTGGGGACAGAAAATTGGAGAGGAAGCAACTCAGTCTACGGTGGGGGAGGGGACAAGCAAAGAGTATGTGACAGATCCTAAGATGCCGTGCGGTGAGTGGAGACAAACTCAGACACAGGCCCTTTAGGAGCACGGGTCAGGCTAAGGGCTCGCTCAAGGTCGCAGTCTAGCGAGTAGCTGAGCCAAGGTTCCAGGGCACGTCCTCACATTCCAAGTGCAAGTCTCTTTCCTTTCCTGTTCTCGGTCATTCTGTTACTAACAGTGTCACTCGAACCTTGCACACGCAGACTCTTCCCCACGCATCCTCACTGACTATCAGCTTTTTCCTTCTGCCACTAACACCTGCAGCAGAGGTAATTCCTGGGGGACAAGGTGCAGGTGGTGTAATTTCACAGGGCCCATGAGGGCCAGGCCTCGTCCTTCGGGAGCCAGCTGCCCTGTTCTATTCTTTGCACTAGGAGGCCCCCTGCCGGGTCTTCCTGGAGACAAGACAGGCATCCATGGCTGCTTGTCTGCTCTTGACCTCTCTGGTTCTGTCCCCCTGTTCTCCGGCTGCCCTGGGAATCCGCGGCACTGAGGCACCCATGAGAACCACTTCTGCCCCTCCGGCCCCCTCGCTGGGCAGGAAGTAGAGCATCTCCTGAGGCTCTCTTGAGCTGGCAGCTATATGGAGGGTCCAAGGGCTTTCACCGAGGGTGCGTCGAGTATTGCATGGGGTCCCATCAGCTTCCCTGTATTTGTCACTAGGGGCTGTGACACAGCTGATGCTCAATAAACCTGCTGAAGGGGCGGGGGAAGGAGCGGGGTCGAGTCAGGACCCACTAGAGCACTCACTCCAGGAGGCTGTTAGCTTGTACTAACCCCATGCCTGGCACGCACTAGACTTAAATAAGTGACAAAAGGAGCTCACAAGAGAGGGAGAGAGTGGAGGACAGAAGAGAGGAGACAGGACGCGTGGGGAAGGGTCAGAGAGGGCGGAGGGGCTGCGGGCTCCGGAGTGGCTCTGCCGCTGAGCCAGGCCAGGCCTGGCATGCTGCCTCTCTCTCATCTGCTGGGCAACCCAGCAAAACGCTAGCTTTGCTTTTATATTCCATGTTTGTGAGGGTCAGAGATAGCTTATATGAAAGGGACTCTAGGTCACAAAAGGTGCTTTATGACCTGAGGAATTAAAAATCTAGTTGAGGAGAGAAAAAATACAAGATTTAAAACTACAGATTTGAATAAGAAATGAATAATTACACACCACGCCTTTTAGGTACACTGGTGTGTCGTTACAGCAAGAGCCAACAGGAGGGGCGGCCGCTGGGCCCCCCGCCCGGTGGGATCCTGAGGAGGTGGGCAGGGCCTCCCCCCCCCCAGTGGGGTTTAAGGGGAATGAGCTTTTCACAGTTGTGCGTGGTACCAAACACTTCCAGCATTTTCCCCAGGACCCCTTCGGAGAGTTGTGTACAGCCAAATATTTTTTTAATTAAACAGGAAAAAGGGAGCTTGTTGAAACTAATGAGGGATTCCTTTGACAAAGCATGAAGCCGTTATTCACTTATGAAAACCGAGCCTTGATCTGACTTCGCCTTGGTGTGAGTTTCGTCCGCTTCAAAGGATGCCGGGGCTGGGAGGTGCCCTCATCTTGCGTCTGTCGTGAAAAACGATGTAGAACCGATTTCAGGGGTCTTTACGTGGGATGTGTGCACGGGGGTGGAGCAGGTTCCTTCTGCGCAAGGGCACCGCAGGCCGTGCTGGGAAAGAACAGGTCCGTGTTAGTCCCAGACTTGGTGTGCAGCGCGTGTCTAAGCTGTCCGACTCTTGAGATGCCTCTCTTATCTTTGCTTCCCTGGACGTGTATGCATACACTCATTTGACTCATTCCTTCATTCATTCATTCTCATTCAACAACCTGTTTTTATGTACAGACCATGTTCCAGGCACTGTGTCGGGTCCATGGTCTCCCTTTTAGGAGCTGGGGACCCAGTGCAGGAATTTGCGAATATGTGAGGGTGCGCTCCTTTGGAGACGGCGGACAGTCAGGGGAGGGGTCCGGTGGCCATGCCCACTGACTGTGGCGGGTCTTACTCAGACTGTCCCATCCCAGCCCTTCCCTCCCCAGCGCGGCAACTCTGGCTGCGTTGTTTTCTGAGCAGCAGCTGTGAGCATCCCCGCCCGCGGCCTTGGCACGTCTCCGCACGTGTGCAGGTTGAGCTCCCCCCTTCACGTCCCCTCTGAGCACACTGTGCAGTTCCAAACCTGGGCTCCCACAGCCCCCGATGCAAACCCCCCATCTCCCTCCCGGCGGTGCAGAGGAAGGAGGGCGGTCCCTGCCATCACACGGCCAGGTATAAAGAGACACCATGAAAAATTCCTCCGAGGACGAACCTGGGCCTCCTTCCCTCCATCTGCAAAGTCACAGGTTCAATTCCTGGTCCCAGTTGGGGCCAACGTTCCATAATGTCTTAAAATTGACATAAAGCTACTGCCCACTAAGAGTCACCAGCAGATGTGGGTGAAGTCACTTAGTGCGGACATTCAAAGACAGGGAAGAAGGGAATGAAATCATATGAATACTGCGTTTAGCAGCTCTCCGAAGTAGCAGTTGTCTTCCAAACAAGAGGGACCTTTATTCTGAAGCAGTCTTTCTAGTCGAGGGGCAGGACTCCAGGTGAGATGTGGAGCTGAGCCCATTCATCAGGGAGGTTTGGGAGAGGGTGAAGTCACCCTGACCATTTCCCAAGGGCTTTGCTGGCGCATTCTGGACCAGCCTGGGGAGACCCAGAGGGGCCCACACTCACCACGCACAAGGGGGTGACAAGGAATTAGTCTCTATGCCAGGAGAAGGACCCTGGAGACAGGAGCGAGTCCCCTGCCCGTGGGACTGGAATAACACACCTTCCAAACTTTGTTCCCATGGATAAGTAGAACACAAGGGCACCTGGCCTGCTTCCTGGGAGTCAGTTCTCCTAGGGAGCAATGGGGGAGGGAGAGTTTAATTTAGGACCCTTTAAAAATTAAAAATGATTAAACATATTAAATTATTAAGAAATATTAAAAATTTAAAATAATTCAGAAATTAAAAAGCCTTTATTTGTAAGGAGCCTTAAATATTGAAAACCGCCAGCCTCTGGAGCTCAGCCTTGTCATTTCACACGCGGTGAACTGCCCCCACAAGGTGGACACCCGCCTCTACCAGCCAGGAATGGAGAGGAGGACCGGCCTCCCTCAGGCCCACCTGTGGGGGCGGGGTGGAGAGCAGAGGGGCGGCTGCCAAGCTTTAACACGGTCCGGCAGCGGACCGTGTGCACATTGCCGAGTACGGGTGCTGTTGGCGACGGAAACCAGGGTGCCTCCCTGTAATTCCTGTGCAGGAGGCAGCTCGCTCACACGTGGGCCTTGCTTGAACCCAGAGAAAACACATCAAATCTCCATGAAGTTTGCAAGCAGCCTCTTTCATTAATCATCCTGGACTGTCAAGCTCAAAGAGTGTTAACACAGGAGCCTTTTCAGAGAGCTTGTCAGCTGCTCTCCAGCCAGACAAGACTGTGGAGTCCGGGACGCCTCCCGGACCGTCCTTCCCAGGCCCTGGGCAGCAGGCTCGGCCCTTCCTCTCCCTCCCCCTTTGCCGGCCCAGCTGCGACAACACCGCTGTCCCTGCTTTGCTGACACTCACTCCGCTAGCTCCCTGGGCCTGCACTGACTCGCACAGAGCCCTGCGGTGCAGGATCCCCCAGGACGGGACCTGGGCGTGCGCACCTTCGCCGTGGGGCCCCGCCGAGTGGCACAGCGGATCTGACAAGCCGCTTCCAGGCAGCCCTGTCAGCATCTTCCAGATGCAGGGCTTGCAGTCTAAATGGCTGCTCTAGGCTTGTGAATAATAAGGGGTTTGGAGTTAGACAAATCCAGCCGTGCCCAGAGCTCACTGTGCCGCCTTAGGGAAGTCACTTCCTTTGTCTAAGCATCGGCTGCCCTGCAGCATGGGGGCAGCCGCCTGCCCGGGGGTCCAGCCTCGCCTTGTGCCCGAGGGCACCCTCCCCTCAGAGCCACTCTGCTCAGGTGTCAAAAGACCCCACTTCCGGCTCCAGGAGTTGCAAAAGTTGGAGCAATGAATTGGGCATTATCTCCAAGGCACTTTCTAGCATAAAGATCTTTGATTCTAAAAACCAGGTGAGGCCAAGATCCCGATTTAAAGGCGGAAGTTCTCTCTAGGCGACAGAGAAAGCTGTGCCTGGCATTCCGGAGCCTGGGCGCAGGCTTGCTTGCCCACCACACCCGGCCCACTACCTCCTGTCCGCAGCCACACTCAAGTGAAGCTCACTGTACAGCCTCAAACACACCCTTTGCATTTCATGTGCCATGAGATGCAGCGCGGGGAGCCTCTGAGGCCTTCGTCAAAGACCAAGATGTCGCAGGAGGGGCTGTGTGTTGAAAGTGTCAGAAAGAGCTCCCAGGCCCCAGAGAAATAATCGGCTCCTTGCTGGCTGATTTACTGTTAATTTCTGCAGAATCTCAGGCAACTTGAAAGGGTGCCAAGAGCTAACCACAAGGGTTTTGAGAGTGTGCAAGGTTCCTGCAAAGCCTGACTCACCGCTGCCTCCAGGCCCGGTGGAGTGGGGGGTGGATTGGTAGCCTGGATTCTGGGGCAGGCAGGCTGGTGTCAAATCCCTCACTTTCTGTGGGACTGGGCAGGTGTCGGGTCCTCTGAGTCACCTGTTCCTTGCCAGTAAAACTTGGGACGGGAGTAGCTGCCCCACAGGGTCACTTTGAGTCCAGACCAGCAAACGGAGGGCAACAGCGTGAGCTGGAAGCTGGACTCCCAGGCTGAGGTCTCCTGGTTACCAGCATCTCCCAGCTTCTCAGTTCTGCACCAAAGTCCTCGCCACCAACCGAGCCTCATAAATATTTACATCTGGCGTGTGTTGCGATGCTCAATTAATTGCTCCTGTGACGCACTTAGAGAGCCTCGGAGGAAGGCTGAACAGCCAGGGCCTGGGTTATTAACGGCACAAACAAGGCAAGCTCACAGAAGCGACGTCCTTCGGAGCTTCCCATCACCCCGGGGCTTTCCAGATCATCGCCCCAAGTCAGGGAAAAGGTGCTTCCAAGGCACACTGTCGGAGGGTGGCCGTTCTGGCCAGTCACGGGTCTCCCTGGGCAATGGCAAAGACGTGTACACATAACTTTTCGCAGGAGAAATGCAAATGACCCCAAACCATTTGAAAATAATAATGACAATAATACAAATAATTCAATCTCAGTAGTCATCAAGGACATGAGGCAGGAATAGAGAGCCAAGTAGGCAAAGTTGTTTTCAAGGACGGTCTCTCAGTGGGGAGAGGCAGGGAGACGGCCACCTCTCGCCTGCAGGGGGAACGAGGAGTGGATGCAGCCCGTGCGGAAGGCACCCGGTGATTGACACGAGCAAGGAGTTAGAAGGCCCAGGTTACTTGACCCCTTCACTGCACTTGATGGAGTGTCTCCGCAGAGCGATTCAGCAACGAGGTTGAAAACACAGGCATGGATACACAGTGGAACCCTGTTCCCCACAGGAACAACTAGCCAGACCCTAACTTCCCCCCAGAAATCATACAGCCCATAAATGCGTATTTGAATACCAGTTAAAGACAGATAAATGCATTTCTAACACGGGATCCTACACATTCCCTTTGTTATGTGTATACAGCTACATATTCAAGTGTCTGCATGCACCCTGATACACAGGCACCGATGAGGAGGTTTGCCCGAATATGACCTGTGGGGCTCACTGTTACTTTCTTCTACACGCACTTTTCTATTTTCTATGGTCTCTGGCACGAGCAGTTACTCTGGGTCTAGAACAACACAAGTATCAAGCCATGGTTCCAGAGGTTGACCCGCCAAACGGCCTTTGGTGGGCGGCCGCCCCTTTGGGGAAGGCGTGTGAAGGACACGGTGGACTGATGCTCACCTTGTTTCTTTGTTCTGCCCTAGGTTGTGGCCTCGAGCCTGCGGTGCCCACGGTGAGTCAGGGGCCCTCCGGCACCGGAGCGGTGGGAACGGCAGCGCTGGTCTGTTAGACTCTTCCTTTCGTTCTTTTCCTTTTTTTTCCCTTTGATAAAACCATTGGCCTGTTCAAAATGACAGGAGCACCTTATAGCCTTTCCCTCTGGTGGCTCCCGGGGATGGGGGGCAGGGTGGCCTGGCCTGGGACGCGCTCGGGTGCTGGGACCTAGCCAAGCCTGGGGGAACCGACCTACCACCAGGGAACCACCAGGTAGCCATGTAGCCTTGGGTGGGGCACAGATCCCTCCGGCCTGAGTTCCTTCCTCTGCAGAGTGGGTAGAGTGGCTACTCCTGAGTGTTCGCTCCACTCAATTCAGTGTAATGGGTTTCCCCAAAGCACATGTGGAGTGGGTGAATGGATCAGAAACCACAGTTTATGCTTCGCCCACATCTCTTCTCAGAGCCTAGGCCCGGGTACCCGGCACTCACTGGGGGCCCCTCAAGTGTGACTAAGAGGATGTGCTGTTCATCTTGGAGCATTAAAATTTCAAGGAGAGTTCCACAGAATTTCCCTAGAACGCTAGTGGTTAGGGACCACGACTGGAATGAGAGGCAAAGGAGAAGCAGACGAGAGGAAGGGTGCCGGCCGCAAGGGGAATCATGGGGAGCGATGTGATCCAGCAGGGAAGGCGAAAAGTGGCAGACGGTGCCCGCTGCCCATCGGAGCATTGAGCCAGCAAGTGTCATGGCCCATGCGGCAGTGAGGAGAGTAGGGGAAAGTCAAAAGAAAACTGTAAGTGTGCACCTACATTAAAAAAGCACCCAGCTCTAAGCCCACCTACAGAACACACTTTTATCAAGCTTCCCAGACGGTCCTAACAGAGGTTGTGGTCCCTCAAGGTCAGTTCCCTCCAAATGGTCTCAAATACACCCCCTCCCACCGTGCACTCAGAGTCCTGGGGGGGCTGTAGGAAATGCTGAAGGGGGTCGTGGCTGGGCATGAGGTTGCTGCTTTGTTGCTGTGGCTGGTGAGTTATAAACCATGGGACCTGCACCCCTCTCCTGTGACTTAGCTGTTCCCCTGCCTTAAGGTGGAGAGAAACCAACAGGTGGGTTCCCTTCCATCAACAACATTCTAGAGACACAAGCGAGGAAAAGGAAACAAATCAAAACCCCAAGAGTGTCCGTTGAGATACAGCTGCCCAGGCCTGCCCTCACCCACTCAAGTCCAAACCCTGCCAAAATACTCAGCAGCGAAGCACTCCACCCCACCTTCGCAGGCACGCAGATCCCCACAACCCCCGACCCTGCCCCCTGCAGAACCTCATAACTGAGGACGCACTACCGGTGGACATAGGATTCTGCTCGTCCCAGGGATGTTTATAACATTCCTAGGTACTTTAAATTGTCTGGATTTGTTTTTTTTATTTTTGCCATGGGATGAGTTGAAAATATGGTGGGGCACCCGTAGGAGAGAATACTATGTAGCCCTTAAAAACGATGGTGTTGAAGTGGACTCCCTGCCAGGGCTCTGTTGCAGCGTGTGACTCCGCGAGAGCGCAGACAGGGAAACAGTGCACACAGCGAGCCCATGGGTACACAGACGGTATCTCGTGTGTGCGTGTGTGTGTGTGTGTTTACGGTGGCTGCCTTGGTATGGGAAACTATGGTGACTTTCTTTCTTTCCTTTTTTTTTTTGCTTATCTGTATCTTAATTTTTCTACAGAATATATTTTTATATACTAAAAACAATCTAGCTAGCATATTTTTTTAAAGATTTTATTTATTTATTTTTTAGAGAGTGGGGAAGGGAGGGAGAAAGACAGGGAAACAGTGTGTGGTTGCCTCTCGCATGCCCCCTACTGGGGACCTGGCCCACAGCCCAGGCATGTGCCCTGACTAGGAATTGAACTGGCAACCCTGTGGTTTGCAGTCTGGTGCTCAATCCACTGAGCCACACCAGCCAAGGCAAACATAAATTTTTATATACTAAAAACTATCCAGAAATAAAGAATACTCCAGGTCTAGAGAAAACAGCAGGTAATTCAAATATGACAATCTTGTCAATACCAATATCGCCGTGAGGCTGATATATAGAGAACGATTCCATGTGTTTCTGTAAAATAAACTCAGGAGTTTTTCTCCTTCCACTGAATAAAGACTGACATTGGAGAAGGTAGGTCTAATTAGAAAGTGGGTCCTTCTGTCTTAGGTCACCATACACAATAAAAACCCTGACATTGATTCAATTAAACAGAGGAAAAATTTCATTCTGTCCAGAAACTCTTGTTCTGTTTTGCTTTTTAGTTTCCTAAAGAAAGCAGTCCTACAGGTTGTCTGGGTTTTTCTTTTTTTCTTTTTCATTTCTAAAAGAAAAATTAACAAGGATTTTAAAACTAGAGGGAGACCCTGAGGTATGGAATATGTGGGCAGCTAATGCCCCCTGCTGGCTCTTTCTGGATATTGCAATGCCTGCATTAATTTAGCAGAGGCCCATTCTCTCCAAGACAAAGACAAACGGAGAAAAGTTGGCAGTTGAAGTCCTAGGAAAGGGTGTTTACCCAATTCTGGCAGGCACAGGCAAAGATTGCAAATCATCTAAGATTGGTAAACCCAAGCATTAAGAATTGTCTTCAAAATTCAGCGTGTATCAGAATCACACAGTTAAAAACACATGTTCTCAAGCCCAAGCCGTGGCAGGCTTGTTCTGAGACCAGGTGTCTGTAATTTAACAAGACAATTTCCACGCAGGTAGTTCAAATGTAGTCTTTTAAGAATCACGGTTTGAAGCCAAAAGAAACGATCAACATCTTTCCCACCAAGAAGCTGTGGTCAAGCCTCTGGATAAAAATGGTCTCAGAGTATTTCATTTGAATTCCTGGAAATTAAAAAAAAAAAAACAGAATGAAAAGCAGCTGCCGTAGCTCTCGCCACTCATTCATTCATCTGTCCATTCACCCCAGCAGTCCACGGTAGTTCTCCATGTGACTGGCACCATAACTAGCTTTGGGTACAGCTGCTTAGACACAATGAAGGGGAAAGGTCCCAAGGACTCAGCAATCCCAGATGCTCAGACCACACTTCACAGGTGAGGAGATGAGGAACTAGAGAAGGGAACTGAATTTCCAAGGGCCACCCTGGGAAAACATCAAGCCTGTTCTCCCAACTCGCCAAGAAATGTTTCCCACGTAGCTATTTCTGTGAGTTCGGACCATTTGTGTTTAAAATTTACAACTCACAGTGTTCAGACCAGGAGACTGGGGTTCGGTGAGAAAAACTGAAATGCCCAAAAGGGCTGGATGGCTCAGCTGGCTCGTGGCTAGATAAGTAGACAGACAGACAGACAGACAAATAGACAAAATATATACAGGGGTTGGCAAAAGTAGCTTTACAGTTGTGAGTACCCAAAACAGAGTTTATTTTTGTATTATTATTTATTATTGTATCATTTTCTATATGAACAACTGTAGCCCTACTTTTGCCCTCCCCTATATATGCATATATGTCATAGTACATATAACAAACATATTATACATATGTGTATATCTATCTATATTTCTATCTCTTCTCTCCCCCTCCTTCCCTCTTTTCCTCGCTCTTGTTTCTCTTCTTCCCACGTGGAAGTCACACAGCCAAGGGTCACCGGATATCACCCTGCTTTAGTCAGAGGCAATGAGACTGAATGTGAAGAAGCCCATTCCCGCCCTTCCCTACAGCCTCACATCGATGGCCCGAAGTTGGGGGCCGGCCGGGGTGCAGGGTGCGGACTGTCCTGTTCCTCACCATGGGGGGCGCCTCTGTCCTCAAACACCTTCAAGTGTCTACAAGTCAGAAATGAAGAAAGGCAGCACAGTGAGAAGGAAAGGACCCGAGCCTGTGAGTCTGGAGCCCAGAATGTGAAGGCCGTTCTCTCATGCCATCAGCAAGTTCTAGGACCTGAGAATGAGAGAGAATGGAGAGGAACTAACGTGTATCCAGTCAAGTCCCCGGTCGGACCAGGCCTTTGATAAACGTGTGTAATTTAGCGGCAGGGAGGGGGCTTCACCGTACTCACTGTACAGATTAGGTAAACAGAGCCCAAGAGGAGGTCGAGAGCGGCAACCAGTAGAGGAGAACGAACCTAAACCCATCACCGGGCACTTGGTGCTGTACGCCAAACACTCGGCCTCAGGGTTTTTGTTTTGTTTTCCGTCTTTAAAATGAGAAGGTCAAGCAGATGGTGACGGTCCCCATGTCCCTGAGCCTCACAGCTGGAAGGGACTCCAGTTTGAGGAACCCTCATGATGAGGTGACAGGTGCCTGTCAGCAAAGGTGAATGTTGAAAAAGACATGTTTTGTTTTTAAAACAAGCACTAAATCACGAAGTTTCCTACTGCAGATATGAGAGCAGAGTGTACTAAGGATCTGCATTGAGTGAAAAAGATTTGGTCATGACCTTGAACTTGAAAAGACATGAAACACAGAACACAGCCATTCATGAGTGGGGCACTGAGCCCGGGAGTTACATTTTTTCACTTCTCAACAGCTCTTTGGGGCAGATACTATCATTCTTCTTCTACAAGTTCATCTCCATTAACCCAGGCTTACAGGCTTGCCCGAGATCCCCGGGCCAGAGAGGGACAAGGCCAGGATTTGAACCTAGAACTTCTCACTAGTGTCCATGAAGTACAGGCTCACGCCTTTGACCAGAGGCTCTGCTGTGGTAATTGGTGAACTCGAAAACAAGGAAAGGCTGCAGACGCTTTTAAAGAGAAATCCTGAGCCCTAAACATGATGGAGGTCGATTTTTCCCTATGGTGGTCAAGTCCAGAGGCTCCTGCTCCTCCTGTCTCGCTCCCTCGCCTACCTTGTCCTCACATGGGATTTTGACCCATCACCTAAAGAGTGACACCTGTGACCTGGCCAGCAGACAGGCAAAGGGAAGAAAAAGAAGTAAACAACACACAGCTGTGCCACTTAAGGAACTTGAGAGTTGACTTTTCACTTCTTTCATCGACCAAACGGACTCGCGGCCCGAGCCGCTGCCAGGACGATGAGGAGGTGTAATGAGTACTTCCCCTCTCGGCCCTGTGCCCAGCTGACCATCGGGGGTTCCAGTGCTGAGAAGAAAGGGGAAATGCGCGGGGGAGGCACACAGCTGTCTCTGCCACCCAGCACTGGGGCGCTTGGAGCTCACCGGCCTCTCGATTTTCACCACAAACTACTGAGTGGGTCCAGCTGGTCGCCTCGGGAGTTGGAGGCGACTTGAACCCTCTCCGTTACCTCTCTCCCCACCCCTCCCTCTGAAACTTGTGAAGAGAGGAAAACAAAAGTTGGTGTTGCTTGGAGAGTTTTTTTTCCAAATGTGACTATCCCCTGGCAACAGAGCTTGGGGCCTGGCCAGGTCCCCCATCCCTGTAAGGGCAGCAAACAGGCAGAGACCAGGCACCAGTCCTGTGCCTCGGGGGGCTTCAGTTCAAGGAGCGTTTACAAGTGAAAGTAGCCGGAAAGTGTCTCTGCCTCCACGGCCCACCTTCTGATGGAAGGGAGCCGGAGCTGCCATGTAGCAGCTCCCAAACGGTGTGAGCAAAGAGCCCCGCAGGAGCCTGTGAAGGCAGCAATTAGTTTATACTGGGGGCTGCTTTTTCTTATCTCCTTCTTTCTCCGCACCCAAGATGAACACAGCCAGGGGACCTTAACTGGGTGGGCACCGGCCACAGGCCTTTGTCATGCCTCTGTGGGCACGAGAAGAAGTGTCCAAGGTGATGGCGGAAGTCTGGGCTAATTTCTTTCTGCCCGCCCGTCAGGAAAGCCCCTGAGCTTCTACAGGGCACACATCTCCTTCCCTCCCCTCTTAAAAAGAACACTCAGGGGACCACTGTCTCTCGCAAAAGACGCGGCCTCGAGCAGCGCGAAGTCGGCGTTCTCTGGAGCTCCCCGGGGTTGGTGCTGCTGGATGACCTGCCACTGTCCCCTGAGCAGAACTCTTGCAGGACAGCGGTGTGAAGAGCAGCTTCGGACATCCTCTCAGACAATGGCTCTCTCTGGGAAAGCGACCTGTCCTACAGTTCCGGAGGACTCAGACTTGCAAGCGTTGAGGGTGCCCAGTTGGTGGGGATCAGGAGTCCAGCAAGAGGAGGGTCCGTCTCCTGCTCACTCAGCAAGGCATGGGGCCAGGAGTTCCCCGTTCCGGGGCGTTCCTGCTGCACCCCTCACTGGGATTCACAGCCGACGGGTCATTGTGTACTTCTGATGCACAAGGGCCTGAAATCTCACCACTGCGGGGCGAGGCCGGCACCCTGGTCTGCAGTGAGGTACTTAGTGGCTTGCTTTCCTCCTACATGCTACAGAGAAACTAAAAGACTCTATTAATCAGGGAAGGCTCACATGTGTCCTGCGTAAACTACAAACGTCAGTAGTTTTAGTAAATTAAAGGCTGTTTCTCGCCCACATCACAATCCAAAGTGGATCAGAAGAGGTCCTTTTCCAAACAGCCTCCTTTTGCCCACTGCCTTCCGTTATTCCTGAGCACTTTGGGCTCCTCTCTCTCTAGCCGGCCCCTGAGAAAAGAACAAGAGCGTGGAGGGTCCAGCGGGCCGGCCTGGAGGGGACTCCGTCACATGCGCCTCATCCCAGCAGCCGCAGCACCCACCACAGACACCCATTGCAAGGCCACTGGGACGAGCATGCCCGCTTGGGGACAGTGAGAATAAGCCTCCTCACTGCCATGGCAGGAACTTGAGGTGGTGAGGACTGGGCCAGAGAGATGCTCCTCCTTAATTGTCACCTGAGACTGGTGGCCAGGGGCAGTCCCCTGGGGGAGACAACATATAAGATACACTCTGACAGCAAGGGCGAGCTCGGGGATGCACAGGCCAGGCTGAGCAACAGCACAGGCAAAGTCTCTGAGATGCAAGGAGCTTGATGTCCCCGAGGGACTGGGAGAGGCTGGCTGGCTCCCGCTCTGTGAGGAAGGGACTGGAAAGACAGGAGACTGGGGAGGGGACAGAGGCCGGGCCGGGCTGGGTTCAGGGCCACCGCAGGGAATCTGGACTGTACTTCGTGGGCCGAGAGGGATGTGAACTGATTAGCAGGTTTAAAGCAGGCCTTTTACAACTCCACTTCCCGAACGCAGCTTTGTTACGCACACAGAGAGGTGCTTCGGGAGAGAGAGGCAAAGACACCCCGTGCCCCCGAGACGGACGCATTCGCTCACAACAAAGAAGTAACCGGATGCTCCCTGGTTTTTATAACATTCCTGTGTCATGGTGAGCAAGACCGGAAAGGAGAATTCCGTCATGTCACAGAAGCTGGCAGTGGTCTGGGGAAGTCCCAGGGGGCTGGGGGAGGGCGAGGGGGCGAGGGCTCCAGGTGGGGTGAGGCGAAGACCCAGAAGTGGCATGAAGCACATCAGGGGACCCCAGGAAAGTCTCAGGCAGCGGTGCTGGCTTTGGCTGGGAGAAGAGACCCCGGCTTTCCGTGGGGGTGTCCATCTAATGACCACGTTTCACGAGGACAATCCCCTGAGCTGACATTCTGTTACAGCCCGAATTCGACAGGGGAGCTGCTGTCGAGTTCACCAGGGCCAGAGCAGGTAACGGGGGACCTTTCGCTCCTTCCTGACCAGCTGGTGTCCAACAGGCGATCTTATTGCTTCAACCCAGTTCATGCGCTAGTACAAACCATTGCTCTGGAGGGCCTGGGAAACGTGGGTTTCTTTTCCAGGGATCTCAGGGCCCCTGCAATTGTGCCCGGACACAGAGATGTCCTTTAGTCCCCAGGGTGGTGACAGCTGCTAGTCCCACCACCAGGGGGCGCTGGGACTGCTGGAGATGAGCCTGGCTACAGAACACTCACTCCTCCAGGCACAGGTCGGGCAAATGCCAGAGCGCTGTCTCCTCGGAGTCAAACTCGTTCATTTACACTCTACACCCTCCAGGAGACTTGGAAGTGCTGGCACACGTTCACAGATAGGAACTTCATGTTTCTGTATGGTGAGAGAATTGCGGGTGAAAGGACAAAAGCTTTAAAAAATGAGGAAGCCAGACCAAGATGTAGAAACACCCATCGTGATCCCCTGACACTCCCTTGCCGCAGGCTGACTTGTGTGCGAGACTCTTAGCAGCCACCGGAGGAGGGGGATATGATTTCTCAGGGGACTGGTGTCTTCCATCAAATCAAAGCACACCAATTGCAGCAAAGAAGCAGCGCACAGCTTCTGGTCGGGAAACCTGCTGGAAACTTCTCACGTGTGCTAATGAAGAGAATGTGATAAGAACATTTTCCGCTTATAATGGTGCTAATGCAGACTAACAGCATGAAACTGCAGGGCAATTAAAGAAAATGAAGTCTACGCAGAAGAAGAAAAAAAGCCCTGCAGGCTACGGGAGCGGTCCGCTGCTGGTCTGCGCAACCTGGGGGTAAAATGCAGAACAGAACACGGACTCACTGGACCACCTTCGGGCCGCCTTTCACAAAACAAGTCCAAGTGACGGAGTGGAGTGTTCAGAAGCTTTAACTGAACTATCTCCATTCAACAAACGCCTATGAAGAACTCATCTGGCCCTGGCTGGTGTGGCTCAGTTGGTTGGAGCGAAGCCCCATGGACCACAAGGTCACAGGTTCAATACCCAAGGGTGCATTTCCAGGTTGCGGGAGTTGGTCCCCGGTCGGGGGGTGTACAAGAAGGCAACCAAACATAGATGTGGTCCACACACACACCCCTACAATCCTCTCTCTCTAAAGCAATGACAAAAAATGTTCTCAGGCACATGAGGATTTAAAAAATAATAAAAATAAAGGAATAAAAGTACACCTCTAGTCAATATTGAGCCTTGTGCCTGGAGATGGGGATAGAAGGATGACCAGATAGGACCCCGCCCTCAGTGTGTTCAAGGAGACAGATGTGTGGGCAGAAATAGTTGCAAATGCAGCATGCGTGCCATCAGGGAAGGGGGTGGGGCGAGGAAATAAGCCTCCTCATTGGCTGAGATGCTGCTGGGTCGTGGCTTTGGGTTCACTTAATTCCAGGGTGGGGGTGGGGAAGTCTTCCTCTTCCCGTGAGAATGTTAACCTGCTGTGGAAAGAGTGAGGCTTCTTAGTTTGGGTTTGATTTTCTTTCTTTCTTTCCCATCACCCCGTTTTGCAAGAGCGGCAGAGAGAGTGACAAGTATAGAAATACACACTTCATTTTCAGCAGTTACAGTCAAGAAAAATTAAGTGAAATGAGCACAAGATTTCTGGAGAGAAACAAGGGCTCAGTCTTTTCAGTGTTTTGCATTAACATTTTGGTCTATTTTTTGTTGGCAGGCCAGTTCCAGACTATTGATGAGTCTCTCCTCAATTACGTAAGTCCGCCGCCTCCCTGACCTATTTTCTCAGTCTTGGATATTTACAAAAAGACTGGCTTTTTGTCAAGGGGCTTGGTGGATTCAAAACAAAGAAAAAAATTTTTTCAAAATGTATAATTTCCCGGCAGGGCAAATTGTATTTCAAGTCTTGGGTATAAAATGGTGCGTCAACTCCTCAGCTATCAAGGGGAGATACAAATTAATTCCCACGGCATTGCGAAGATTGGGCAAGGCGAAAACGCCAGCACGTGGTGCTGGGAAGAGCATGTTAAGCCAGCACTCAGGGTGGCAGACTTTCTGGAAAGCAACTTCCTAATATGAACAAAGCAACAGAAAGATGTCCATTTTCTCCGGCCCGATAATACTATGGTTGGGAATTTAAACTACGGAACGAACCTAAAATTTGGATTAATATTTAAACACACTCATTTATATTTTAGAATACTGTATCTTAAATGGCAGCACACTGGAATCATAATAAATACTCAATAATACAAAAATAGTTTGAATATGTTATATTCACATTATGAAGCCATTGACAATATTGACAAGGGAATTTTAATGACTTTTAATGAGAAATTTTATAACAGAATTATCCAATATTTATAAATAATTTTGTTAAACTGTATATGTATATTATTTAAATAGTTTCAACTAGAATATCTGTAGATGATAGATGGATAGAATAGATTGGATGGAGGGATGGATGGATGGACAGAATCTGCCTATAAAGTAATTGGATCTTTCCTGTTTGAAAGTCTTCCTTCCCCTTTCACTTGGAGACGACTCGATCTGCTCCGTCTGAGCTCTTGACATCACAGGACGCTCTGCTTAGCTCTCCCAGACCTCAGCATGTTTGGCCAGCCTGACGCTTGGTCGTTGCTATACACAAGGCAAGAGGTTAGCACTCTGAGACCCAGGAGGGGAAAGCACCGCTGGATGGCTGCATGAGACACACAGAATGTCACAGAAAGTAGATTTCCTGCCTGACCGTGGCGCAGGGCTGGCTCCTGCTCCGGACACGTGGGTGCAGATTCCAGAGTCTCTATGACGACCACACGTCTGTGGCGGACTGGTACCCACGAGTCCTGCTGTTCCGGGATTCCGGCTCAGAGCTCATTACCAGATACAGAAATGCAACTGAAACTGCGCAGTGATTGTGGGCCTCACCACCTCGCTAAATTGTTTGTTAGTTCTAACACTTCCTAGGGGGTTCTTCGGGATTTCTTCCGTAGAGGATCACGTCACCTGCAAACAGATCCCCTTCCTGCCTTGAGAGCTCCTGTGATTACCTTGGGCCCAAGCAGATAATCCAGGATGATCTCTCTGTTCCAAAGACGGTTAACTAATCATCTTAATGACATCTGCAGTGTCCCCTCACAGCCTCACCTAGATAATTATTTGACTGAACGACAAAGCATGGGACTCTTTGGTGACATCATTAGAATTCTGCCTACTGCAAGAATTTTACCACCCCAGACCCCAGACTCTTACCTCCCACCTAAAAGGACCCTATGCCTCTCCCCGAGCTAGCACCCAGGCCTGGAATCTTTCTGGTCGTGGCACCTTCCCTTGACTCACCTGAATGTTCTCTCCTGCGTAGGAAAGGAGCCTCCCCGAAGTCCTGGATGCAGCCAGAGGTCCCAGGGATGATGACTATGAAGCCCCCAGGCTTCCCGTGGCAGGGGCGTGGCAACTGATGAAAATTCTACCTGCCAGGCCTCTGGAGGAATCTGAATATGCAGGTAACAGCTGGGGGCTGAAATCCGCAAACTCACAAGCTGTCACACTGCAAGCAATTAAAGCTGCAGGTTCTGAGCTCAATAACTGTAGGTTACCATCCTGCCTCCGGGACTTTCTGGAGATGTTGGTGACCTAGAGCAAGTTCTCCCTGTTTGAAACGCAGGGTTCATAGTCATTGACCTGAATCCAGAGTTCTTCCGAGGGCGCCTTGTATGAGGAGCGGCAAGCTCCCACGAGGGGATTTGGGGCGGCAGAGCTGTATGACAACTGGTTATTACTGTCCTAATGATGTCCTAATGATGTCCGTGAGCCCTAGGAACAAGTGCTGAGCACGGCGGAGGGCAGGCAGGCTGGGGGGTGGGCGACACGGAAGATGCTCAGACAGTTTGTGCCGGGGCGGAGAGTGAAAGGAAGACCTTCCACTTGGCCAATCCATTTTGCAGGCAGGAGGGCAGGGCCGAAAAGCCCAGCTTCTCACGAGGAAGGAGAGCTAAGTCCACACCCACTTTGCCTCTCTCTGGTGGGGGCACATCGGGCAGCGAGTTCCCAGACCCTGAGATGGAGCACACTTCTGAGAGGGAGGGAGGGAGGTCTGGGTGCCCGAGGGCCTGACCCGCTGAAATGAATCCATGGGAGTCTCTTGAAGAGAACCACCTTGTCAGTGGGACGATATTCCTCAGTGCGTTCACTCGACAGGCGTTTCCTGAGTGTCTGCTGTGTGCCGGCCTTGGTGTTGGGACTGCCCGAGGGGCCCGAAGATACACGAAGCCTAATTCCTTTCCCCAGGGAGGTTGCAGTCTTGTGGCCGGGAGAGAGATCCATAGATAAACAGGACAGCATGTGTTCGGTGTATAAAGTAGAAAGGAGAGCCGCAGCTGGGTGTGAGAGCGTGAGGACATAGAAGGGCTTCCCAGAGGTGAGATGCAGCCCGGGCCTCGCAGGAGGAGAAGAACCCCCCAGGGGCTGAAGATGAGGGTTTCAAGTCCAGACTTCGGCATTTACGGGTACAGACGAAGAGGAGGGACTTCTCTCTGAGCCTCAGTCTCCTCACTGTGAAGCAGAAGTACAATCACACACTCCATGCGTTCGTCCTGGTGACTCAGCGAGTTTGCACAGGGGCAGAAACGTCATAAATGGCAATGTGCTGAGTCCTTGTAAGGTGTGACTTTAATTTTTGCCCTTTTCCCAGACACGCGCTGTTTCGAGGATGTGGTGGACACTCCCCTTTCCTTAGATGCCACGAGGTCGCTCCTTACAGAGGGGCAAACCTGGAACACGCAGGTGAGGCTGGACGACGTGAGTAAGGGCTAGACTGTGAGCCAAACACGCAGAGGGCGCTGCCTGGCAGCCAGGAGGCCCCACCTCTCATTCTGAGGCATCTGGTCCGGGAATGAACGGTGGAGCTCGTGTGGCTGGTGGGACCAGGTCCCGTGGAGGGGAGGGGAGGGGAGGATTTTCTGTGAGCCGGCATCAGGCTTCCACATGCCTCTCGTCCACAGCTCATCCCGTTCTCCACAGCAGAACTGAACTCAGGTCGTTGTGAAAATAAATAACACATGGTTTGGCCCAGATTCTAGGCCCAACACTGATTGGCCACGGCCAACTGTGACCACACCCACAAAGCAGAAATAAAAGTCCCTGCCTTGCTAATCTCCCAGGCTGATTGGAGGCCACAAAGATCATCTCACGGAAATATCTCGCGAACGCAAATGCTGTAAACACATACACAGAACTTTATTTTTCACATCACTTTTGCTAATGCTTGATTGTCTTAATGCATAAACGCGTAAACTGCAGACTGATAACCCCGGGGTTGCAGGGTTCTCGGTCCTGACGTTTGGCGTTATTTCCCACCAGTATTTTCTGTGCAGACCTATTTTACGAAAGGGACTCTTGGTGTATAGTATACACCTGATTGTCTTTTCCTTTCACATTATATTCCGGTTAGAAAACAATTTCCCATGTGATAAACATTAATAAGCAGAATCTTTACAGACAGACCCCATTATGGAATTTTTCATTCTTTTCCTTAACCACGGAGTGAAAACACTGTAAAGGCCTTTGGTGCGTGTTGTAAAATTTCTGTCCTCACACTGATTTGATTTTCCCACGCGGAAGCCCTGAGTGGGAAAGTCCGCCGCATGCAGCCCAGACTGGCCATTACTTTCGAAGCCGTTTTTAACGGATTCCACTGTTCCTTTTTCTGAACCTGTCCCACATTTGCTGGTGAAGGTGAACCCGCCGTCGCATATAGCGCATTCTTCCTTGTGCGTTCTTTTTTCACATTCTCTGTTACCTGGAGGCCTTCTGTTAATGTTGACGAGGAAAGGAAGTTACAGATTTTACCAATGTCACCGACACGGAACACACCCAGGAGGGACTGGGAGAGCGAGACGGGGGTGAAATGGTGACCGCCTCTCCTTCCCCCGGGCGCCACGCTCAGCTCTGCAGCCATTCACTCCACAAATTCACTCCAGAAACGCGTGTCGAGGGCCGGCCGTGGACCGGACACAGCGATGGGCTTTGGTGCGCGTGTCCCGGCTCTCGTCAACTTCCATTCTAGCGGAGGGGACCCGTCCCAAACACAGGCAAATAACCAACAGATAGTTCAACAATGTATCAGGTGGTATGTGCTTTGAAAAATGATTGAAGCCAGGGAAGGGAGTTAAGGAAGGGCTTTCTGAGTAGAGATTGGAGTGAAGGAATGACATTTAACCCTCAAAATAACTTTGCAAGATGAACATTGTCGTCCGCATTTTCAGAGCTCCAGCTTTTACGAGCTCTGTCCGTTTGGACCAGGAGCCCTCGGCTGTAAGGTCTCACAGCTGGTACGGTGACACGGATGGAACACAGTGCCTGTCACAAAGCAGTCACCAACAGCGGACATCTCCTCAGGGACAGCGACCATTTAGCCCCGCACCTGGAACAGCGCCCTCACAGAAGAGGTTTCCAATAGCAACTGGGTCGAGGGGTGGCAGCGAACCAAGTCTCAATTACTGGCACAGAATCTTGAAGTGTGAACAGCTGTCTTTCCCCATTCTGACCTCCCTTTGCATGCAACCCCCTCCCCGTCTGTCCTTCCGCATCCTCCCGGGGAGACTTTCAGTCCCTGAGACCTGCAGCAGGGTCAGCCCACAGGGCTGTGTGACAGGGATGAGGGAGCGCAGGACACCATCACTAGCGCACAAAGCATATTCAGGGAACGAGATGAATTTTGGAGCAATTGGATCAGAGGCTCAAGACCCAAGTCCCGGCCTGGTATGAAGGAGCAGAGAACGCTGACCCAGAAAGACGAGCTTTCCTTTCCCTAAAAATCATGGACTAATCAACCCTTGACATGTGAATGAAACTTCGTAAGAAGAAGTTTTTAAAGATAACTCTCATTTGATTTTTTAAAATAACTATGCCAGAATTTAAGCCTCCACTCTGATTATTTTCTATTGCTTTGTGTTCTCTTTGTCGCTTTTGTTACAAAACACATTTTCTTTATCTAAACCACTCAGCAAGTGGAACTACAATCTCGACACTGCAAGTCAGGAGAAAGCCCGTGAGAAAAAGGAGGTGAGAGACAGGGGCCCAGTTTGGACCAGGAGGGGGATCCCCGTAGAAGTTAAATAAGGACTGGGCCTCCGTGCAGGTACCGAGGGAGTTTTACTTTTTATAGTCAATGTTTGGATAATCAACTTTATATGGTAAGCAGGTTATATTTTTCACTATAACCTCATTCTCTATATGAGGAGCTAACTCTTCTTAGCTCTGCACATTTGCGTGGAGACAAAACAATCTGTGAAATGGCTCCTCAGCCGTCCTCGCAGAGGCCAGAGTTTATCTAGACTCCCTGGTCGGTTGAAGCGTCCTAAACCACGAAACCGCGGCCCTGCTCCTGTTCATTGAATGCTCTCTGTGTGCCGGCCCTGTGCTCAGCATGGGGGACAAGGTGGGCGCGGGGTGCAGAGAGAGCACCAGCTGCGGCACTGAGCCCAGCCAGGGGCCTTGGAGAAGCCATGGGGGAAGGCCGTCCTTGACACTAATAGCAAACACTTCGCATTTAATCCGTGGTTCCCATCCAGGACGACTGTGCCCCCAGGGGGCATCTGGCAATGTCTGGAGACAGTTTTGGTTGTCAGGACTGGGGGCAGTGCTGATACCTGGTGGGTGGAGGTCAAGGATCCCACAGAGCATGCTACCATGCAGCACGCCCCCCACCGCTAAGAATTATCCAGCCCCAACTCCCAACGGCGCCGAGACTGAGGAACCCGTGTAACCATTACACCCGTGTTATAATGTGGATAATATGTTGGAAGCTCAGACCTGTACACACGTCTGAATCCTCTTTCAGATTCCAGTATTCCTCTGTATTTCCTCGTAATCTAGCATTGTCACAGGTAGATAGTAGGTGCTAATAGGTATTTGTTTGATGGAAGATGGGAGGAGCCCTGGAGGAGGAGCAGGAAATATCCCTGAGCCCTGGGATCCAATGCTAATCCCATCAGATGGCGCCCTCTGCTGGGGGAAGTCAAAGAAACACCCTCATGTAAAAGATCCAGCAAAGACATGAAATGTAAGCAGGGCAGGAACCTAAGGCAGCCCCATCCCTGAGGCCCTGAGACGACAGAGCCCACCTAAGGCAGAGACCACGGAGCGCTCTCCTGCTCCCATCACCACACCGGCAAGGGGACGTGGGCAAGAGCCTGGAGAGAGACCCTGTCCCTGGGGCAGGCACACAGGGAGGGCTGCGAGCTGAGGGCGCAACAAGAATGTGGGAATAAGCCTCCAGCACCCCCGCTGCCACAGGGGGCCCTGCGGGGATTGGAAGCTGAGGGTGCAGCAGAAGAAGCCATAGCAATCACAAAACCCAGACCACACTCAACTAACTCCCAGTTAGACTGACCGGCTGAGGAGCCACACCCTCTCCAGGCGTAAATGTCGGGGTTCAGTGTTCCACAGAGGGGCAGAGGTGGACACTGGACATCAAAGATAAGAGGTAACAGGGGATTCGATGACCATCCTTCTCATCCGCCTCGTCCACCTCGTCCACCTCGACTTGGTGCCAACGGAGAGTAACTCTTAGACCCAGTATCAGTCAAGGTTCTCTAGAAACAGAAAGAGCGCTACAGACCTTAGATACATACACAAATACATATGTAAATAAAACAGTGTTTATGGAGACTTAAGGTCTATGGTCTGAAGGCAGGAGATTCGGAACATTCGTTGATGGAAGTTCCGGTCTGAGTCCAAAGGTCCAAGAACCGAGAGAGCCGACAGCGCGATCCGCAGTCAGAGGCAGGAGAAAACCAATGTCCCAGCTCCAGCAGGCTGAGAAATCCAACTGTTCCCTCCTCTGCCTTTGACTTCTACCCAGCCCCTCAGCGGGCTGAATGTTGCCCACCCACACTGGGGCGGGCCGTCTGCTTTACTCAGTCCACCGATTCAAATGCCCATCTCATCTGCAACCACCCTCCCAGACACACCCAGAAATGACAGCCAATCACATACCGGAGGCTTTGTGAAGACACATAAAATTAACCATCATAGGCCCCAATATCGACCGAGGCTTAAAGGCTTTCAGAGGCTTGGGGTACCATTCGCTATTTTCGTCATCTCCTACACCCTCATGTCTAGCAATTGTACAGCCTCGATAGTTCATTAACATCGTTAATAATATTAATAGTGACAGCTAACCATTATTAAGCTTATGTGATGCCAATCCACTCCCTCTTCTAGGCACTTTGCCTGGTGCGTCTCATGTAACCCTCCCTCCCTCATGAGGCATCACAGATGAGGAAACTGAGGCTCACAAGGTTCAGGTGACTTGTCACATCTCCTAGCTGGCACGTGATGGAGGCGAAATCCCCGCCCAGGCATGCAAGAGCGACCACACACTGATCTGCCTGCTCGGTTGCTTTCAGTGGGCTTGATCCTGTACATTCATCTTCATAATAACTCAACAACATGAATTGACTAGGTATTTTCCTTATTGTAAAGATGAAAAATCTAAGGCTCGTAGTAGGCTAAATGCCTTTCCAAAGTTTCACAGCAACGAGAGACAGGGGTGGATCTCAAATCCAAGTATTTTTGTGACGACTACCACCCAAGGCCACCGTACTCATCACCGCCAAGTGGTACACATATCTGCACATGCCGACTGACCGCCCACCGTGCACACGCAGTGGTCTCTACAAATGATGAGTCCACATGCCTTTATCCCTGGGGACCTGACCACACAGAGCAGTGGGACATCGGACCGTGCCACAGTCACAATTTCAGAGATAATGGTGCCCTGTGTTCTTCTACAGGTGGACAGAGCCAGTTCCAAGGACATCAGGAGCCAGCACGCTAAAGGTAAAGTCAGTCACAAGCTTTGACACAGAAGTATGGTTCTTTGCTTCCGAAATCTTCCTGCATTTTTGTTTCTGGCCATGGAGTTTCTTAAGCAAGGTGATCTACTGAACTTTCATCTTTCATGAAATAACTAATTTCAGAAAGATTGCCACACATCTTAGGTTTTTTATCACCTCACTGTGTGGATGAAGAAATTGTGAAAACTCATATTCCATGTTGTGCGATTCCAGAAAGAAATGGTTTGAAAACATACGGATTGTGTGAGACACATAACTGAGTTTTCTAAGCATACTGCCAATAAAATCACGGCAAGATAAAACTCTAATTTTAAATTGTTGATTAATTAATATGAAAACATATTAAAGCTTTAGGCAAAGCAACTCAATTTAGAGACAAAGAAACAGGTAGGAGGCAAAAGGGAAATAATCAATTTCAGTATTGCCAGAAGCACAAATAGAAGACAGTGAAGAAATTCAATAGGATTACATCCATTGTAGCTCCCCCCCTGGTTTTCCACCCGCCCCATCTTCTCTGACGACGTCCAATTGGAAAAGATGGCAATCCCATAATTTACATTTCCTGACCATTGAAATGTGTCAAAGTCACCGTTTGCGTGTCTCTGCTACATTCTATAACTTGTTACTCACACCACATCTTCTTTCATGGGCAAGGGTAAGGGTCAGGATCTTAAAAGGAAACAGATGGCACACTCCAATTAGGGCAATTTAAGGAGCTTTATTTACGAAGGTCCGATTCCCCGAGGTGTGTGGGTGTCGGGGGAGGGGCTCAGAGCAGGGGCACCGCCGCCACCCCAGGCCCAGGGCACGTCTGTTTTTACCCTTTGCTGTAGAGGTCCCTCGGTGCTGCGATCACAGAGCCTTCTTTGACCATTAATCTGCCCATCCATACGTCTGTTTAACGACCAAGACAGTTCTGAGCCCGATTTCAACGTGTGGTTTGGGGGTTTTGCCCCCGACACCACCAAGCTCTGTCGGCCACCAGCTGGGTGAACTGCATGTCAGCTCAGTTATGACCCTACCTCCCCAGACATGAACGCCACCTCCACCCGCTCCAGTCTCACGTCCAGGTTGTCACCCACGCTTCTGACCACCTGGCTATAGATTGGAGGTTCCCACGCCCCACCTCCTTGGGTTTGATTAATTTTCTAGAATGGTTCACAGAGCTTAGAGAAATATTTTACTTACTAGATTACTGGTTTATGATAAAGGGATACAACACAGGAACAGCCAGATGGAAGAGATGCCCAAGGCAAGGTATGAGGGAAGGGCAAAGAGACTCCATGCTTCCTGAATTTCCACATGTTCACCAAACCGGAAGCTCTCCCAACCCAATCCTTGGGTGCTTTTATGGAGGTTTCATTACAAGGGAAGAATACCATATTTTGCCATGTATAATGGATCGGGTACATAATGTACACCCATGTTTTTGGCTCAAGCCTTCTGGAAAAAAATCTCATTTTAATTTTTTAATTCATTTTATTTATTTATACTGAAAAATAAAACCAATTACCATATTCCAAGCTATTATTTTGCATACAGATATCATTATTGCTTTCTATAGTTACACTTTTAATGCATAAGCATAAATAAAAGAATTTAAAATGTTTATATAGATACAGAATTAGTACTACCCATGTATAATGTGCATCCTTATTTTTCCGCCAAAAATTTGGGCAAAAATGCTCATTATACACAGCAAAACACAGTAATTCAATTATTGGCCTCTGGTGACTGACCTTTACCTCCAACCCCTCTCCCCTTCCCAGCTTTCAGTTGGGTTGAAATTTCCAGCCCTCCAATCACATGGCTCCACAGACAGCCAGCCCCCATCCTTAGGTGCAGTCTAAAAACTTGCCTCATTAGCATAACAATAGACACCTCTTAGCCCTCATCACTCAGGAAATTTCAAGGGATTTAGGAGCACTTTCCCAGATACAGAAACAAAGACCAAATGTATACTTCTTATAAATCACAATATCACATATATCCATTCATCTGTTTATCTACACCTCGCCTCTTCACACAAAGACTTTGGAGTAGTTAACAAAAACTTGCATAGTAAACTAGAAGAAAATTAAAATAAAAATCATAGAAAAATCTAGATGGACTATATGACAAAGATAAAATTCAGGACCCTCAGGCACGCATCTCTCCATTCTATTAAGGTAAAATATTAATTTGCCTCCAAGCCTCTCGGTAGTCTTAGCAAAAAAGGGACCATGCTTCTTTATGTATATTAATTGCCCACAACACCAAAAGCAAACCCAGTCTTCAGGGAGAGCAACAAGGACCTCACTTCCAGAGTTAAGGTAGTGCTGTCCATTTTGTAGGGGTTGTTGGCTGGTATATGGGGGCCACGGCTACAGAAACAGGACAGATTTTGAAAATAGATCCCAGTGTAAACTGAGGCCATAACCGCAGACAGGACCTCCGTGAAAACAAGGCTTCCAGCCGTGGAGGCTCGCAGGGAGTGGGGGGGTTGCGTGGAACCCTCAGCAGGCATAGTTCTCTTTACCTCTTCCTGTACTTCCATAACTGGTGGCTCTTCATTACCACCCAGAGTTCTGAAGTACTACAGAGAGAAGGAAGCTGGGAGGGGGAATTCACATGAGTTCCCTCCGTTTTTAAGATCAGGCATCTTCCTAGGAAATGCTTCAATGATTTATGTGTTTATTACAAACTTCTGTGTTTTTGATGCAAACACATTCTCCGATAATTTATTCATTCTCAGAAAATGTTATAGAAAAAACATATCGCATGGTTCGGTAATGGCAGAACTTTATGGTGATATTTTTCATCAAGTTGAGCAGTTATAGACTTATGTGAAGGTATATTTCATGTCATTTTTCTTATAATCATATTCTGACATTATCTGGAAACCATCAGATTTCAAGAACTTATCTTCCCTGAAGCTTGACTTTATTTTCATCTCCAAAAATGGATAAAAGTTTTCTTTGAGGGCAAAGTATATACATAGTATAAGTTGTTTGTGATGAGCCATTAGCATTAACCACAGATTCAAAAGAAACCGTCTTCTTTCAGATGAGGAGAGCGGTCATATGCAAATGTGGTGTGGTTTTGCTTCTTAATGCCGCGAACAGAGGAGGCTAAAATGAATTTCTCTTTGCCTTAGATGTGAACCAAGCACAAACTCTAAACCAATTTCTTTTGAAGGAGGCGACAAGCATACCGTATACAAGAATGGATTTAGAACAAAATGCAATAAACCACCCAAGAAAAGACAGAGAATAATACAGAGGTGACTGAACAGTGTTGATGTATATCCAGAAACACAAGCTTGGCTGAAAAGAAGCAAAATGGAATTCCACAGAATGCCACCAGAAGGCCTTTCTGCTAGTTGGCTTTTAGGAGAATTTTGATGCCGAAGGAATTAGAGTCAGAGATGACGTTAAGGTCAATGCAGTTCGACTCCACGCTACGCAAGGAGGTCTAGCAAGACCAGTGACTTGCTCAAGGTCACCAGGCAAGTGGTTACAGCCAAGACCAGAGCCCAGTGTCTTGTCAGTCACACCAATGATTCCAGAGTCTTACTGTATGTGCTAGGGCCCAGATTTTTTCTGCAAAGTCCTCCTCCTGCTTCCTAGCTAATAGATGATAGTCCACTGACGCGCACAGTGCAAGGTTCAATGCCAAAGACACGAATTGATGGCTGATGCTGCCCCCTAGTGACAGAACACAGCAACACAAAACACCGCAAAAATGATGGAATTTGGCATTTGATATATCATGTCGTTTAACAGATTGAAATATATTTCAGACACAACCCATGTCTCAAAAGCAACAAAGGCATTAATACAATATTCAATTCAAAGTTAATGCTATAAACTTTGTAAAACCACTCATTAATGAGGCCACAGGGCAGGGTTCGGTCAAACTTCCACACGGACAAAATTATAAGGCTCCAAGAAAAGGAAAGCCTGTGATAGCTGCTTGGTGTAGTAAATGTGCTTTCTGATAGAGAAATATAAAGCAACCACAAATAGAAGGATTAAAGAAATAAGCAGTTACAGCACTCCGTGATAATCACTAGGGTAAAGGTCACTTTGTCCAAAATCTCTTCGTGCCAGGGCGTTGAGTCACGTAAGACCATAGACCATGAGGAGCCCACAGTCTGGCCGGTTCTGTATTAGGTATCGTGGGAACTCAAAAAAAAAAAAAGGTGCAGAACAAGGGACATGGGACTGAGGAGTGAGATCGTGACCTCAGGAGACGTTCAGCAGGACTTCTCATGCCCAGAAGCAGCTAAGATGTGTGTGTGTGTGAATGGTGGACTTAGGTTCAAATCCCAGCTGTACCACTCTCCAAACACGAAATCTACATCTCCCCTCTCCAAGGTTAGGTTTCCATACCTACAAAATGGAGAAAATAGCACCCACATCCTAAGGTGTCTGTCTGTTTTCAAGGTGACAACCAGTGTCACGCACTGTCTACAGCACAGTCCCCAGGACACAGTGGACTGTTGACAAAGGGACATTGAACCGGTGATTCCCAGGACCCTCCCCTCCCTCTTCACCCTCTGCCCTTCGCCCAGCACTGGGCGGTCTCCCCGGCTCTCTCTGTAGACTGAGAGAGTCTGTCTCAACGTTTAGCATACAAAGTAAATCTGTTGCAGACAAATACTAAAACAAGCTGACTCTGTGCTCACAAAGGCCACAGTTTATTAGACACCGTTTCCCCTACAGTAAGCGCACAGCACCGTGTCGGGCACATGGGGATGCACAGTAAATACTTAGTAAGCTGACTCTAAAATATATCCCATTTTGATCATGTATTAGGTGAGTACTGCCAGGTGTCACTGGGCCAGGAGAGACAAGCCTGGGGCCCTCAGTCACACAGGTCCATGAGGTGGGGGCCTCCAGAGGGGCAGGTCCAATAGCCTGGGCTGCTTCTGGCCCCGTCTCAGCTCCGGTTGTAAACCTAGCAAATCACATTCCCTCACTGGGCCTTCCCAGCGCCCCTGTGGAAATACAGGGGACACAGCAGCGCTGGGTTTTGCGAATCCGCGGAGGCGGTTCATGCGCACAAAGCCTCCCCTTCCGTAGCCCATGCCATTGCCCTTCGGTCTCAGCCCTTCACTGCGCCCTGACTGCCCAGCCTTCCTCCAGTTCCCGAGATGCCCCGGTCAGCAAGGAAGACAGCTCCCCGGCTCATTTCGGAAAGGTGTTTTTATCCCACGTTCCTGCCTAAGCCCGGCATAAAGCTGTTCAAGTACATGATCCTAAAAATTGTACTGTCTGGCCTTCTTTGAGGAGTTGTCAAAGCAGGTAGGTCCCTCCCACATCCTTGACTTTGCCTAGCTTAATTGTTCCCCCGCAGCCCAATGACCGGCTGCCGCAGCTTACTGCTGGAACTAACTTCTAAAAGTTCAACAGAACCGGAGAGTTTTCTCAAGTGGGCCTTGTCAGATACCCATTAACTACTTGGGTCCTAAGTTGCCTCCTCTTACTCTTCCATGATCAGTCATTGGGACATCAAGGTCCAGTGTTTCCCCTCACAGGTCATGGAACTCTTGGATGTGGCAAATCCTGTGACCAAGGCCAAGTTCTACACCATCTTGTCCTGACTCTATTTCTCTACTTATTCTGATGGTCTATTTCTAAAAGTGTTGTTCTTCACGATCATATTTCACAGGTAAAGGGTATTGCATAGATTTCACACAAATGGAATGGCAGCTAAGTGAAAAACAAGTATTATTTTATTTGACCTTAACCATCCAAGGAACTACACTTTGTCATCTGCATTTGACAGACTGAAATAGAAACTGAAGCCCACACATTTAAGTAACTTGCCCAGAGTTACTCAGTAAGGGGCAGAGGTGAGATCAGAACCCACTTGAATGACTTCAAGGACCCTATTTGTGACCGTTCTACTGCGTCATTGTCCCTTTTGTCAAGAAACAAATTCTTTGATCTTATGTGTCTTCTTTTGCAACTGTTTAAATCACAGATAAGGATACCAGGGCTCAGAGAGGCCTGACGACTTGTATTAAGTCACCCAGCTCATTAGTAGTAGCACCACACAGGTCGAAAGCAGGTAAATGCTTCATGACCGGATCTCTGAAAATGTTTAAAAACAGAGTTGGAGCACTGACATTTCCCAATGTCAAGGCTTACTACAGAGCTGCAGTAATCAAGACCATAACCGCGAAAGAACAGACAAATAGACCGAAGACACAGAACAGAGACCAGAAATAGGCCAACATATATATAGTCAATTGATGTTTGACAAAGAAGCAAAGACAATACAATGTGTCAAAGATATATTTTTCAACAAACAGCACTTGGAACAACTGGCTAATCACATGCAGGGAAAAAAATTCTACATACAGACCTTACACCCTTTACGAAAATTAACTCAAAGGGGAACATAGCCTTAAGTGAAAAATCAAAACCACAGAACTCCTAGTAGACAACATGGGAGGAATCCTAGACGGCTCTGGGCCTGGTTCTTAGACATAACACCAGGGACACGATCCGTGAAAGAAATAATTGATAAGCTGGACTTCACTAAAATAAAAACTGTTCTGTGAAAGAATGAGCCAAGAGAATTAGAAGACAAACCTCAGGCTGGGAGAAAATATTTTCAAAAGACACATCTAATAAAGGACTATAATCCAAAATCTACAAAGAATTCTCAAAATTCAACAATAAGAAAACATGCATCCTGTTAAAAAAAAAAATGGGTCAAAGATCTTAACAGATGGCGAATAAGCACATGAGAACAGGCTCCATAGCACCGGGCGTCAGGAAAATGCTAGTAAAACAAGGAGGTACCACCTCAGACCTAAGAGAAGGGCCAAATCCAGAGCGCTGGCAACGGCGAGGGCGGGCAGTGTGGGGGGCGATAGGACCTCTGGTCGCCCCGATTTTCCTCTTGTCGCCATGGCTATATACACACAGCACACTTGGAGATTTCATTTGCTGTATTGACTCTTTCTCCACCACTTTCTTCAGTCCAGACAAGCAGCAAACAATACATCAAACCCTGCCTTGGACCATCTGCCAGTTTTCGTGGTGTAAATACCTACTTCCACGATGGCGAATTTCAAGCTCCCCACGTGATCTCTGAAGCAGGCGTTGGGAAGAAACGCCCTTTTGTAGCACTTCCAGTACAGACGCAGCAGCGGTAAACGACTTCAACAACAACGATAACAGTAAAATGTAGTCGGATGATTAGGAAGTCATGACTTTTGACCATGAGTTACCTTTATTTTTGATATAGCTCCAGTGTATGTTTATATAATTTACTTTTCAATAACGACTGTGTTCAACGACTGCACTGCAAAATCCCCTGAAAATGTAACAACCAGCCTTTGTTGTTTCAAGCTGCTCCAGACAGGCCACAAAAAGTCTCGCGCTACTTGCTTCTTCCCCGGGAGGTTTTGCTTTAACTTCACAGACCCCTCTGAGGTTGAAAATTTCTCCATGGCTTCACCCTAATAAGTTACAGAGGTAATGGTCAGACTGGCTCCAGCAGGTTCTACAGCCATGTGGGGCTTAGCTCGGCACATCATCTCCCCAAAAGCAATAAATTTGGCAGCTGGAATGAAATCTATCTCGTCTCGGGCGCAAGAGCCAATAAGGACAGGGTAGGAGGGTGCTAGTTACACACTTGGCCGCCAGGTGGCGCGCATGCCAGCCTCGTCGCAGTGAAACTGCTTTACTCAATTTCAAGAGGGGAAAGACCTGGAAGGATAAATATTTGAGTCTTCTTGTGTGGCAGACGTGAAACTTTTCATAGAACTTGAGAATATTTGTGTACTTCTTCGGAAGGCAAAACTGCCACATTTCCTCTCGTTTTCCATTCCACAACAACTAGTAACAGTGGGTGTGCAATAGAGACCACGCCCTTGAAGTGCCTTTGGTCATGCATTCCACACACGAATGCCCGCGAAGTGTAACCATCCCTCGCTTTTCCACATGAGAGGACTCCGCAGTTCCTCCGTCCATCCGTTCACTTCACGAGCACTTATTGAGCACTTGCTGTGAGTCTGCCCATAGGAAGCAGCAGCAACAAGATTCAAATTCAAGAAACTCAACTCTGATCTCAATCTTCTGTTGTCCCAAATGCCTGAGGTGTTATCACTTTACTTAAAAAGACCCCTCAAAAAAAAACGCTCTGTATTTTATCTGGATTCCCTTCAAAGCTGTATGACAATATGACCCATTGCCCCACCCGTGTGGCCTGCCTTTCTTACCAGTGGAGTCCCTGAAGTCCATCGCTAATCCTTAGTTTGCAGGATTTCATCTATCTAAGCGGCGAATAAGAGAAGCATGATGGTGTAAATCACTGCGAGGAGGCATGACGCTGAAGCCTCAGGGCGTCACTGTTGCTGATGATGGCGTACACAGATTTTTTGAGTGAAAGGAACACTACATGGTGCCAGAGAAAACCTTATGTTACAATGAAGACACAGAACACTCTATGTATCCAAATAATGAACGGTGGCTGAGTTCTTACACAGCCCGTGAGACCCGTGTTCAGGGCACCCCACCTCCACGGCCAACCCCCGACCCCCAACCCCACCCCTCACACCTTTACCACCAACCCCCCGCCCCATGCTCACCTCACCTCAGGGCCTTTGCACTTGCTGTTCCCTCTGCCAGGAATACTCTCGCCCAGATAGTCACCTGGTGTGCTCCCTCACATTCCTCAGGCCTCTGTGCTCCTCACCCGTCCAGGAGGCCTTCTGGAGTCTGCCGGAAAGACTGCAGCCCCACCCGCTCTCCCCCTGCAGGCCTCACTGTGCCCGTCATCCTGCTTCATCTTCGTAGCGCTGATCATCACCTGTCTTCGTGTGTGTGCATGTGTGTGTTTTCTATCTCTTGCCACTGAAATGTAGCTTATGTGGGAAGAGCAGCTTTCTTCTCCTTCTCCTCCTTCTCCTTCTTCCTTTGGTATTACATTCCCCAACAGCTGCATCAATATATGTATCGAAAATGAATCCCTGCTGACACATGCTACGTGCTCAATAACAAGTCAGTGACTGAAAGGAAGATAGATGTCCTTTTCTCAATTCCCAGTCACCAAAGCGAACGAGACAGGTGTCTCCGAAACAATAAATGGGATGTTCCTATTGAATTCCGGATACTCTGTCTCCCTATTGACTTTTCCCAGTGAATTGAATTAATCCCCCACAGATAGATACAGTGGCAGCTATGAAAAGAGGCCTCCTGGAAAGCCAGCATCTACTCCAGCAGGGAGCTACCATGAGCAGCCAGGTAGCTCCCCCAGGTGCTCAGTTGCTCGGAAGGTGAGGCCAAAAGCCAGTAAAACAAGGGCAAGTTAATCTTACATTTTCTGATTTTGTGCCTTAAGAAAACAGCATGGGGTGTAAGCTTTTTGGTAATACCATTAAAATAGCCAAAGATCCAGATTAACTAGGTTGCTGCTATTGCTGAAATACGTCCTGGGTCATATTTTGTGTTTCTACAATGCCAAGAACATTTATGATTCCCGGTTGCCATCTGTGTTTGAAGTCATGCAGAGAAGTCCATCATAGTTATCTAAGAAGTTTTTCCAAAACAAAAACAAAACAGGGGGAATGGAGATTTTGTCCAATGAGGAAGTTCTTTCAGACCTGGAAGACCCCCAGACCAGTATGCGTTGCGTCTTGCTGGGTTCGGTTGAATAGGGTTGCATGGTGCTGTTTGGGCAGCTGGATCTTTACCCAAACGAAATCTTAGGAGGAGATCCAATGGGAAGTAGATGAAGTGGAGACCCCCCGATGGCATGGGTGATGAGCCAGAAGCTGCCCCAGCTGCCCACGCTTCTCAGGAGTCCCAGGGGGAGCCCAGGGAGCTCTGCAGAGCACAGCTAAAGCCCACAGGCTTAGCCCAACCTTGTCTCACGAGCAAGGAGGCAAGGCTCAGGGTGCGGCCACCCAGGCCGTCCTGGGTTGAGGCATGAATCTCATGTAATAGGAGACACACTCTCTCCCTGCCTCCTCCCACAGCCCCCAAACAACACCGCGTCACGTCCACATTCATAGAGAAGTGAACACCGCCTCCTCCGGGCGCCCCAGACAAACTTAAGCCCCCCATATCTTCCATCCACACCACGCCCTTCCCTCCTTACAATTCCCAGCACATTTTTAACAACATTCCCAGTGCCTGTCCACCCACTTCGGTGTAAAAGCCGCAGCCACAGGAGCGGGGCTTTCCCCTTCCCCGTCACATCCCCAGGGCCTAGACCTTGGTCTGGAAACAGAACTGTGACCCCCTTGAGGGGAACGATTATGACCTACTTGTCTTGTCACCCCCCATGCCTGGTAGGTACTAGGCTTAGCTCGGAGCAGCAGCTCAATAATTGTCCTTGAGTTGAATGGAATTACGGAAATAAGACTAACTACAAATCGGGAAAATCTTCCCCTGCCCGCATTCAGGCATCTCGAGGGTCGGGTGACCTTGAGCACTTGCCCTACCTGGTTTGCCCTTAGCGTCACCACCCGTAAAATAAAGCTGTTAGATTCTGAGGTCTTTGAAGCCCTTCTTTCTGGAAAATTCTACGATGCAACTTTCCTTTGCTCAGGAATGTCCAGTGAAGGTGGTAGGCCAGAACTTGAATTAATGAGACTACTATGTATAAAAGAATGTTAATTCTAATCAGGAATTAGTGGTTAAGAGGGGACCTGAAGTCTTGTTCTACCATTTACTAACTTTAGGGGTGGCTGGAAGCAACATACTTAACTGCCCCATGCCTCCGTTTCTTCGTCGGCAACAGAAAGGTGAGGACCGAGTGACGTTACACGACCAAAGTAGTTAGCTTGGTGCTGGGTACCTGATTAGCTGTCAACAAATGTTCATTTACATTTTCATCGAGACTGTTCACATAGGGATGATTTCCATTTAAACAGGCATAAAAATAGCTTGACGATATTTTCTGTCCACTCACTGCTGGTCCCTCTTATGTTTCAGGAGACACACCCACCAAGAGAAACAAGGTAAGAAGAGCCACCAAAAAGCATTTGGTCCCTCTCCTCCTCCTAGCAGCACAGGAGTGTGGCACCGTGAAGGCTTAGAAGTCCCTTGAAAGCTAACTCCTGGCAGTCAGTTGGGATTTGTCATTTCTGTTCATAAATCAACCAATTCATAGCCATCAGCTCAGTTCATGCAACAGTAAATTTGATTTCTGATTCTCTTTCTTTTTGCAGACTCCTCTACCACCTCCTCGGTAAGACACTGAAAATAGTATTTTTTTCTGCTATATACTAAATAATAACTTCCAGAACTTGCAAAGCTTCAGAATTTAAAAAGGGGAAACAGTAATTTAATATTGAAAAGTTAATATGAGTTGGCCAATGACCAAGGTTAAACAAGCCTTCACTCATCCATTTACTCATTCATTCATTCACAGCCAACTGCTCAGGATGCCCTTCCCTCACCGTTGCTCCCCTGTTCCTTCCTGTTCTCCCCCTTCTCCTAGTCCAGAAACCCGCCAGATGGGACTGGCCCTGGGAAATGCCTTCGAGAGAGGGACTCTGACCACATCAGCATACAGATATATAAGCACAGATGGCATCACATTCATACACAGATGTGGAGGAGAAAGAGACAGACAATCTCTTCGGCTTTGAGGGGCAGCCACTTCTGTTCCCCGTGGGCCCTGTGGGCACCTCCATCTTTACCCTTGCTGGGCCTCTGCTCGGTCGCTTCGCTCTCTGCCCTCCTAGAGGGAGTGTTTGAGCCAGCAATGGAGGCTTCTCCCTCTCTGCATTTCCAGCCTCCACCAATAGCGCCCTCCACACTTGACAGTGAGTGAGTGGGGAAGAAGCGGGTGAGTGAGGCGTTCCGTGACTTTCTCCCCATTTCTTTGGGGAGTTTCCACAGCTCAGGCCCGCCGGTCTGAGATAAAGGGGAGGCTACCATGGTGATGTGTCACCGGGCCTCCTACCACTCAAACCGGTGGCGGTCCAAAGAACCAAAGATGCCCCGTAGAACATTCCATCAGAAAACAGAACCAGACCGAAGAGCACATGGCAGGCAGGCAGGCAGGCAGATGTAGGCTCCTTAGAAGAATGACTGTTCTCGTGTCCCAAGCCGCCCGAAGTGGGTCAGGCAGAGCTGTCGAGTCTGGATACCCAGACGCTTCCCACCCAATGCTGGGGATGCTGTGGGCAGGGCCGTCTGAGGGGCCACCTGTGCAGCAAAGCATCTCAGTTTTCCCCGTGACTCTTCACACAGGCTGCCTGTGCTCCCGCTTCCCAAGAAGTACCAGCCCTTGCCGCCCGAGCCCGAGCCAGAGAGCGGCAGGTCGCCCCTGCCTCAGAGGCACACCTCCCCCAAAGCCCAGAGAAGGCCCAGGTGAGAGATGGGTCACGCGGCTGGGGGATGGCCAGGGAGATGGGGGGACTGGGGTGTGACCAGAACAGCACAACCAACAGTCACTGCTCACAACAGACTCCCTGACGGGGTGGGGGTGGGGGTGGGGGGAATAATCTTAGAAACTTGCAATTTCATTCTTTAATGGAAAACACAGCTTTTTTTTTTTTTTTGTAATGAAATGAGTTATTGAAAGAATAGCTCACTTGAGACCTTAATTAGTTATTAGAGAAAATGCTAAATGCCAGAACGGCATCAGAACCTTTTATGTAAAAACCAAAAGGTGGTTCGGGCTATTTGAGGGGCAACATCAGTCCCCCGCTTCCCATCACCCAGGCTGGGCGAACACACCCGCGTGTGAAAACCGCTTGTCAGAAGCTTCATTACCTCGGTGACGGCGAGGAACAAACTTCACCGAACCATCCTTGTGGCACTGAGTGCTGATGGGGGACACTCCCTCCCAAACGCGCGGGGCACTTGGCAGCCAGCTCTAATCACAAAATGTGACAAACCCAAAAGGGCACATGTTTTTCCCCCAAGACAACATGAATGTCCAAAATTACCTCACTCTAGAAGCCGGAGCAGAGATTAGCGTTTCCCTCATGTTCCTGCCCAGAGTGAGTAATGCTTTCTCGTTGCCAGCTGGGACCAGCAGGTGGGGACGCCAGGCATTACTCACAAGTGGGCATCATTTCTCATGGGTGCAGACATTCAAAATATCAGGCCTGCTTGGAGCTTCTGTGGAAAACCCATTTATCACTGGTTCTGACAGGGGCCGTTAAAGAGCCTAAAATGTCATCTCTCCTCTTAATTTTGTGGAGAATGTCTCTTCATCTGTTCGTCCTTCACAGCTTCACACAAACATACCTCTTCCAGGCCACAACCCCCTGTCCCTCCCCAGGCCATTTCTTGGCCCCTCTGTGCCCTGCTCCATGGGCACAGCACGTGGGAAGGGAGGCAAGTGCCCAAGCCCAATTCCAACCACCCAAGCTGAAGTTTAGGTTCTCCTTCCCACGAACTGGCAGATGTGGGGACTTCTACTGGGGTGACTGTGTCTCCAAGAGTTAGCAGTGTCTGGGGACACTCTGGTTGTGACAAGGTGGATGCTTTGGGCACCCAGTGGGCAGAAGGCCAGGGATGCTGTTGGGCCTCCCGGAGCGCACAGGTGGGCCCCAGAGCAGAGCCTAATGGGATTGGCGAGGTCAACAGTACAAGGCTGAGGAACTCTGCCTTCGGGCAAAGGCCTAACCTTCTCCAGGATGAGGTTTTTCTCAGCAGCGAGGTGGGAATGCTACTGCTACCAGCTGCCTCCTGGGCTAGGTGACAGTTAGATTCCTGACCAGCCCTTAATGCCGCCATGGAGTGCACGGTTATAACCGTGAGACCTTCGCACTGGTACCTTTGCCTTCTCATGGAACCTACCTGGCTACACGCCTGCCTCTTCCAGCCCTCTCAGGGGGACCGTCTCAGCCTGGTGCGTATGCCAGAGCCCGGCCCAGAGTACATGGCTGATAAACATGTATTTCCTTCTGCCGCTTCCAAAGGGCCGGAGGCAGACGAGGAGTCATCCAATGCGCTCTGTGTCGGTTTCTGTTCTCAAAGACAGAGACCAGGAGGCAACAGCAACAAGAGGCCCTCAAATCCACGAAGTGTGTCATCAGATTGGAAATGTGAAATTAACGCCCCTGACACTCCCAAGCAAATAGGCTAAGAGGGCACTGAGGGACCTGGCCGAACTCAGAGAGGGAGGGCGGCAGAAGACAGGAGGAATAAAACACCAAAGGTGATGAGCATGATCAGCGTGGAGAAAAGAGGGTGTTACCGTATTTTGCCGTGTATAATGCGCATGGTTTTTGCCCAAATTTTTGAGGGAAAATAAGGATGTACGTTTTATACATGGGCAGTACTAATTCCATATGTATATAAATCTCTTTAAGTTTTTTTATTTATGCTTATGCATTAAAAGTGTAACTCTAGAAAGCAATAACGATATCTGTATGCAAAATAATACCCTGGAATATGATAATCAATTTTATATGTAAATTAAAAGTTGAATTAAAAAATTAAAACAAAAGATTTTTTCCCCTGAAAGCTTGGGTCAAAAAATGTGGGTGCGTGTTATACATGGCAAAATACGGTATCTTCTTGGGGGGGGGGGGCGGGATTTCCCTGCTGGGAAGACGGGGCACTGGGACCCAGCTGATGCCGGTCAGGATCCCAGTCCAGCCACTTCTGGCCGGACAATTTCAGGAAGCTCTGAAACAGCTCTGAGTACTGCTTTCCTTAATCGTACAAAGAAAATAGCCATCCCACGTGACAGAATGTGGTGGTGAGGGACATGATTTTTCTAAAGTGCCAAGGACAGAATCTGTCAGCACACAGGGAAAAAGAAAAACATGTAAACAACATCTCCTACTGTCCCCAAAGAATTAGGCCCCCAGAACCCTATTTTCCTGAAAACAGAGCCTAGATTTATTTTTTAATTTTACTCACTTATTTTAGAAAGGGGAAGGGAGGGAGAAAGAGAGGGAGAGAAATATCAGTGTGTGGTCGCCTCTCAAGCGCCCCTACTGGGAACCTGGCCCACAACCCAGGCATGTGCCCCAACTGGGAATTGAACTAGCAGCCCTCTGGTTTGCATGCTGGCACTCAACCCACTGAGCCATACCAGCCAGGGCCAGAGCCTAAATATACTAGTGCAAAGTTTCTCTTCCAGCTTCACATTAAAATGATCAGGAATGCTTTTTGAAAAGTACTAGTCCCCAGTATCAGCTTTAATTGCTGTGAGAGGTGAGAGCCAGTCCCTATTTTTTAAAGCTTCCCCAGGTGAACCTGATGGGCAGCCAGGGTCAAGCAGGCCCCCTGAACTGTGCCTGCCTGCGCCCTGGCTTCTAGTGTCTGCCACAGCAGTCCCTTGAACTCCGAGCGAGCCCCACTCCTGTCTGGTCTCACCGTCGGTGGCGCAGCCCGCTGGTGGCACCGGAATCTTTAGAGGCTTGCATCTGGCATCGCCGGTATTTCTACCATTCTAGTTGACACGTGTTCAATCCGTTTTAGGCGTGGTAGCAACAGGGCTGGGTCTCTCCATCACAGACAGCCCCAGAGGGCAATGACATTTCATCTCATGGAACCCTCCCAGTGGCCAGAAAAGCACGGTTCTCTAGGGCTCAGAAGGGCAAAGGGCCCTGCCCCAGTGGGTGCCCTGTCAAATATCTCTCTCCTACCCACTGTACTCACACACACTCGGGGTCAGCCAGATTCAGAGAAGCCGGGTGAACTGGTCGAAGCTCCAGGGCTGGTCTGTGACTACTGAGCGGGCAAAAACGTGGCTGGGGAGCCCCGTGAGGGACCCTGGGAATGACACTACAAACAAGAAAGGGCTGGGCCTCGTGTGGGTCGTCAGGTGGCCGTGACTGTGGACTCAGGTCCCATGTCAACAACCACAGGAGGCAGCTGCTCGGTTCGCTTTCTCTGAACAGAAGGGACATGGGCGATGGAGCTACTTCCACCAAAACAGGAGGAAGAGCCCAACTCCTTCCTAACAGCAGCTCCAGGCCCCAGAGATGACTTGCCCCTGCCCCACCCCATCCCCACAACAGGAGGCTGCGATTTACCTCTGGCAATCCACCAGCGGGCAGCTGGTCCCCTGGACAGCGGTGGTGGCTCCAGCTATTGTGTTCAGCTCTGTCATTCTCTCTTCTAAAGCTGAGTCACCGCTTCCCAGAACAATTGCTGCATGGAAGCCCTTCAGATAAGGAAATGCCATTGAAATCATTCCCTGACGACTTAAAACTAGAAGGGAACTTTGAAATGGGGTGACGGTTGGCTAGACGTTCTCAACCATTACAGACCATTGTCACGACTTGTACAATATCCATGTACTTCATGCTTTTCACTCAGCTCGTTTTTGGGTTTTTTTTACTGAAGTAAATTGATGTGAAAAGGAAACATATCACCATTAGTAACGGCCACACAGACAGTTTCGGACCAAAACTGAGCCTGGGGAGTTCCCTCTCTGTTCACAGGGAAGTCCATGTGGGGGGCTGGGGGGTGGGAGGCACTGCCTGCCACACTGAGACTCCCCTGGACAAAGTTAGAAAGGAATTTAAAAGGGAATGACTGTCTAACTAGTATCCATTGGAATTTCAAGACCACGGCACACGCACCAAACAAAACCATCCTGGGCAACTGTAGAATGATGGACGTCTGCTGAGCTCTCGCCATACCTGGGGCTCACTTCAGAGTCTTTGGGGTGCGTTAACGCCGTCACAGTCCCTGGCTTGCTGAGACAGACACAAAAAAGGCACAGACGTCACTGAGTCATGGTCTCCTTTCTGCTTCAGCAAACTCAGTGGCCCACGGTGCGGCTTCTGCCGCAGTATAATTTAAATGAAGCGCCTGATTTTAACAACAAAACACCCACTGGCCCAACCATGGTCTCCCTCCCCCACTAGCTGCACCAGCACACGCCAGTCAAAGCAATTTCAGCAGCAAAAACAAATGTGCATTTTGATGATTTGAGAAATGGAAAAAGAATATAGATGCCGGGAAACCATTGGGCCTTTAAAAGAGAGAATGCATGGATTATGAAGAAGAGAAACACATTCTTATTTTTGAATGGGACCGACCTGCTGGTTTTAGAGTGTGACCTTTATTAGTACGAGAGTTTCACACAATGTCGTCACTGGGGGAAACTGGGGGAAGGACACCCGGGGCCTCTCTGATCTGTCATTTCTTACAGCTGCCTGAGACCTATGCTTATCTCGGAATAAAAAGCTTAATTTAAAAGAAAGCTTGACTGTTAAAAGTGTTCCGCAGATATAAAGTGGTATTTATTTTATTCCAAGTAGCTCCCATATATATTATTTCTGAGAATGTTAATCAACTTTCTTTGTTACCATCTGGATTTACCCATTTTACAGATGGGAAAACTGAGCTTCAGAGAGGACGTTTCACTTGGCCAGGGTGACGAAGCTCAGGGACAGCAGAGCGGGGATTCAGATCTAACTTATCTAAAACTGAACCAAAAACTAAGGGAGGCTCAAGAAGGGCTATTTTTATAGTAAAAGGTATTTTCCTCAGATACATACTGAGTACCCACTACGCATCTGTGGGAAGAATGTGGCAAAGCTTATTCAATGTAGTCGATGACCACATTTTATTAGCCGTCTCCAGCTGCGAACAGGAGTTAAAGATGCTCCCTGAGAGGCAATGCAGCGCCTCGGGGAGGAGGCCAGACCTTGCTCCGCCCTTCCGGGACTTTGCGTAGTTCCCTGTCATCATAAATCTAGTTTAAGAGAGAGCCCAGCCCCCAAAGGCAGTTGCCTTTGTTCTATCCGGGAGGGAAGCAACTCAGTCGGGAGTCTGGTCAACAAGAGCATTTCAATATCCAGTGACGGCTGTTGGGCACAGAGGGGATTTCTTGCAATTACTTGGGTTCTCACTTAATAATCCAATATTTAAAGTGACCGGTTCCAAAGCCTCGCTTTCCTGAAGCCTCAAATTCCATCTATCAAGTAGTTGCTCTGTGTATAAATCAGGTGGTTTTTACTTAAACAGAGAGACCGTCACTCAGCTTGTCACCTTAGAGAGGTTAAGGAAGCTTAGACAATAAGACTCATTGACAAACAAAAGGAGTCAAATCTCCTTAAACATGTGAAATACCCTGACATGTTTCACTGACCTGATTTTTAAGTACTTCCATGCTGTCCTGGCAGGTTTAAACCCTCACAAGCAAACTGTAACAATTAATTTTTTATAAATCTAATAAAGTCAATGTAAAAATATAGAAAAATTCAAGTTCTCATAAACTGTTCGGACGTTTCACAGATGATGTCAAGCATAGGTTGATTCTTGAAACTCAAAATCACAAGACTAAACTCAATCACACACTTTAACTTGAAGCCACATGGCTGATCTGTTGGAGATTAGCCTCGGTTTAACCAAAAAGCAATCAATACCTTGGGTATTTGTCTACTTTATGAGTCCTAATCCCATTTCTTTTGTCTCCTCATCTGCCCCATTAAAGGGGAGATGCACGGTGTTGCTGTCCTCTCTCCCAGCAGCTGATGAAGCAGGTTAAAAAATGTGGGGCTTTGAGATCTGAGACCAGGACACAGCATCTGAGCGCTGGATGCTTCTGAGATTATCTTATCTGCTGCAGACAAACTTTGTAACTCAGGCCAACAACGCCCTCCACTGAGGGTGGTGTCGCAGCCTCAACCCCCTGGAGTCTCTCCAGGCCCAGCCTCTCCACCCACAGACCCGGGTGAGCAGAGCGCACCGGCCTCCGTTCCCGGCCAAGTCTCCTCCGCTGACAGGCAGCGCATCCTGACCACAGAGACCACTGAGGTCCAACACGTCCATTTTTATCTCTGCCAGCGCTCACAGTCACCCTCCGCAGACGGACGCCCTCGCAGCCATTTTGCAGATGAGAAAAAGGAGGGTGAGGGCCGGTCACTGGCTTGTTGACAACAGTGAAAGACTTGGAGTTTCTTCTGAGACTTGTCTGATGTCCACGTTAGCAGGCCCCAGACCAAATCATTCCCCTCTCGTTCAGTTTCGTGGTTTTCCCGTCTCTGGGCTCCATTCGTTATCGGCATCCTCTCTCTCACACTTGCTTCCCAGGATCCCACCGTCCCTGGCAATTTCATGTTTAAAACCCTCTACGTGTCCTCAGAGTGAAAAAACTAAGAGCTTTAGAATCAAGGTAATAATAGCAGGTCTGACCGTGGTAATGAACTTAACACGGAAAACCAAGCATCAGGAGGAATGCCCATGTTATTTAAATCCTCCTAAAACAAGCAGCCAGTTCATTCATGCCCTTTCTGTCACCACCTCTTCTACTGGCTCGTCACTTCTTCTTTTGCTTAGAAAATTATGAGAAAAATAACCTGGCTTTTGTTTTAGAGCACAGTGATAAAGATCGCACTGGACTATGGGCTGTTGCTTTGGCAATAAAATGTAATCAAAGGTTTGTAAGGGCTCAGCATGATTTTATTTTGATCACCATGCACTGTATCTTATGTAACACTGTATTTCTTTTCCCTGCAGACAGATAAGCTTAAAGAACTTAAGTGAGGTAAGTAGCAACTTTGTCCTTGGAAACAAGGGGAATTTTGGCGTGTTAAGTGTCTGCAGTGGGCAAGATACCATTGGCTTTAAATGCTCTGCTACACTTAATCAGCGTAACAGCCATGCTGTGGATTTAAATCAGGGATAACAGGTACTACTATTCCTGTTCTAAAGGTGGGAAAACTAAAACAAAACAAGTTGAGATCCAGCTTTTAAACCAAGACCCTACTTGCCACCACGTTCAGAGTTCAGGGGACAATGATGAGAATAGGCCTCGTTCCCATGGAAGACTTAGAGTCTCCACCCATGGCTTCCAGGCTCCGAGTTACAGAAATAAGGTGTTGGAAATTGTATCATGCCTTGGCATGTGTTCTTCACAAGAAAGACAGGGCTACAAAGTAGCAGAAATGCAGGACACAGAGTCACACAGACTTGGGCTTGAAACCCGCTCTGCCACCTACCACTTCTGTGAACTTGGGCCGATCTCCCGACCCCCCACCCCACACACCCCCTCCCCCACTTCTGTTTTCCTGGCCATAAAAGAGAGATCAGTGCTCCCAGCTTCGCAGAGCTGTGATAAAGTCAAAGCAAGCACATAAATGACCAGGTGAGCTGCCCAGGCTCAATAAACAGCAGGAAAGTCAGGGAGGATGGAGCTATCTTGGACTCCCCTCGGATGTTCGCGTCCTTAGGTCCCCAAAGAGGAAGTTCCTTAACAGGTTGATGGTGAGTCCAGTGTGACTGATGGAAAGTCTCTGTCCAGCAACAGGAGTGTCCTCACGTCCCTGCCCTGGCCTCCTAAGCGACTTGTTCTTGTCTTAATATGGGCCGAGGCTCTTATATCTAGACAGCAGAGGTTGGCTTTCCTTCCTTCCTTCCTTCTTGCTTTATTGGCATTAGAAGAAGGTTAAAACCAAGTCACATTTCCAGTGTGTGGCTCCAACAAGGCATTTCTTACCTCTAATCCGTAAGATAATCGAGTCGAGGGGGACAACATAGAACTGCTGAAGGAGAGGCCGGCCCTGGTTCTATTCAGGACTTCATCCGCTCACCCTCTTCTGGGAGGTGAACCTCCAGGTGCTACCAGGAAGGAGGGAGTTAGGGGTGGTACCCACACACCCAGAGGGACTCCACCCCTTTCTTCCTCGAGTCGGATCTGTGTGTCACAATGGCTGCCACTCACAGTGACCTACATCACACACTGGTCGGTCTGAAAGAACAACAGGCCCGGTTGCGAACAAACAAGGACGTAAGAAAGTCAGCCTTGGAAAGCAGGACTGCATTCTCCTTGCCACTCGGTTGACATTTTGCTAGCCGTTGATATCATCTAAAGAACAACACAGCCTGGTAGAAAAACACATTCTTCCGCCCTATCTGCCTTATCTTTTGCCAAGATACTTCCCCATTGTTTGTGTGGGGCCAGCATCTTGGTCCTTTCTTCCTCACAAAAGCTCATTTCATAGGACAAATGTCACTCTTGTGTGTGTATGTGTGGGACCAGAACCTCAGGCACCAGAAACGATGGGCTACCCACCCCCGCTCAGATTCACACAGCACTGTTTGGTTTTCGAATGAAGTAGAGGTGCATGGTCCCATTTAATTCTCACAAAACCCTGAAAAAAAGAAGCCCCAGCGAGGTGGAGAGACTCAGGGGAGCCCCCACAGCTGGCAGGAGCCTAAGCCCAGGGTTCTCCCAGCCTGAGACTCTGCACTAGGAAGCACAGACACCTCTGAGCTAAAATGGGAGGGGGGAAAAAGGAAGAAGGGAAGGGAGGGAAGAGGGAGGGACATATTTGAATATGTTTATTTTGAATATGCTTATTTTCTAACAACAAAAAGTTAACAGAGAAAGAGAGAAATTTCACTCCACCCTTCTAATCTCATTAAACTTAATTCAGGGCCCTCAAGCTCACAGTGGACTGGGTCTCAGTTAGATTAGACATCTGCTCCCCCAGGCTTCTCAGGGAGGCGGTGCTCACAGCTCAGCGCCCCTCTCCTTTGACAAGCCGAGAACCACAGCTGCATCTGACTGAGCACTTTGAACTGCCAGGTTCAAAGTCCTGGGGAAGACTCGGTGGGGAGACTTGCAAACCACTCATTAGAATGGATTCATTACCCTTTTTGCTTAGCCTCTAGATTGGCCCAGATTTGCTGTTCCTGATGAAATGCACGTCCCCTTTCCAGAGCCCTGGGGGCCCCGTGGTCTTTGAAACAAAAGAGCAGCTCTGTGGGCCACTGTGCCTCTCTAAGCTATTTGTTGCTGAAGGTTCCTTGTCTGTGAAGCAAATGTGAGTCGGGAGGCCTGGCTCTGGGGTCAGCTCAGCCACAAGGAAATGGGGACTCTGCGTCCAGGGCCCCGCTCTCTGGGCCTCCTCTGCAGACCCTGGCTTTAACTTTTCATGGACCTCAGTGCCTTTTGAAAATGTGATATAAGGTGTAAGAAACCTTCCTAACTCTCTGGGGGAAAAATATGCAAGTTTGTGGAGGAAAAACAGCTTTTAATTTCAGAAGGTTCATGGACCCTGCAGGTCATACAGGGACCTCTTCCGTCCCCCAAGTTATGACTGTCTTGTCTAAACGGTCGTAAGAGCTCCTCAGGAGGCCCTGAGCTCCTCCCCAGCTGCAGGAAACAGACAATGCAAAAGTCTTCGCTCAAACCCTGTGCCTCTTGTGTAAGGCGTTCTGCTTCTTTAGGAGGAGAGCAGAGCCCAGGGATGCGAGTCCACTAAGCACGTAGATTTTAATAATGAAGGATGATCAGGAATTCCACTACTACTAAGGGAAGAAAGAGAAAGGAAATGTTTGGGAAGATAAATGGCTATATTAAAAAAAAATGTGAATGTGTTCATGTGCAGTTTTTAAATATAAAGAAAATTAACTATAGCCTCAGCACTTAGTCACTTAAACACAACCTCTGTTAATATTTTGTCATCTCTCTTCAAATGCCTTTTTATATACACACACGCACACGCACGCCCCCTACGTGGAATATGCCACGAGTGCAGTTTTCATTCTGGGCTTTTTACGTGACGTGGAGGCATGTCTGGAGCAGGATCTGGTTCTACACTCTGCGTAGACAAGCGAACACGTAACAGTCCCCACTTAGACGGGCTCATAAATCGTTTCCAGGGTTTTGACACTTCGACTAATGACATGCTGAACATCTCTGTACGTGGAACTGGGTCCGGATTTTAGGTTGTTTTCTTAGAAAGAGCGTCATCAATGGAATTACTGGGATAAGAATAATGGTATCTCTAAGGCTCTTGATAGCTATGGTGAAATTGCTTTCCAAAGAGTCAAAGCAATTTACAGCCCCATCGGCCGACTGTGTGCTTGGCTGTGACATCGCGCAGGGTGTGAAATTGACTTTTGCCTAGTTTTTTGGAGCAGTCGCTGCAGATTTTTTAAATCTGCATATTAACAAAAATTTTGCCCACTTTTACTAACCAGTTGCTCTAAAACACATAGCATGAAGTTTTCTATCACCAAGAGTCATTCAACATCTTTTTTTTTTTTCCATTTAACACAGGTCCTTGGAACAGAGAAAGGTAAACTGTTTACCTTTGTTTTCATACCCTAATACCGTCAGGTTGAGTTCTGTTTCCACGTCTAGTCCTCTGTTAAAAGGATTGGTCGTTTAAGAGCCTGGGATGCATGAGTGTATCAGCACAGTACGGGGGCGGGGAGCGGGGGACATGATCCATGGCTTCCGAATCTGGCTGCTCAAGAACCCCCTGGTCCAACAGGGCGGTTCAAGTTGGGGCTGGGCTCCTGGTCTTTCTGCAGCCACAGGCTACTGACAAGGAGGCACAAGGTCACCCCCCTGGCACTGGGGGAAGACATTGTTGTCCAGAGAAGCCCTTAGTCTCCCCATCTTTGATGTCACCTGTGCACACACACCCCCCACTGGTGTCACTGCTGTGGACGCACGCAACCCACGCTCCCTCGGTAGCTGGCAGGGTGCTGCTAGGCAGAGACTTCTTGTTCACCTTTGAAACACTGTTCACATTCACTTGGAATGATGACTTACGCCCAGAGGCAAGGACCTGAGCCTCAGCCCAAAGAGTTAACACAGGCAGCTTGTCAACAAAGCAACAGGGGCCTCCCCCACACGGTGGTTTTGCCCCCACGGGGCTCTATGTTCTTCACACTGAGGACCTTAGCCTGGGGCGAAGCCTAATCTGGGTTTGAAGACTCCCATGGGCCCCTGGCGGAGGAGTGGGGTCTGCTGGCAATCTACAAAAAGGCAAACCCTAAAGGAAGCCGAAGCTCAGCACCCTCACTGATACGTTCCGGCGTTGCCGCCTCGGGCCACAGTGATTGTCGTTGCAACAGTGTGACATCGTTCAGCTCACGAGGGGCAGATGCTCTGAGTGGCTGTTGACATGAGACACATTTATACCATGTGTGATTTGTGGACTAGGCACTGAGTCCACATTTCAAGTAATCACAGTCCCTCAATCAATGGTGTCCATTTGGTGCTCAACCTGGGACAAAGCACAGAGCGACAACCCAGATTAACACACGTCCGTGTCTCTAAGCTTCCTTAACTTTAGTCCTTCAAGCTGAAACTGAGAGCGTTTTATGGGATGTCTCATCACGGTAGTACCCTGCGCCCTGGGTAATTCTGGATGGCAGGTTAAAATCTGTTCGTGGTGGGAAGGAAATAAAAAGTGGTAGCAGCAGTGGCTTAGGCAATTACTAAATAACTCCAGTTTGTGTGCTTGGCAGAACTTTTCAAAACTTGAAGGTCAAAGGAGAAATGCTGAGAAATGCGTGCCTGGTAAGCCAGGTGGGAACTGCTGGTCTACCTCAGACTCCCGGGGGCCCTCCCACCCTGTCTCAGGCGGGTACGAGGATTCGGGTTGGGGGGCCGGCTCTGGGCATCTCCGTGCCCTGTGCTGCTCAGAACAGTTTTGGGATTTAACTTTTTGTTTATGTTTCTACGTAAGTTTCCATTTGAATGCAGAATTCCAGTTCAGTTCTCACATCCACACCAAATACCGCCAATGTAATGTTCTGTATTTTGGGAAGTTCAATGATGAGTTCCAGCTTCAATATGCTCAATAATAGTATTGGAGTTTCAATATTCGAAGCAATTTTTATAGCCTCGAGGAGAAGCCACTCCCAGAAGCCTGCATTGGTGTAGAATACGTGGGTTCCAGTTTCTGCTGACTACCCACAGCCCGCTCCCAATCATCATAGATTGTGGGGTGAAATCACAGCGGTTCCCACAGGCCTCTGATGGTCTCAAGTCATTTTCCTTTTGCATCCTGACCACATTACACGACTTCTTTACCCAGTGCCTTATCACCAGATGAAGCCTCAAGCATCTCACCTGTCACAGAATGAAAGCTCTCCAGAGCTCCCTCATGCCATCGCCAGGTAAGGAGCCGGGAACCCCTAGTTGGGTCTCAGTTGGGGGCGTCGGGCCATGTGTTGTATGGGATGTGACTTGCCAAGGCTTCCTCAGAAACGGGAAGTCTTTGGCCTGTGATAAGGAAGCCTAGAACCACAGCTATTATTGATGCTAATAGCATCGTCATTCTCCCTGCACTTTGTACTTGACTGAGTGAGGCTGGAGAAGTGTGAGAGATTCAAAGACCTGAATATTAACTCGGTCGAATTAACTGGAACAGATGCTAATTGGTCCGGGAAGAGAAGCTGGCCTTTCTAACTAGATTCAGTTGATAACCACACAGAAGCTTACAGTTACCTTTGAATTTCACTTTATAGATGGCCGGGGCTTAAAAATACCATTATCTGATGAAATACTTTCCTGACCAGGTTACTGTGGCAAGTGTCGTCCCAACTACAGAGTCGCGGAAGCTAAGGCTAAGCTGTACAGCACTGTAAATTAGTGCTGGCTTCCTTCAAACCACATCCAGGGCCCCCAAAATAGTGCTGTGAGGCCCACATGACCCCAGTCTGACCACCAGCTTCAGCCTCAGTTAGTGCCACTCACCCACATTCCCCCTCACCACCGTCACCCACCTCGGGACATTTGCGCCTGCTGGTTCTCTGCCTACCACACTTCCCTCCGCAGCTCCTCGGCCCCACTCTCTCCACACTGGGAAAACTTCTCTGCATGCATCAGACTCCAGCTTAAAGCCACTGAATCCATTCCCCAGAGGGAATAAATGAGGCCCTTACCACCGAGGTCAAGTCCAATGTCACTTCGCAGCAGCGGGTGATGTCTATCCTGACTTGGTTCTAAAAATGCAGCCCATGAATCCTGACTTTCCCATGCACCTGCCCAGGGTGAAGATGCTTTCGTCTTTATCTAATAAACAGTCACAGGGAGCATATACCCTGTTTGTGGTGCACAGTAGTGGTTAGGAGGGATTCCCTGGGGTCAGACTGCCTGGCTTCACCATTAGCAAACCACGTGATGTTGGGCGACATCCCTCGTCTCCTGCACACAGCTGAGAGCAGAGCCAGGCCTGTAGCAGGCGTCCAGGACACGAGTGCTCATCGTCACGGCCACGCCCTGTCCACCCGGGTGTCGTCCACTCCCACACTTGCCTGCCTTGTCCTGCTTCACACCTTCAGTAACTTCGCTCTCAGTCTTTGGCCTATGGGTTTTAGGACTCCAGCTTCATGATTCTTGTGAGGCTGTTTCCCGTTTAAGGCCCACTCTGACACAAAATTCTTGCCCAGAGCACAACAGAATAGCCTTTCATAATGTAGTTTTCTAAAAGGAAAGCAAGAACCACCATATTGCTGTGGAGAGAGAATGAGCTCGCAGCCGCGCCTGCACGCACGCTAGCAGTTGTTTGGTGAGGTTGGGCTTCTTTTCTTGTTTGTTTAGTTTACTGAGCAGCCTTCTGATTTTCCTTCCTCTATTAACCGGCTGCTTCTTCTCAGCCCCTTTTTGGGGCTTTTTCCCAAGCCAGCTTCTGAATGGTGGTATCCCTCAGGGTCCGTTTCAGGTCCGGCTTTCTGTCTCTGAGAGCCGAGGCACTTCCACCCATCCACAGTGCTGAGTGTCAACCCTGCGCTGAGGATCCCTACCTCTGTCTTCGGCGGCAGCAGCCGCCCTTCTCAGCCCCAGCCCCGATGGGCAGCTCTCCTTGTACACGTGACAGGCATCTTGAACAATAATGTCGATACCAAACTCCTCATTTCTCTTTTCCTCCCCAAACCGACACCACCCTCCCGCAAACCTTCTCACCCTGGTAAATGGCGCCTTCTCTTTCCCATCTGCACTCTCCCCGTCCCATCCATTTCCACCTCCCCAAATTCCATCTCCAAAATAAGTCTTAAATCTCCCATTTCTCTTCATGTCCCCAGCTCCCAACAGGGCCGGCCACTGTGTGTCTTGCCTGGATGGGTACAGCAGCCATTTAATGCAATGACACTTATCATAGGCACGCCTTCCCTTCTATCCAGAAGGAACCGCTCTCTGGTCTGTTGCAGAATGAGCCCTGCTCTCCTGCCTCTGAGCCTTTGCACCTGCTGTTCCCTCTGCCAGGAACCCACCCTCACTGGTCACCCCTCTCCTATTCATCTTTCAGAAGTCAGCTTGGTTAGCACGCCTCCCAGGAAGTCTTTCCTGAGATGCAAAGCGATTGTGTCTGGGTTAAGTGGCCATCTGCCACAGCAGGAACGTCCGCCATGCACACGTCTGTGGTAGCTCTGAGACCGTGTTGTGGTGATGACGCAGTGTCTGCCCTCCCGAAAGGCAGCTGCTTCCGGGCAGAGGCCACGTCTCACTCATTTTCATTCCTGACACCTCCCTCGTGCCCCAGAAGTTCTCAACACACGTTGGCAAAATGAAAGAATCATTATTTTGCTTTATGTTTCTTTGTTTCATTTATTTTTTGCTTCAATCCTCATTAAAAAACTCCTAAAATATTAAGGCAGGGACATGTTGCTATAGAAGATTTCTTTTCCCCAGATGCTTATCAAAACCGGACGCTGGCTTCTGGTAAAGGAACCCTGGTGTTAACAGCCCAAGTCTGGGTGTGGGCAGGGGTCTGACCGGGTCACCGCGCTGCACGGTGGTTAAGCAGCCCGCCCGCATCTTATTGACAGAGCAAACCTTAAGACCCCAGGCTCTGGTGAGATAACAAAAACCAGGCGTGCGCTCGGGTGATTTCGGCAGTGCTATAACAGGGCTGCATTTCACCGAACCCACCCAAGGCTTGGAGCCGTGGCACAATCTCTGGTGCAGAGCATGGCCCTTGTAACTAGGTTTCACTGCAGTAGCACCTAGCACTTACAATGGTGATGCTACCACATTGCAAGGGAACCAGAAAATGGGAGCTAGGTGGTAAGTAAAGCTACACATTAAGTACAGTGCTAACCAGAGCCTTTGGTAAACAGTCTTGATAACATCATTGTTATTGTGCTTAGAAATGCATATTGGTTTTTTGATTGTTTTTTATTATATTTTGTATAATCCCTTTCCCTTTATGAATTTCCTTACAATAATCCACATGGTTTCCTCATCTCGCTCACATTTCAAGAAGGAATAAATCATTTCCTATCCTCTCCTTCAGTTGGTAACTAATGATTATGGAATAGGAGCCCCTACCGGCCGCGTAGCATTTTCTATAGTGTCTGCAGTGAGAAGGCAGGTCCAAATGCATGGCCTCTAAAAGTAAAGAATCGTGACATGTGCTCAATGAAATGCCATGAAAGGAACTCGTGTGGGTTCCTGTGTTCCAGATGGAATGTTCGCCTGCCTTGGGAAAGGAGAGAAGGGATCAACCTCCTACTGCCTTACAAAGCAGACCCTTCTTCCTGCTCAGCCAGGAAAATGCAAAGTGCTTTGCTTTGCAAACATGACTTAACTTAGGCCATCGGCATTGCCCTTGCCTTTGAGCGGATCTAGAGCCAGCCTGGGAAATACTTATTCTTTCCTCTCTAACACTTCCTTTAGCTCTTCATTCATGATGAGCAGTCACAGCATGCAAAACCGAGGTAAGAACGCTTACCCAAGAATCTTGAGGCACCCAGGTAAGCCTTCACACCACGCTGTCCCTTGCACTGTGACTCGGTTTTTGTGAGCCTCAGAGTCGCCGAGCTGGTGTTCCCAGTGACAGAGAGCAGTCCAGGGTGGTAACATAATGACTTTTCCCCGTGATTAAATAAGACCAGTTACGTGGTTTCCATTTCCCCTCTCTCATGAGCATTATAATGCTATGAATAATAACATTGATGTCTTCTCACATACACTAATACACACGTTTTCCCACGTGCAAACTCTAAGGTCTCCCAGAGTGAAATGTATAGATCTTAGGGTCTTGTATGACCTGGGTTTCCAAAGCCGGTATTGTGTATCCGCTGGTCTCACCTCCGGCTCAGGGGTCCCCTGGGTGCCCCCTCAACAGTCGTTTTAGACAAAACTCTTAAGTTTTTGCCAATTCATTGGGTGTAAAATAGATTTCTCTTAAGAAAATCTGACAAATGGAGAAAATAAAACCGACCCCTCTTCCTAATTGCTCACAAAGAAAAAAACCCAAAGGGTGCCTGTCTGTGGGGAGGGCGGACACGGCACACACAGGGATGACCGCAGATGATGGGTTTTGCCATTATTAGCATTATTTTGTCCAGACTAGATCTGTCCCATTCTTTTGTCTCTTTCTTCTTCCTAAATGCTAGGGAGATTCTGTGTTTAAGTCTAATCTCTCTCTCTGTCGCTCTCTCTGTCTCTCTCTCTCTCTCTCTGTTGAGCCAGAGACGGGGCTTAGGGCTGGATACTGTGGAAAGGCTGAGGTGGCCCTCATTCTGCCCCTCTCCCTACAGGAGGGTCAGGCTCATCAAGTTCCTTCTGGGGACTCCACCCTCGCCCCTCCACACAGCTCAAGTAGAATGTTAACTCACAGCCCTCTGCTAGACACATAATAGACAACTGACACATTTTAACAGTTCTCCTTTTTTTCTATATTCCCCTTCCTTCTCCAGGGATTCCCTGCCCAATGAATCCCCTTCCCCCCAACCTGCATCCTGTCCTTGTTTCTCCTCTGCCCTCCCCCTCGAGGCCTTAGGTTGGAAAACTCATCTCTCCCGAGGTGGAGGTGTGCACTGCTAACCAGAGGTCCCCGACAGAAGGCTGCTTTTTTTAAGGAAGTTGGCTACAGGAGGCAGTGACTTACCGCATGGACTCAATGCCTTGGAATTCAAGGGCGGGAGTCCCGGAGGCAGAATGCAGGGTATGAAGATAAGGCTCGGTAACCAGGTGGAAGGTCCAGGCCTGAACAGGCCCAGGAAGGGCCTTACTTAAGGGGTTTTGAGAATATAGTGCAAAGATGCAGAAGCAGAATCTTAGCTTAAAGAGGAATGCAGAGTCCTGCCTTGAAAGACAGAATCTTGCACAAATGAGAAATAGAGAGTGATTGAAGAATGGAACAGTAGTTAGGGAAGTGGGTGGTAGCCTGAGCAGACGTGAGTCCCTTCAAGCCCCCCCCACCCCCAGGGCTGGGCGTGGATCATTTGTACTGGGCTCTAGGAGAGGCTTCTCTGTGCGTCTCTAGGAAACAAGGTCGCTTAAAGGAACAGCAGGGGAAATGGTTTGTTCTTCAGGACCTTCAAACACAACTCACTCTTCTTTCTGTCAGCACAGACACACCAAGCATATGATTCGTACCTAAAATTGGGCTGGGCCCTAAGTATACAAAAGAGAGATGGACCACCTTTTCGCTAACCAGCACTTAAGCGGTTAGTTAAAACTAACCTGCCCTGCCCCTCCCTCTGCTTACTGAGCCGTGGTGGTTCTACTGAGTCAGGAGTCACCTCTGGGCTGGATGACAGCGCTCAGGAGAAACTAGGTGCACAGAAACAGCACGAAATGGCTCGCACGGCGTCCTCGGTCTCGGGCTCCCTGCAGCTGACCAGTTTACTTTGCATGCCTCAGGGGAGGGAGGCGGCCCTCTTCAAGTCCAGTAGTGAAATCCACCTCTCTATCCCTGTAGACATTTTCATCTTTTTTTTTTTTTTTACAAGTGAGAAAAGGTTTGGGAAATGTTCAGTTAGTCTTGATAGTTCAGGTACTACCTGATAAATGGCCTTCGCTCAATTCTCTGATAAATGAATTCAAGCTAAGCTCTTAGGAGCCTAAGCAGATGAATCTCAGGACAAAAAACATACATTATTTTGAGGTGTCAGAAGGGGATCCAGATGGGTTTGTTTGCACTGCACAACGGTAACCTTACTCTCTAAGTTTGCGACTGAGGATGGTTTGTTTTCTTTTTCGTTTTTGCTCACTAATGTTTTCTTTTTCTATCTGCCTTTTGTTTTATAAACTACGTGGCTTTTTTTCATATAAGATTATTTTTTAAATTGTCGTAATAGTGAAAATTTGCTAATAAGTATATATAGATCCTCGGTTAAACTAAAATGCTTTTATTGTAAGTTAGGAAAGAAAGGCCTCGCTACAGCTGCGGTCCCCCAAACTGCTGACATTGGCAGCACATTGGCTGGGTCAGGTGCTGTCCTAAGAGCTTCATACGCATAAGAACACTGAAATAGTAGTGATGATTGGGAACAGTATGATTCTGCAACCCATACCATTTTATTAGGCTACCCTGCCTCAAATTTCACTGACTGCCTATACAGTGTCCACCCCAATGTTCCTCCACCCACCCTGAGTCCGTCTCTTCGTCCCTGTGGCCCTCCATCCCCCACGTAGGAGAGTCCTATGTCCTATGTCACGGGGGTATAAAACTGAAAGGCAATGTTTTATGTGGAGGAAGTTTTCCAAAGATCAGGCGTCATGATTTGAGAACAAAATCAGTTCAACAGTTGCAGGGGATTATCAGCTCTGAATTTTATTCATTCATTAAGCAAAGACCCACCCAGGCCATCGGGGAGATCGCACTGCTAAGTTGTTTTTCTGCCTGTTTTGTTTTATTTAACTCATTCTCTGAATAGGCCACAAATGCATACAGCCGTTTCCCAGCGCTCTTTTCAAGTAGGACTTTTTAAATATTCAAGCAAGGCACTCAGAGTTGAAATATAATAAATCAGTTGCCACAATATAATGAAAAATTCATAATCACCGAAGACTATTATGTACACTACACAACGAATAGGAAATGCTGATAATGGTTATTTTCCTCTCTCAAGTATGTTCTTATTGTTTCAATCCATGTTGGAGAGAGAGCTGTGGCCATTTCAATAATAGGTGTCTATGTCTTGCTTTACTATATTTTCAATAAATTTTTTAAGTCTTTTTTTAATAGTACCATAGCTCTGTGAGCTTTCTTGTGGTTAGAATTCGCCCGGTACACCCGTCTCCATTCTCTCATTAGTGATCTGTGTCATTACACTGTAGATGTACAATTAGCGCATAACGGAACTGTTTAAACCATTTGCATCTAATTTTGTTTTCTGGGGGTTTTTACATTAAATTTTTTTTCAATTACAATTCACTTTTATTATTTTTTTTATTCCTTATTTTAATATTATTTTGTATTAGTTTCAGGCATACAGCATAGTGGTTTGCAGCTAATTTTTAAAAGCTGTTTATATCTTTGATATTTATTGCAATTATTAATATTTTTTTTATTTTTACATCTCTTTGTGCCTCCTATTTGCCCTGCTTTTCACTGGCTTTTTGTTTCTTTTCCTGCCAGATATTGAATTCATCTCTTCTTTATTCCCCTTTCCCTCTCTTGGAAATTATACTATTCTTCCATTAGTTTTAACATTTTAAATAAAAGCATGATTGCATTTTAAAACTCTAGAGTTTACATCCTCTTTCCAAACAAGACAGAAAACTTTTAAAATAAAATTAAAAGGAGAAATATCTTTAGCATTATTCCTATTTTCAGGGCCTTAAATGGGTGAGAGAAATGAACGCACTGTGACGAATGCACTTTAAACCTTAAGTGATCCAACAGTTCTCTACGACAAATATTTTAATACCTGTAATTCCCTCTAACAGGCATTCTGGGGCTCAATCTTAACAGCCACAGTCCTTGGAAGCATTAAAGCAGAATTTTCCATGTTTCAGGAGAAATCTTTGTTCTTCTTAGTAACTCTAGGGAGAATTTGGCCTTTTGATGAATAAGAGTAGAATAAATGCATATATAACCTAACTTATGGTGACTGGCTTATAAGTATTTGCTAATGTTTTATTTAATATTTAGCCTCAAAAATGTGCTGTGTCAGACGGACCCTATTCTTAAATGGTGATGGAAGGAGACTTAACTCGGGGTGGTAAACACACAATACAACATACAGATGATGGTGTAATATAGAATGGTACACCTGAAATCTATATAATTTTATTAACCAATGTCACCCCAATAAATTCAAGTAAAATTTAATTTAAAAAAATATCCTATTCTTTCAAAGTACTTGTCAAGCCATTCACCAAGACTATAACTTTGTTATATTTTCTAGACTGAATGAAGACTATATAGTTTATAATTCTTGTCTAGTATCTTATTTTCATATTGTTTTTATGCCCTCAGGTCTTTATGAAATTTTTAGTTATTTCTTGCTTGAAATTACTAATTTATAAATATTTGCTTAGTATTCTTCATAACACCTCACTCCTTCCTTATAGCCTTAATTTCCTGAAATTAATCTTTTATTATTAGTCACTGAAGTGAAATTAGATGCCATGAAAATGTTATTTTCATTGAAGTATGTTAAGAAAATACCACATCAAAACTTGACAAGCGGTAGTGTCATAGAACTTAGGTACCAGGTGAAATCAAAACCCTTTCAATGATTTTTTAAATACTTTAAAATCTATTGTTCTGCCTTCTCTTTTGAAGAGTCTTTCACCCAGGCACGACTTTGTAGCTTCTTCATACATTTGTCACTTGGAAAATAATGATTCACAGGCCTGAGCAGATCTTTTCAATGTCGACATGTTTCAGTGTAAAGCAGTTTTTAAAATCGCATCCCTAAGTACCACTGCCAATCTCAGGACAAAAGTCTGTTAAGATGCTGTTGTGTCAAGACGGCAGATGCCAGGTTTTTTCCAATCTGCATTCAAAACTCTCACTTTTTAATTGGCAACAAATGCTGCAGTTGTTTTCTGTGACTTAACGGGCTCACTTTGTTCATTTCTAACAAAATATCTGCTAAACGGCCGAGTCTGAATAACCATAATTTGTCAGTCTTTCAGATTTAAAAAAGTGAGATTCCATTAAGACAAAATGTCATTCTTCAAGTTTTTTGTTTTTTTTTTAAATAGTGTTTCCTGAGTTGGGAACAAGCTTGGCTCAAGAAACTGAACAAAATTCACTACAGACGGAACGGAGCAGGCGGTGGGGGATGGGGGATGGGTGGAACCCTGGATGGGGCGTGGAAGGATGGATGGGGGAATGGATGGGGGAATGGATGGATATGTGGGGTGGGGGGAATGGATGGATATGTGGGGGGGGGGAATGGGTGGGGGGGTGGGGGAATGGGTGGGTGGGGGGATGGATGGGTGGGGGGGTGGATGGGTGGGGGGTGGAAGGAAGGGAGGATGGGGGGAGAGGGAAATCAGAAGAGAAAGGTTATTGAGGGCCTTACTGACAGAGGTAAAACACCTGGGTTTTCTTCCATTTGCAAAGGAAATCACGGAAGGCTTTTCACCACGGGGACTAGCAAAGTCAGAATTGCATTTTTGAAAGATTATTCTGGCTGCCTTAGAGAGGAAGGGGCAAAAGCTGAGGCAAGAGAAGGGTCCGCAGGAGACTGCATCCAGAGTGAGAAAACGGTGGCGTGGACCAAGGGCGCCACAGACGCAGAGAGGGGTGACCGGCTCCATCCGGCCCCTAGTTGGAGGAAGGCAATTGGACACAGTAACAAAAGCTCATCTAAATGTGAATTTACTCTTCCCAGATCGTAAAGGCAGCACACAGTCCCACCACCCTCCTCAGAGATGCCAGTCTCCAGCCAGCTTTGGCCCTTGGGAACATTCTCTTCCCCCTGGCCCCACGAGCAGGAGAAAACGTCTCCCCACAAGGCCCGATGAAAAGGTAGGCTCGTCTTTCTAGACACACTTAGCATCTTCGCTGAGCTGTGCTAGACAGTGCTTCAAAGGGGTATCATGACTGACTTTCATTTTTCCTCAATATCATTGGCTTTTAGACCTTCAAAGTGCTTTGCTATATAACCAAAAGAGCAATTTTACATTGCTCTTTCACCAGATTCATTAATTTGCAAACCATCACTGCTCCCCCATTCACAGGGGACTTGTTCCAAGACCCCAGTGGATGCCTAACACCACAGAGAGTATCACACCCTATACTTACTGTTTTTCATACATACAAACCTGTGATAAAGCTTAATTAAATTAGGCAGTCAAGGATTAACCACAGCAACTAATAATAAAATAGAACAATTATAACAATATACTGTAATAAAAGGTAAAGGACCACATTCCAAGGGATGCCTCCAATAAGAGATGAGTTTGAGCCCTGGCTGATGTGGCTCAGTGTATTGAGTGCCAGCCTGTGAACCAAAGGGTCGATGGTTCATTCCCAGTCTGGGTGCATGCCTGGGTTTAGGGCCAGATCCCCAGTAGGGGGTGCACAAGAGGCAGCCACATATTGATGTTTCTCTCCTTCTTTCTCCCTTCCCTTCTATCTAAAAATAAATAAAATCTTTAAAGAGAGAGAGAGAGAGAGAGAGAGAGAGAGAGAGAGAGAGAGAGAGAGAGAGAGAGAGAGGAGTTTGATCCCAATCCTGAGAGGAGAGAATGACAGCAGGGTAGGAGGGCAGGTGAGGAGCAGGAGGGATTCCAGGCCACAGTGCCCACTCATGCCGAGTCCTGAAGCCATGTGCCCACAGAATGGCAAGCACTTCTGGCTGGCCAGACCCGTGTGCTCAGGCTGGGGGTGGCAGCAAGTGAGGACACAAGGTTATCGGGGAGCTGGCTCACACATGCCCATCATTGGCAAGATCAGGTTTGTGCTGAGAGGACCAGAGGCTCAGACCGAGAGACCAAAGACCGGATGTCACATCCCTAGAATTTGCCAACCAGGTGACAGTTGTTGACTTCCTGAGCCCCCCTGTCCTGACGTGCCCCCTTACAGGGTTGTCGCAGGGATGGACTGGGACACGGATGAGGAGGGGGCTTCGACATGCTGGCTTCATGCAGGGGGTTAATACTAGGACCCTGGGGAACTACAGGTCCGCGGTGCGTCTCTCTGACTGCCCCTTCTTCTCTCTGTTATGCTGGATTTTATAATCCATAGAAGTCAATTGGTATAAATAATGGAGCATAGCACAGGGCAAAAGCCAGGCAGACGAGGGTTCGAATGCCAGTTCCACCGCATGTGACTTTAGGCGAGGAGCCTAAAAACGCTCTCGATCTGCACCTGTCTTGCCCTCCCCGTGTTTTCATGGTGACTAGGGCTCCACAAACAATGCACTTCCCTGCTCCGTTCGCTCAGCACGGTGGCCGGAGGGCCCCTTGTCCATCCTGAGCACGGTGCCGAAGGCCGGCTCAGCGCACGCAGTGAAACTCTGGTTACTCTGCCAAGCTGCAGCGACTTCTGCGGCGCCCAGGCCCGGGGACAGGATGTTCCTGCCGCATCTCGACCATCCGCCAAACCGCGATGTGGCGCTGCTAGAGCAAAAGTACATTTCCATTAATTCCTGAATCATTAGTGATGCCCTGTGACCCATCTTGCAGGCTGCCCAGCTCCACGGATGGTACGTCGGAGAGTGCAGTCGCCAGGAGGTCGAGGAGGCCTTGCTAAAGGAGAACAAGGTAAGGCCCATCAGCTGATGGCTTCCTGCCCCCAGGTCAGGGCACAGAACAAGCAGTGTGATTCCGCGGGGATGGGGGCGGTTCCTGCATCACCTCGTATCTCTCAGCGCTGGGGAGGTTGTGACAGAACGGAGGATCTCAACCAGAGTTTTAGATCGGAGACTTACGAGCCATGCAACTTTCTCAAGCTTATAAATATCTTTAAGTGTAGGTTTCTTTATTAAGTGAAAATAGTAAAACCTACCCTAAGGAATGATTTTGGAGACCAACTGTGGAGGCTGGGGTGTAAACAGGGTGTAAGTGGAGGTCAAAGAGCAGGAGAAAGCACCTTCCTTTTGCTTCCTTCAAGTCTCATCTCCTTACTGAGGACACAGTTGGGTCTCTGTCTCACTTCTTCGGGGAAGGAGCAGAGGTTGTGAATGCTGTAGTAGTCAGGATACGCTAGGTTGTGCTACAGTAACAAACACCCCCAAGACCTCAGTGACTTAGAAGAACAAAACTGCATTTCTTGCTTTCGCCCCATATTCAAGATGGGTCTGGGGGGCTGGAGCAGACTGCTGGAGGTTACATCTCAATGTGTGGTTACACCAGTCACATGCTGGCTCTTAACCGAGCCTCTCAAAAGTAGCACGTTCCATATCTGCTCACATGGCACTGGCCAAAGTCACACGGCCAGGCCCAACTTCCGGGGGTGTGGGGAAGTACAAAGCGGCCAGCTGACCAAAAGGAGAGGAAAACTGAAATATTTTGCAATCAGCTCAAATGATTACTATAACCATCACCACAAAGAGCAAGCAGTTATTATGCAACTGTTCTACTGTGTGCAGAAAACAATACAAGATTGTTCAGAAGTGAGAGAAAGGCTCCCAAGACCCATGCAACATCAAAATCTGTCTTTAGTTCACTAGTACAGTGGTCACTGTTGAGTGGGGACACAGGAAATGAATGAATTCATTCGTGAGTGGATGGATGAGTAAATGATAGGACCCAGCAAATTTTAATAAAACCTACCTCTCAGAACTGATATTATTAGATTAAATAAGATAAATTACACATAAGTTGCTATGGAAAACAGAATAATGCCCCCACCCCAAGATGGCCATGTCCCAATACCCAGAACCTGTGAGTATGTCACCTCACATGGAAAAGGGAATTTGCAGATGTGCCTAAGAATCCTGAGATGGGATAATTATCCTGGATTATCTGGGTGGATTCAATGTGACCAGAAGAATCCCTGTAAGAGGCAGGCAGGGGTATCAGAGTCAGATGTGGAGGTGGGGGGCCTCCAGTCAAGGACAGCTGGTGGCCTCTGGAAGCTGGAAAAGGCCAGGGAAGGGGTTCTCCCCCAGACCCTCCGGAGGGAACACAGCCCTGCCCACACCTTGGTTCCATCCCAGAGAGACCCATGTCGGAATTCACGCTCCAAAGCTATAAGAGAATAAACTTGTGTTTTAGTCTACTAAGTTTATGGTTAATGTGTTATAGCCACAAATAGAAAATTAATACAGTCGTTAACAAAGTATCTTGAACATATCAGGCATAAATGGAAGTATCTTATTTCTAGATGAGAAACATGAAGCGAAGTCAAGGTCTCGGCCACAAATGGAGAAAGTGGCAGAACCTGTAATCCAGATCCGCTCTCTTTCCTCAAATTCTGCCTGGGTCCGTGCTCCCTCCCCTCCCCTCTCCCTTCCCCTCAGTGCCTGTCTCTGCCTTCTCTCCCCGCAAACATTGAGAAAACAAAGTTTCACTTGAATGGCTTCACATTGTCCTTCTCTGTTAGTCTCGGTGTTGCCAAACTGTGTTTCCCACTTGTCACCGATAATTTAAATTGCAGGGTTACTCAGACTCATTGTGACACACTCACCGCAGAGTTTAAGGGGATAGACCCCAAAGTTGGTCACAGATCTTGGCTCCTCCCCTTTCTGACCTTTGGCAAGGTTCTGTTCTTGAGTCTTAAGGCTTCAATAACAGCTGAAGGTTTAGGCAAAAGAAGTTCCAGAAAATTTCTCAGTCCCCCTTGGTGTGCTCGGAGGCCGGCATATTTAGAGAGCAAGGAATCAGCTTGACTTTTAGGTATTCCCCTGACCAGTTAGGATGCTTTAGGAAATTCACTTAAACTCTTGGATCCTGACTTCCTCACATGTAAAATGGGGATAAAACACCTCCTCAAATTCAATGTGAAGATCAGCTGGAATGATGTGTGTGAAGAGCTTTACACCTTGAGGGCAATTCTCAATGAACCTTAGCTGCCAGCACATCAGAACATCACTGCAGTTTATAGTATTATTCATGAAGTAACATGTTTAAAGTATTACTACACAGTATTATAGGCATGATATAAATCTATATCATAAATATGAATTACACATAGGCTGGAGGTCCATATAAATACAGATACTAAACGTCACTGAGAGAGATGAGTGCACATGATGGTTATTATAAATATTACCCTATTTTCGTAGAGCATTAGAATGATCCGTGCAATCACAGTCAGAGTTTTCATCGCGTAAAGGACACGCTGGAGCCACAGAACTAAGCCTCGCAGGCAGGTGCGCTCACCTTCGGGAGGCTTGCTCCATTCCTAGGCCTTCTACTGGGGCCTCCATCCGGAGCCCCTCCCCAGGGAGTGCCAGGCTGGCTCTGCTCCGCATCAGGTGCCTGTTCAGGGCCTGCAGACCAATCCACACTGTTGACCTTTGGGACCCTTGCTCGCTCGCTGTCCCTGGCCTTGGCTTCTGGAATACACGCTTCTGGGTTTCATTCTCCCTCCAGGACTCTTCCCTCAGTCCCTTCGGGACATCGTCATAGGGCCCTTTCCTGTCTCCCCCCTCACCCCCCACTGTTTGCCCTACACCTGCGCCCACCTCACGCCTGGCTGTAATTTCTCCCCCCTCTACACTCACTCTGACCTCAGTGACCTTGAAGCACTGCATCTTTCTTGGGGACCCTAGTCCTCTGGTGACATCTCCCCACACAGAGGCCCACATTATCTTGCTAAAGGCCTCTTCTGCTTAACGCCTGCAGTGGCTGCCACCAGCTCTGGAATAAAAACGGAGTATCAGGCAGAACCGGAAATCCCTGAACACCAGCAAGTGAAGGGCAGCGGGGGGCCAGGGGAGGGCTACTCCATGTAGCCTGAGAGCAAGTTGGGGCCTTTGGGAAATGGTGGCTTGCCTGGAGACGGGGTCCAGACGGAGACTGCAGGAGTGACAGGAGATGAACCCACAGACTGGCTGGTGCCTTCAGCCTTCATCCACGAAGGTCACGCTGAGGTTGTAGGCATGATGCTGAGGATCGCAGGGGAGGTTGAAAGATCTAGAAGGGGTGTCGTGACCTGACTGGTTGACATCTCAGAAAATAAAGAGGACCCTAATACATACTGTCACTCAATAAATACTTACTGAGTTATATTGACTAAAGAACTAGTTTGCCAAAAACGAAAGCCATTGGGGAATCTCACATAAGCAGCACTGTTTCCACGCTGGGAGGGTGGGACGCTGGGTTGCCTGAGAAGATCGCCATTCTTCCTTTTCCTTCAGGATGGCACTTTCTTGGTCCGAGACTGCTCCGTGAAATCCCAGACAGAACCCTACGTTTTGGTGGTGTTTTATGGGAGCAGAGTCTACAACGTGAAAATCCGCTTCCTGGAGAGGAATCGGCAGTTTGTTCTGGGGACGGGACTCAGAGGAGGCGAAGTGGGTATAATTTCATGCCTTTCCTTTTTCCACGCTAAAGCAAAATGAGAGGAGAATGTGGGGGATGCAGGATGGGGAGAAAGAGCGCCACCCTAGAGGTAGAGGATGTAATTAATCTTTCCAGCCCCTTCCACAGGCAACCCTGCACAAGGCTTACCCACACTGGCAGTGCTGACCATTCCACACACCCTCTGTCCTGCTTTGCCCATTAAAGAAAACTCATTCTGCCAGACCTCTAGTTTCTGCCTCCCAGGGTCCTCCACTGAAGCCTCCGTTAGTGCCACGTGCCTTCCCTGCCCCAGCACTAACTCCCACTGCAGGCATTTCTGACAACATCTGGTAGCAGTAGGAATTGGTAGGTTTGTGTCCCCAAACCGAAGGTGAGCTTAACCACAGCGCCCAGTGGTGCCCATCCTCAGCACTGATCGGCAGTTAGGTGGCCAGGTGAAAGTGGGTCAACACATCAAAGGGAGAAGGAGATTGATTCTCCCGGAATATGTCTGTGATAGGCCTGGTCTGTCTGCATTATCTCATGTTATCTTTCAACAACTCTTTGACATAACAATTGTTTCTATGTTAGATGGAGGGAAACCGAGGCTCAGAGAACTAAGTCAATGGCTAGAAACATACAGGTAGTGAGTGAGAGGACAAGGAGAGACTGCCCTTTCACCTCTTGTTGTGGGGGAGGGGAAGGGAGAAAGGGAGGGAGGGAGGGAGGGACGAGTAGGGTTCAATTTCCCAGTCACCATTTACGAGGTGTGTGAGCTCAGGCCAGTCACTCAGCTTCTCTGGGCTTTAGGTTCTTCAAGTGTAAATGATCTTTCTAAGTCTAGGTTTCTATAGTTCAGTGATTCCCATGTGGCATCATCAGACCTCAATTTTATTGGTTGGTATATATTACAGATTGAATTGTATTATTCAATACAATTCCCAAATTCATATGCAGAAGCCCTCAGCAACTCCCAAGGACTTCAGAATGTGACAGTATTTGGAAATAAGGATTTTCAAAGAGCTGATTAAGGTACAGTGAGGTCATTAAGGCAAATCCCAATCCAATCTGACTGGTGTCACTGTTATAAGAAGAGATTAGGACAGACACACTCAGAGGGATGACCACGTGAGGGTGCCATGGGAAGAGGCCTCAGAAAAAACCAGCCTGCTGACAGCTGGCCCTGGGACTCCAGCCTCCAGAATGGTGAGAAAACAGGTGACTGTGGTTTAAGCCACCAGCGTCCTCAACCTGTGGCGCAGTGTTATGAGGCCCAAGCAAACTAACACAGTAATAAGCCAGAATTTTCACAAATATCTACTATTCTTCAATGGCTATCAAAGTAAGGAGCACTGCCGGGGTTGCCAAAATGCTCCAGGTGGGCACATGTGGGAAACTCCTCGCAGCAGAGCCTGGAGAGTCCAGTGTGCACCGCGTCTGACCCAGAGCCCTTGTCTGGGGGTCACACGTGGGCTAGAGAAGCTGGCCAGCACCGGATGGGGCCCGAATGGGGCCCGTTCACCAGCCTTTGCTACAGCCCGGGACAGCTCTGGCATTAAAGAGAGCACAAAGAACAAGTAGATGAATACACAAACCTGCCACATACAGCCAGATCCAGAGAGTGTTACGTCCAAACTGAAGTAGCCAGTGTTCCCTTTCGTGCTGAGGATTAGTGAGTGAGTGGAAAACGCTCGGAACACCGCCTGGAACGTGGTGGGCCCACGATAAACATGAGTTATTCCACGTTCACAACCACGACTGAGTCACTATAATGACCAGACTATCATTCCCGCAGCTAGACACCCAGGGTTAGTGGACTGGCCAGCTCAGTACCCCTTTATCCTCCTAGTATCTTCTTTCAGCTCGTAACATTTCTCATTTAAATACATTTAATGATTTATACATGCTTGGGATTAAGGATTCCTTTTCCTTAGAGAATACAGAACAACGGAAACCACACGCCCTAACATGAACCGCAGAGCCCTCTGCTGGGTGCTGTTTAAGTCGCTCTCTCGTGCAGCCCTCAAAACCCTCTGGGAAAAACCCATCTCTAGGTATTGAACCCCTTGTACCAGTGAGGGGACTGAGACCTGAAGAGGTTATAGCATCCCCCCACCCCCTAAAGCTACACTGCTAACGAGACAGCGGAAACAGACATGCGGGGGCATCTGTGGGGGCGTCTGTGGGGGCGTCTAAGAGCGCTACGCCAGGTTGCCCGCGGCGCCTGACTGCCTCGGCTGTGCACAGGCTGGCTTCCAGGTGAGGACCCCTGGAATTAGCCAGCCCAGGCCCCTGAAGGAGTCCATGCCTACGTCAATTAGACCCTTTTTATGTGAATACGGGATTTTCTCCTCTATGCCTCTTCCAAGCAAGAGTTTCCTTTCCACATCTTTACCTAACACTTCTATTCGTTTCTACGCACAGGCGTCGTTCTGTGCGGTTAACAGTTAGGAAGTCATTGATCAGTACAGTTCTCACAGCAACCCTGCGAGGGGGGTGCTGCCAATATCTCCATTCAACAGACGGTGAAACCGAGGCACAGGAATGTTCAGCAACTGGCCCACGGGCACAGCGAGTGCCTGGCAAAGCTGGAGTCCCATGTAGTCTGCAAAAAGATCGACGTCCTTCTGCAATCTAAGCCAACATCACAACCAAACACAAACAATCCCCAGCCCGCTTGGAAACAGCCCAGAACGTTGGCTGAAGAATAGGTCACACTTACGTGTGCCAGGCACTGGGTAAAAAATAAGCATTTCTAGGTCTAGGACTGGGACAGCTAGAGACCACACTCACTTCCCTCTCTGCGGACACAGCGTGAGCCCTTCGCCCTGCTGAGGAAGAATCACCCATGCGTAGAACACGGGAAAAGTCTCGCATACGCCAAGGCTCTGCTAAATGCCAGCCAGCCACCAGCTACCAGCTACTTCATCCAGTGCTTGAGGGAACATGCCGTGCGGCACAGGGTTTGCAAAGACCGTTTTGATTTTGTGTGGCTTTTTGGAGCTCTTGCACACTTTACAATTTAACCACACATACAGTGCGGCAACACCTGTCTCAAGGGACTTATTTTGAGTAAGGAGAGACAATGTAACTAGAGTGCCAAACACATAGAGGCTGGTATGTGTAACTACTAGATTCCATCTTAAATGAGCCCCGAAGGCCCCTTCATTAGCTCTGTGCACCCCGGGCAGGCCAGGCACCAGGCCCCCCAGGCGATGCCCGCGCATCGACACCTCCCACAGCACCAGAGGCCGGCATCCAGTGTGTTCTTGCAAACAGTAAGTTGGTGAGGTCCATGTCCCAGCACATTAAGTATGTGGGTTGTTCTGTTAGCCATGTGGCCGGAAAGTCACACCCAACTTCCGAGTTAGGGAGTAGCTAGTGTATTCGTTTCCTGGGGTGCTGGGGCAAAGCCCCACAAACTTGGTGGCTTAAAACAACAGAATTGTATTTTCTCCCAGTTCTGAAGGCCAGAAAACTGAAGTCAAGGTGTGCGCCAGGCCACACCCCTTCTGGAGGCTCTCGGGAGGGACCCTCCCTGCCTCAGAGCTTCCGGGCGCTGTCAGCGATACACCATTCCCTCGGCCTGTGGCCACGTCACTCTAACCTCCGCCTCTGAGGCCACACTGCCTCCTCCCCTCCTCTGAATGCTTCTCTCTTCACCTCTGCCTTATTAGGAGACACAAAATTACTTTCAGGGATAACTCGAGATAAGCTCTTCTCCCAAGATCCTCAACTTAATCCCAACTTTTGTGATGTGAATTTGCAGTCACTCTTTGCTATATAAGGTAATATTCAGATTTCAGGGATTAGGACATATTTTGGCCTATTTGGGGGGACCACCCTTCAGTCCACTATACCCACTTGCTCAGTCACTGGCCGAGTAGTAACTTTCTGCCTGCACTACGTGAGAGCCAGCGCTCTGGCCTGGGGACACAGAGCAGAGTCAGGAGGAGTCCCTGCCACCCAGGTGAGTCTGCGACTCTCTACACATGCACTCCAGCCGGGGTGAGAGTGGAGACACTGAGCAACGAACAGGCAGGACAGACACCTGCCATCCCTAACCTTCAGAGCTTCACCTGCTGCAGACGTCAACGCTGCATCCGAGTTTAGAAGTCACAGGGCAGCGTTCCTGGGATAGCTCATGGGAGAGAGCAGTTTCGATCCTCAGACCTTACATTCCTGATCAGTGGCTGAAAATTAGGACAGCTGTCTACTTGATAAACATGGAGGACCAGAAGACACGGACAGTTAACCCGTGGATTGATGTCTCCCCTCCCCTGGCTGCTTCTCTCCTCCCTCCCTTTTTGCTTCTGTCTCTCTTTTTCTCTTTTCTGCTTTCACTTGCTCATGTCTGCCCAGACAGACTGACTTACCTGTCTGGCAGTGAAACATCACCTATGGCTGGTATGCTGGGCAAACCCAAAAGGTTTAAACAAATTTTAAGATCCAATGTTAGGATGACATTTGCTGTTCTCCTGAAAAAAAAAAAAATCATTTAATATAAAAACAAGAGCTTAATTATAATCTTTTAAAAGTCTCTTTAGGGTAATACATCAGTTGCAGGCTTATCACTAGAAGGCAGTAATAAGAAGAAACAACAGTACGATTTATAGCCCCTGCCTTGCCTGCTTCCTATTACTTGTTGAAATAGCAATTTCATTTCAAATGTCATCCATGTAGATTATTAAACAATTAATATTGAATTCATCATTTCAGGACGCTCCCGAAAAAAACAGGAATGAGAATGCGAAGCAAGCATTTCCCCTCTGGAGATTAATACCAGGACAGGGAACTTCTGTTGTGCCGGGTGGGGAAGCCAATTTTGTAGAAAAGTTCTACGAGAAAAGTTTGTTCTCGTAAATCTCCTTTTGTTTTGTCAGGTATGAAGAAAGAGAGGAAAAACTCTGTCCTTAATTTATAAAGGGGAGTGAAATAGACACATTTCCATCCTTTCTAAAGGCTTAGGGGGGAAGTCTAGAAGCGCCTCTGGGGATTTCACTGCCCTCACTCCAGTCCCCCTGCTCTCCTTGGCGGACTGGAGGGAGGAGCTCAGAGTGAGGACTGATCTTTATCGAGCACTCCTTGTCTGTGGAGTTCTCTTCTGAACGCTGTGTCAGTCAGTCTGTCCTCGCAATGGCCCCCAGAGGTAGGTCCTAATATCACCATCCCTGCTCCTAGAGAAACCGAGACGGAGAGTGTAAGAAGCTTGCCCAGGACACACAGCCAGTGGGTGGGGAAACCCTGGGTGGAACTGCCCGGGCCCTTCACGTATGACCGCTTTAGCCAACCAATTATTATCTCGTTGGACAACTGGGAAAGCCCCTTACCTTAGCATCAGGCAGGAACTAAAATTGTTGGTACACCCACTGGGGGTGGACAGATGGCTTATCTCACCGCAAACTCTGCGACAGATGCAGTAACAGGCCGGGAGGGGCAAGCCATGTACAAATTTCAGCAGTAATCTTTTAGCGAAGAAAGACAAAACCCAACTCGAATGAGCTTGGGGGAGAAGGGGCAGGTTTGTCGTGGGCTCGGTCACCAGGAAGAACAGGATGAAGGGAGTCTGGGGGCTGGGCACTATCAGGAGACTCATCACTCCATATCTCTGTCCCCAAGTCCCCCTCCTTCCAGTGACGCCCTCCTCACACCCTCCCTAGCAGTAGGAGGGAGGACAGAGCCCCAGCAGTACAGGTCTCTACATTCCAACTAGTGCTCCCCTGGGGAAAAGCAAGGTCCCTCCCAACAGCCCCACGCAGCCCCCAAAGGCAGTCCCCTGCGTGGCCTGGGGAGGGTCTGAGCCCAGAGCAGGTTGTTTTCACAGTACGTTACCCTAAATGCAAGGATCAGGAGTTTACGTTGTCCCCACCACGTGTAATCTCCGAGGGCAGTGACCTTGACGATCTCATTCCCTGTTGACTGTCCCTAAGGTCTGCGAACATTTCTGATATATGGGGAGGGGAGGAGGCACAGAACTAAAGCAGAATCAGATCGTCCCCGCTGGGACACACCTTCCTCCAGGCGGTGTCCCTCTCTGCCCCGTCTGTTGGAATGCCAGGGACACAGCTACAGGCAATGCTGTACCAGGAAAGAACTGACAGGCATCCAGAAAAACCAGGTTCCATTCCTGGTCCTGGCCCTGCAGCGGCGTGACCTCTGAGCCAGTCGACCCACTTCTCTGAGCTGCAGTTTCTCTGGCTCTTCAAGGAAGGTCATTGCTCACCTCACAGTGCCGTGGAGGAGGATCAGTGCAGCGTTCAAGTTTAGGTGGCCAATGGGGCACACTTTTCCTGATCATCTCCCAACATTCCGAGAACTTATCCAAACCCAGCAAATCAGATGCTCGTGTGCTCACAACTCCGGCCCTGCTTCTTCCCTGCCTTTACCGTCTCCAGACCCTCCTTGTCCCTTACCTGGGATCACCCAGAATGCACGCCCACTTCAAGTCTGTGTCTTTGACAAAGCACATCCTGATTCCCCTGAACTTGAAATAGTCTTACTTCCCATCAAATCACCTCAGGACTCCATATGGACGTCTCTAGAAACACCACGTGACACGCTCTGCTGCTTTTGCACAAGAAGCCCAGGGTAGGAAGCGAGACTGGCTGAGAACTGTGGGCAGCCCCCTGGTCAGCAGAGGGTTTCTGATGACAGCAGAAGTTAAAATAATGGGGTGACAGGAGAGGAGTGTGCTGCAGGCCTTTCCCACCAATTTCCTAAGTAGAGGTCGATCCTTGATCCGCCACATTTTGGTTGGTCACGGGTAGCGGGGAGGTAAGGGAGGCCCGCAAATTCCGAAGACTCCCCGGGGCTGGCTGCTGTGTAACTAGCTCATCTCTCAGTAACTCACCTGAATGCTTACAACAGGAACCTGTGACAGCAGAGAAGCTTGACCAGGTGATCTGATTCTAGTAGATCAGAGTCAGGAAATGCCTTAGTTCACCTTCGGTCTCCCCAAGCGCCTTTATTCTCCACGTTACAGCATTCTTATCACTCATCCTCCAGAGAACTGGATTGCCACACCCAATGTTTTAAATGGCTTTCTGACACACTCTTCCAACCCCCCCCACCCCGAAATGTTAATGAGTCCATCTCTTTTCCAAGGAAAACTTAACATCTGTACTTTAACCTGCAGGCACAAAAGATACGGAAATTTCCATTCACTTTCTTGTCTGTGTTTCAGAAGTTCGACTCGGTGGAAGACATCGTGGAACACTACAAGTATTTTCCCATTGTGCTCATTGACGGGAAAGACAAAACCGGCACCCGCAGGGAGCAGTGCCGCCTGACTCGGCCACTCCCTCTCAGCAGGCTGTCCTCACCTTGGTAGCCCCGTCTGTTTCACCTGCGGGCCCTGCACCCAAGGCCTCTATTACCTGGCACTTCCTTCCAAAGCTTATTTTCTGGGGCTTTAAGGAATGACATTTTTGACATTGTAGAAAAGAAAAGCATTCCATGGTGGAAATTGGAAACTCAATCATGGCTTTGAAAGCTCAAATCACAGAAGAGATACGTAAAAGAGGCAAAAGTCAAACCTGACTTAAAAAAAATATCTTGAAAAGAAGCAACTATAAAGACGGCCATTACGCTCCCGTTACGGAGGAGCCACAGAAGTTACGAAACTCTTGCTTAAGTTTGCAGCTGGCACAGGGCAAGTCTGGGTGCGACTCCCAAATCTTTGCTCTTTATGGGTCCTCACGCGGCCTTTCTTTGTTTCAGAAATGCCTGGACTTGTGAATTTACAATGTTTTCGTGATTGCTTGTGCCGAAGGTGTTGGGGAATGCTCGCTCTATGCTATTGGTCATCCTGGGAATTCAGTTCTGGGGAGAAGTGTGTTAGGAAAATAAGAGCACTCGTGAATATCCCTTGAAAGACAGGAATTAGAAATACATTTACATGGCTGTGAAGAGGCCAGTCTCCGGAATATACTGTTTAGAGTCCCTTAAAGACAAGTGGAATCAGCAGATTCATAACAAGGGAGTAAGCTTAAGTCTGAATGAAAGTATCATTATTTTAAAAACTCCAACTGTGGACTTCCATTCAAAGGAAGAGCCATCCCCAAGTTAGTGCGATGTTGCAGAACGTGGTACACGTCCCCGCTCAGGTCTAAGAGGGTGTCATTTTATTCTTGTTTCACAGTACGGGGGAGGAAACAGAGGCTCCAGGGGGGTGTTGATCTGCCTTAGCATAAGAGGTGAGCCCAGATTTTTATCCACTTTTGCCTGGCTCCCTCCAAGCACACCTCCCCAGGTACGTTTCCTGCCCAGTGGAAGAGAAACAACTTGAAAAGAGAGACTGACCCACCTTTCAATATATAAATAAATAAACTGTTATAGTGAAGTTTAAAAAAAAAAAAAGAAGAGTTCTGGTTGAAATTATTAGTACACAATGACTTCAAATGTGACCGAAGCCTACATGTGAAAATTACAGAGTATTTATGTCATTGTAGCTATAATGCAGAAGTAAAACCAAAATAGAATTAAAAGGCAAGAGATATCAAGGAAAATAATACACACAATGCCCAGGCTCACCTCTTGTCCAAAACTGCCAACAATGAGCACCAAACAGAGTTCTTAGCCGTCTGCCAACCGCCCCCCCCCCCACCCCCAGGCACGAGGGCCCCTCCTTTCTCAAGGTCAGCGCAACATAATGCCTCTAGGGTAGCGCAGCAGTAAAGCTGGAACCGCTGACACCCCGAGCCTGCCCTGCAGTGCGCCTGGCACAGGATAACGCTGGACCCAAGAGACCAGAGGGTTTAAACTGGAGCTTGGCTACCAAGGCGCAGACCCACCCCAGCTAAAGGCAGTATGGAAGCTGGTCACGCTCACCTGGGCTTCAGCAAACCCAGGCCCACGCGGAAACGGACTTGGCAGAGAGACCACAGGCATGTGCGGGAAGAATCTACTCCTCACTCTAAAAAGCTTTGGGGAGATTTTACCGAGAACTCCCTCACTCACTCACTGGGGCTATGCCATTCCAGGCTGTGTTCTCAAGAAATTTCTACATCTCCTCGAGCCTTGTTCTCGTTAAAACAGGTGAACATCAGGGAGTGGCTAGCACTTTTATGAGGCTTCTGTTTTTGAAATGTTTTAGCAGCTCCTATTCATAAACACATGATAGGAGGCTATGAGGAAAAAGTAGACATTAACCATCTTAAATTAAAGTGCCCACAATGCCTGTACATATGAAAATCTCCAAAGGAAGTAGAAAGCTCAAGATTCTGACAGGGGTGGCTTGGATGGCTGGGATTTGAGGGGCCCTGTTAGTTAGGTCTTCTGGAACTCAGACGTCAAGACAGGAGCTAGAAGAAGTGCAAACGTTTATTGGAAGTAGAGCCTGCAACGTAAAGGGGAGAAGGAACGGGAGAAGGCAGGCCTTAGCCCGCCCATCCGGAAGATCCGGAGCAAAGACTGCCCTGGAGGAGGGAGTCCTATGGGGGCAGAAATGGGCAGCCATGAGGACACCACGCATGCTAACTCACCGCCAGGGCTGTCCAGGAAAACCCCAACCTTTAAACACTGAGGGCCATCCAGAAGGCACTGTGGTTGGAGGATGTCTGAGAACTTGGTGATCAGCAAGTTCTTCTTTCAAGGAACACCCAAGTGGCCCATCTCCAGGGCCGCCAAAGGGGCATCCTGGTTCTCAGCACTGACCGTAGCGACACTGTACTTCTAACAAATCAGATGTGTCCATTTTAATCGTACTACACCATCACAACAGTTCCGCAAAGAGGGCAGGGTGGGTACTCTGAACCCATTTCACGGTTGAGGCAACGGGCCTCCTTGTCCCCACTGCTACAGTGCCAGTCACAGCTGGAACGGAGGTTTTCCTACCCGAAGTTCCGCCCAGGGTCCAGCTTCTCGCTGGAGCTGTAGTTAGAAGTTCGATGATCTGCACGTGGAGTGCCCAAATTCTTAAGAGTTTTCATTCCTCTTCAACTATCATTTCCCTTTCAGTTGAGAAGTGTCTCTTCACACCTCACCTCAGGAGAGCAGTGGAATTTTAGCTTTATCTGATTATAGCACCTACGCATTCATGAATACTTTTTGACCAAATCATTGCTATTTGGCTCAATTTATCTCTTCCTCATCTTTAGTAATACCTTGTTATAAGCGCTTGTTTGTATGAATATGTATTTGTTGCTAGGCAATCTTGCATATATTGGAATTATAGCAGTGAATTAAGTAGGAGAAACAGACAACAAATAAGTATACGATAGTAAGATCGTGTAATTGGCTTCCCATTACTTTGCTGTGTTTCCATTTTAACACTTATGACTGAGTGCTTGTAGTGAAGCCTATATATTCTTGCTGAAGCCTATTTAAAATGGCTTTTAAAAGTTTTCAAATTTACTTAATGGACCTCCTTTTGGGTATATGTGTGTATATGTGGGGGTGGGGGGGGTGAGTAACCACAGCATACCTGAAATCAATGAAATATTCCATTCTGACAACTATAGAGAAATCCAATGTCACCCCATTGGGACCCCGATAATAGCTCATTGCTTTTGGCATGTTCAAACATGCACTTTTTAGATGATAGTCTATGTTATATATGATTAGCACTATATATTTGGCTGTCTGTTTTGTCATCTTGAGTAATATTCGTTCTAGCTAAGCACATTTACTTTTTTTAACATTCATGATTTACAGCTATACTAACTTAAATGAAACAGATATGTAATTAAATGCCCTACTATCTCTGTAATTGAATATTAGAAAAAAGAATTCAAAATATAGTTTAATTGTTTTTTTTCATGCCCTATTGTTCCTAAAGCCCTTTTGAAATCACACGGAGGATACATTTATGACGAAATTTCTAGAATGATTTTTGACCTACGAGCATTAACACTGGACTTGGGGACACAAAGATGAAGACCTAACCCCAGTGGCCACGCGTAATTAAAAGCAGGAAGTGCAGAGTAATAGGCTTGGTGGTGTGTCCCCGCCCCCCCCCCCCCCCCCCAGCCACTGCCATTGTCTTGGCAGGCAGAAGTGGGTGTGTGGGGGAGGGTGCAGTTCCAGAAAGCTGCCTGGGGGCGGGGGCGGGGGCAGGGGCGGGGGGGGGGGGGGGGGGGAGGGGCTATATTCAAGCAGAGAGCTGAAGAATGCTCCTAGAATAGAATACATGCTTTAGAAATGAAAACACTTTGTCAGACTACTTTTCAGCGCTCTCATTGTAAAGGGCACTATTCTAGGCGGTTCTAGTCACTAGTCAAGCAGTGGCCACATATTAAGTGGACAGTGAACCCAATAGAGACAGCCTCCATGGGGAAAGGACAGGTGATTTATGGCCCGGTTCTGGGGAAATTGGCTCACTGTATAGGAGGGAAAAAATACAATTATGTTGTGCTTCAAATCACACCCCAAAATAAACTCTCCGTGGATCAAATAGCTAAACGTGAAAAGCAAACGTGAAATTGAGTCTCATGTTTTCTTCTAATAATTTTTATGACTTTGGGGTAGGCAGAGTTCTTAAAACTACAACATGAATCAAAAGGGAAAGATTGATAGATTCATTACACCAGAATTTAAAATGTTTGCAGAAGTCAAAGTCGAAAGGCATTGAAACAATCTAATATGAGTTTGACCAAAGGATATAAACAAGCAGTTCAAATATATATATATATACACATATATATATGTGTGTATATATATATATATATTTGAAAACCCTCTTGTAATATATTTATAACATTTTAAAAGCCTCTTGGTCCTGTTAAGATGTTCAGACGTGCAGCTTGCCGTCATAACTGGGGGGCGGTGGGGGGCTGCCACGACACAGATGCTGTAATGGAAAGGAGCTATCTTTAAGGACAGAGAACATGGAGCAGAGCAGGAGATGGAAGTGCCTGTCTACTCTGATCCCCAGCAGCCCTACCGAGCTCGACAATGGACCCACATAGAGGGAGATTTTAGCCAGAAAACTTCCAAAGAGGCCAGAAGAGCGAGCAACCCCCCATGAGAATGGCAAATGGGCTTCCTTTCCGCCTTCAAGAAGAAAGCAAAACGGGCAGATGACCTCCAAGCTACTCCCCAGAGCTGCTGAGAGGCTTGCTGGAGCACAGAGCCCCCCTCCCCGCCCCCCACACACACCCAGGCTCCAGGCTTACCTGACAGCTGCCTCCACCACCTGGCCAGAGAAGCACTAATTAAAATGACAACTGTCCAGCACTTTTCACCCATCCAATTGGTCAAAATTAGGCATTCAGAGTATATCGACAACTGGTGAGGATGTGTAGAGGCCGACAGTTCGCTTTTCCATTGTAATGTAAATACCTGACTTTAAGCTTGTTGCTGCTGAGGCATCCATTTCAAAGACATGCCTTGCCAACTACAAAACAAGATAAAGATCCGCTACCACACCCATGAAGTTCCCCCTTCAGGAAGCCCCGGTGACCTAGGAGACTGACACCTCCCTGACCCTGCTTCTCCCCTCTCCTGCTGCAACCGCCAATCCTAGGTTTTAAGTTCATCAATAAGGAATGACCCCAAAAAAGCCTAGCCTCCCCACCCTCGACCCCAGAAAAGGCAAAACCCCGGGTCTCCCCGCCCCCACCCCCCTCCAGGACGTCTGTGCTGCGTTGCACACTCTCCGGATCTCTAACAAACCTTGTTTTCCCAAAGTTCGCCAACGGTGGGTGTGGAGGCGCGTCCAACAGGAAAGGCAGACAAAACCGCATTGGCAGCTGGGAATTTTCATACGTAGCTCCCAGAAATAACAAAGTGAGCAGACAACGATGAATGAAACTATAGAAAATTTTAACATCAACCAACAAGAACTAATAGTTATTTGCAGACTAGTTCACACAATAAACACAGAATGCACATTTTTCCTAGTCCAGATAGAACACTCACCAAGAAGGACCACCTTTCGGGACTTAAAACAAGTCTTGATAAATTTTGAAGTATTAGAAAATATGTAGATTATATTCTCTGAGCAAAATAACAAACAATATGATGTCTAGAAAAATATCTCCAAATATTTGGAAATTAAGCAACACATTTTTAAATTACTCATAGTCAAAGGAAAAAAGAACAAGAAGAGTCTATAAGTGTTTCAAAATGAATAACGAAACACTGAAATTTGAGGGATACGGCTATGCTTTCAATACGATTTAGTATAAGCATTTATCGCTTAAAATTAGGTAGTTTCATAATCAAGTACTAAGTTTCCATGTGAAGATATAAAGAAAGTAGAAATTAAGCGCAAAGTAAGTAGAAAGAAGAAAACATTAAGGGTAAGAGCAGAAATCAAGGAAACAAACAAAAAGCAAACCAACAAAGCCAAAACCCGGTTCTTTGAATTGTCACGGGAGAAACTCCCAGACACTCGGTTCTTCTCAATGCAATAAATAGAGATCGGCAAGTCTATTAGCATGCAAGCAGGGTTTATGGGTGATCCATTCTCATGGAAGGAACAGGCCTAGTTAAGGTGGGGGTGGGGGTGCTGAAAGGCATGGGTTCAGGGTGAAGCAGGGTGAGAGAAGCCAAAGTCCAGGGTAGTGAACGCAGGAGAGGTGAGGGCCCGGTGGCAGTGGCCAGAGGCCAGGTGGCCTGGCCTTAGTGCCAGAGAGCCAAGCCCGCCAAGCCCCTGAGTCCTTTGTCCTGAGGATGGACAGAGTTGCCGGGAGGTGGAGTGAGGGAGTTACATATTGACTGACAGGTAAAGGTGGTGCCAGTTTTCCAGGATAGGGGCGTGAATACCCAAAGGTATTAATGGGCTTCTTCCTTTAGGTACAATGGGCTCTTTTCAGCCTTTCAGGCCTTGGGATGAAGCAGTTTCAAAGGCTTTCTTTCCCAGATCATGGAAAGATACAAAGAATTTCAAGGACTGCTGAGTCAGTGGGTGGGACATGTATCTCTTCTCCTCCCTGCCTTTGTTTCCCCTCTGACCCCTCGTTCTACTGTAACATTCCCCCTCAAGTAATAGGAACCCAAATCTTTGGGGGCTGTGGGCTCAGGACGGCTGGGTTAGTGGGTATAACATGCCTGCCTCCTCCTCACCTTGGTTTGCTATCTATCCTACCTAAGAGAATGATTAAAATTAATAAACAGCTAACTAGTCAAAAACATAAGCAAAAGAAAACAAGATACTAAGAAGAAAGGAAAGGAAAACACAACAGATCCTACAGACATTGAACGGCTATTAAAGGAATATCATAAGCACCCTTTTTCCAGTTAGGATGAAAAATATAATTCCACATATACAACACTAACGTCAGAAGAAACAGAATCTGAACAGCGCTTGGTTTTTAAAACAAATTAGAAACTTTCCCATACACATAAAAGAGCTCTAGATCATGATGGATCTTTCAAAATTTCAAAGTTATACTTCCAGCCCTGGCTGGTGTGGCTCAGTGAATTAAGTGCCAGCCTGCAAACCAAAAGGTCACTGGTTTGATTCCTGCCTGGTCAGGGCACATGCCTGGGTTGCAGGCCAGGTCCCCAGCTGGGGGTGTGTGAGAGGCAACCATCAATGTATCTCGCACACATTGGTGTTTCTCTCCCTCTCTTCCTCTCCCCCTTCCTCTCTCTCTAAAAATAAATAAAAGCTTTAAAAAATAGAATATAAAGTTATAATACCAAAATTACAAACTTTTTAAGAAAATCAAGAAAGGGGGAACACTCCCAAACTCTATATAAGGCTGGCATAAACTCAATCACAAATACACAAATAAATACGTCAACCTGACAGACAATACAAAGGAAGAAAATTCTAGATTATGTGCCACAAGCATAGCTCCAAAACCCTTAAGAAAATATTAGCGAATCAGTGAGGAGAAACGACGCCCGATCTAAGTAACTCTGGAACTGGGTGGAGGCTGTACGACGACAGAGAAAAAGAACTGTGTACAGTAACCTTACACTCCGGTTGGTAACGTTTTCTCTGACACAGGAACATGTATACACTATGCCCTGGGACTGAAGAAATAAGACAATGGATGGAGGGCAGGTGAGCCAGCTTCTCTCTGCTCGAGTGGGAGGTTCCTGACAAGCGAAGAGGCCAGGCCACAATGAGCTCTAACACTGCACAGGGTATGGACATGTTTCACTTACTATACCCATACATGGTTAAGCCCAGAACTCATCGCAGGTATGTACGTGTATACACGTTAGCATGCACACATCCGGTTCCAAGCTCTGTTCCCTCAGGGGGCCTAGAGGCAATGACACTCTGGGAGGGAAAAAAAAAAATAGTGGGAGGAGGTGAGGAGGCAATCTTGCCTTACTAGTTTTAAAACATAAAGCCACAGAAACATACTGGAAATTCACAAACAGGAAAGTGAAGGTGTGATAAGGCTGGTATTACAAGTCAGTGGGCAAAGGGCGGTTTCTTTAAGTTTTGCTGAAACACAATTGCCTGTCACATGAGGAGGGAAAAATAGACATACATTTAAAAAATTCATGGCTATTAAATAGTTAAAAATAAAAACATATAAAATAAATATATAACAATAACTACTTAGAAGAAAATCTACGGAAATATTCGCACGGCAGCCTTCTGTGTATTGGGGATACTTCTTAAGCAACACAGGAAACCAAACAAAGAAGTGGGGAAAAGAAGAAACATTTGACTATGTAAATATTTTAAATACAACAACAAAGACAAAGCAGAATCAGAAAGCAAAGAATAGGCTGCAAAAAACCTCTGAAGCACATACGTCAGAGAAATGATTCCTACATATACTACATCAGTAACTCCCATAAGTTAGTAATATAAGGACAAATAGTCCAATAGAAAAACACCCAAAGGATAAAAATAGCCATTTTATCGGAGGGGAAACCCTGCTTCACAGTTGTCAGGGAAACGCCAATTAAAGTAACAGTGATTTGACACGTTTTTCACCCAACCAGTGGCAAAAAGTTCGAAGGACTGTTACACCCAGTGCTGGCTGAGGGCTGGGCAAGCCAGGTTTCTATAAATTGTTAGTGACAATGGGCCCTAGAATCCCTGCAAGTCTTTGGAGATTGATCTGGCAAACTCTGTGAAAATGAAAAAAAAAATAGGTGTCCTTCTCATCAATTCTAGTTCTGGAAGTTTATCCCATAGAATTAAATATATCCTTACTGAAAAATATATATAATGTATAAAGGGGTGTTTATTGAAGGCTGGTCTGCCAAGTAACACAAAACAACTAAAATTCAGTAATAAAAAGATGGTGAATTATGTGTACCCCTGATGTGAAATGTTAAGCAACTGTCTAAAAGAATGCTCTAGCATTGCATCAATTTTCCTGTGGAATTGTTCATTATAGGCTGTAGGAGATGAACCACCTTGCAGAGAAATAAATGCATATAGAATTGGTGTACATTTATAAAAACAACCACACCCCAACACACATCTTACTATTTTTTATATTATAGTTCTAGAAGAATATGCTAGGTGTTTAAATTTTGTTCCGGTGGGACGAGGACCTGTTGGAGAAAGGAGCGAGGGTCTGGAGACAGCGGAGAGGGAAGGAACTGAGCAGCATGAAAACCACTCAGCATCGGGGAAGAGAAGGAGGAGACCAGAGCATTCTGTTACTACACCAGCAAATGTGTAACACCAAACGTGTGTGCGGACATGATGAGAGAGCAGCATGGGAAAATGAAAACATCTTAATTGGCTGTACAAAAGAAAAACTACATACCATCTTTTGGTACCAAACCGCACAACGCATCCCTCTAAAACGATGTCACCTGTAAAGCACAATTCATTAAGTCAGCCGCTCTGTGCAGCTTCTCACTGGGTTTGCAAGCAACATTCTTCACATCTTGAGTCCCTTCCCAAATATAAACACAATCAAGTGCCCCATTTTATCTTCTCTTTAGAAACACGGCCTTTTTCTCTAGGGAAGGATGGGAGATCGCGTGCCCAGGGGACGGGCAGAGGTGGCTTCGGGGGTGTCTGCCACACTTATGTTCTTTTCTGGAGGAGGCAGAAAAAGACTTTTCTGAAGTAAATATAGTAAAACATCAGGATTCCCTAAAGCTGGGTGAAGAGTATGTGGGTATTTGCTAAATACTCTGACAATATTTTTAAATACCCCATAATCCAAAAAGAGGCAGAACACCCCAAGAAGAAAGAAATCAGCATTCTGGCTCGGAGGAGTCTCCCACCGTGAACGAGGGCACCTACCAACTGACCCAAAGTCATCAGGCCTGCCGTGCACCCTAGGCCGCACCTTGGAGATTTAGATGGTCCCCAAGAAAAGAAAAAAACTCCCAAAGAGATTACAGAATACATAAAATTCCAGAGAAAAAATTATACATCTCTTGGAATATGAAATCAAGGAAACCTTCCAGAAAATAAGGAGAACAGAGAAAAAGGTAGACAATGAGAGAAGAGATTGAGAAGCCAAGAAGATCAATCAAGGTTTCATTATTGGAATAATAATATAATGATGATGATGATCGATAAAACATGTACTATAATAAGAAACAAAAAAATCCAGAATCGAAGGACAATAGTTTCATTACTGAAAGGCTGCATTAACTGTACAGAATGATAGATGATTGATAGATAGATAGATAGATGATAGATAGATAAGATAGAAGGTAAAGAGATCGATAGGTAGATACACCACCACAAAGGATAAAGAGGAAAATCTAAGGGATCCAGAGAGACGGGTGTAGGCGGGATGGGGGTGGGGGGGCTTTACAGTAAAAGAAAGAGAAGCAGTACCACACCAGCATTCTCACCCACATTGAAACCAGAAAAATGGTAGACCACCACATGCAAAGGTTTGAGAAAACGCTGTTTTCAACCTTGAATAACCCATCCATGTAAGGGATGAAAAAGATATTGTAAGACATTGAAGGCTTCCAATAACTTACCTCTATCACTTGTCCTTAATAAGTTATTTGAGATAGTCTCTGGCAAAAAAAAGAAAAAAGCATATAAATAAGCAAGCAAGCAACAAACAAATCTAAGGGACTCCAGTATCCAGGGGATTTAACACAGACAAGAAAAGCGCAGCCAGTCCAGTGGGGGCAGGTAAGACACCAGCACAGGTGAGAACTTGAGGTCCAAGCATATCATGGAAGAGATATGAGAGTTGGGAGAGGGGAAGGGAATTTTTAGAACATCCCATTGAATAGAGAGGTTGCTAAAGTTTAAAGATATAGTCATTCCCCGGTATCTGCTGGGGATTGTTTCCAGGTCCCCTGCAGAGACCAAAATCTGTGGATGCTGAAGTCCCTTATAAACAATGGTGCAGCCCTGGCTGGTATGGTTCAGCAGATTGAGCGCCAGCCTGCAAACCAAAGGGTCACCGGTTCGATTCCCAGTCAAGGCACATGCCCGGTTTGCGGCCCAGGTCCCTGGTGGGGAATGTGAAGGGCAGCCACACATTGATGTTTCTCTCCCTCTCTTTCTCTGTTCCTTCCCCTCTCTCTAAAAATAAATTAAAATCTTTTTTAAAAAAGCAATGGTGCAGTGTTTACATATATGAGCTTTGCAAAACCTCCTGCACACTTTAAATCTCTAGGTTACTTATGATATCTAATACAGTGTAAGTGCTGTGTAAATAGCTGTTATACTATATTGTTTAGGGAATAATAACAATAAAATGTTTAACATAATATCTACAAATCTGGATCATATATACCTGCAACTCAGGTCATTAGGAAATCTCACTGTGAGACTCAAAGATACTGCAAAAATTAGAAATCTTAACTCCCATTTTCCTGTATTTCAACATCGGCACTCTTTTTGCCTTCTCAGTTTGCCTATCACTCATTATAGGTATTCATTAAATAATATACAATTATGAAGACGTTGTTCAAAACTTCACACCAATCACCATCCTGCTGGGGAGCGTTGCTCAGCCGGGGGAATGCCGTGCGCCTCACTGTTAATGTGCTCATCCAGGCTCCACGAACCATGATATGCACTCAGCTCTGTTCATCTTGAAGGAGCAAGAAGATACATGACCCTTCACTCAGAGTCTAATAAAAATGGTGAGAGCCTTCCATTTGTAGAACAGGAGATGCAATGGTCCTGGCTTTATATCTGGGGGTTTCTGCAGGGGGCAGGGTGGGAAGAGAAAAAACACGTCTATTTTTCCTGCAGACTTCTTAGATTTTGCTTCTGCTGAATTACATGAGTTCGTAAATCATTCAACACAAACTGTTAATTTTTTATATCACGTTGGCTCGCGCTTTGCCCATTCCCACTCTCCACTTTCCCAAACAAGACTGGATCAGTTCCTGTGAGATTTTGCAGCAACAGGAAATCCAAAATAGCTTATTTCTCTTAAGTAAATTAAGTCAGGGGATGAACAGTGGATGTCAGTTATTCTTAGGGGCTCCGTGATTATTAGGGACTCAGGCTTTTTCCACCTTGTTTCACCACCATCCTCAGCAAGTCATATTCACTTAATGGACTATGGGGCTGCTCAAGCTCCAGCCATCTCCTCTTCATCCCTTTATTCAAGCCAACAGAATGAGGAAAGTGTCAAAATTTGCATGTCCCTTCCTTTAAGGACACTTCTGGATTTTATGTATACTCACTCTAGCTCCACTTACTTCCCATCGACTAGACCTTAGTAATATAATCACACCTAGCTACAAGCAAGACTTGAAAGTTTAGTCTTTCTGAGCAGCAAGAAATTGGAGAAGGGTTGTTACTAAGAGGAAAAAAAGGAGAAACAGGTTTAGGGAAGCAACTAGAACACTCTGCTAGCACTGTCATCTTAAACTGATGGTAAGTACTGGTGGGCCCTCTTATCAAGGATATTAGTACAGGAGAAGTCTAGTGACCGGCGGTGGGCATTAAACAGGGGCCGCGCGAGTCAGAGAGCACAGGCTGAGGAGGAGGCAGTGCAGGGCAGAAGGGACTCTGAGTTAACGGACTAGGTCTTCCCCCTCCCCTATCCCTTTTCAACCTACACGCGGCTACTTCTGGCAGCGAGGTCACTGACTGAGCCAGGAGAGACCACCCCGAGAGGCAGTACACCCCACCCATATTCCTCTACTTGCTCTGAGGATCCCGCGGTCCTAATTGCTATGAACGTTTCTAAACGATCATTTCCCCTTCTGTGCCCCTTTCCTCCCTGGGGAACCGATGCGGGGACCAGTCCCTGTCCCCCACACTTTGCCTAGCCCTGGTCTAGGCAAGGGACGCTGACGACTCGGACCAGCTTGGACCTGGAAGCCAGCGGGCCTGTTCTGTGCCTGGCACTGTGCGATCCTCCAGGGTGACAATTGCACTTGATTAAACGCAAGCGTTGCAAACGTTAGTCAGGATTGCGCAAGGGGAGGCTTAAGTCGGGTGCCCAGCACGGAGTCCTCGGTAATCTCGCCAGCGCTGGATGTCCAGCCCCACACCGCTCCTGCTCCGGTCCGCAGCATAAGCGAAACAAAAGCAAAGCAGCCCATCGAGATTCTCCCAGGAGCGAGGGCAGCGGGCCACGGGATAGGGGAGCCCAGGCTGCAGCCCGGACACCCAGAGGAGCTCAGTGCTAGCAGCAGGCAGTGCCGGCTGACTCCTGGTAGAGCTCTACGAGGGAGCGCAGGAGGGGCGGCTGCGCAGCGACACCACACGCCATAGGCGGTACTGCAGCGCTACACTTGAGGGTGGGGCCTGCGTCCTGGAGACCTCCGGGAGGTTCCATTGGTTGCGCATGCCCAGTGCGCTCCGCTCCCTGCCGGCGCCCAGAGGTGGTGGAGCGAGGGAGCCTAGCGAAGAGCCGTGGAAGGGCGCAGAGCCGCTGGAACCGGAGCCGAGTCGAGTCTCAGATGCTCTGCTTTACCCGACAACCTTCACTGACGGTTCCTCCACTTGACTCCCTTTTGCTATTGAGAAAGGCATTCCAGAGACTGGCAGTTATTTGCCCTAGGTCACACAGCTGGTACCGATAAGTAATTGAATCAGGATTGGACTCTGCAGCCCCCATTCCCTGCACCACAGGGCTGGGAGAACTGAATTTTAGTATGAGGGCTTATATGAGCTCAGGGACCCCGGGCAAAGAGGCATTTATCCTTTCACAGAGGAGCAAACCAAGGTCAAAGAAATGACTGGAAATTTCTGAAATGTTTTAAACAATAACAAAAATGCCACGTCCTTGGGTGTCCTGTTTATGCTTTGTCTTGAAGTGCCTAAGATTTACATGTCTGCCTCCCCCCACCCCCGCCCCCCCAACGCATGCCCAAAGTTCCGGACCCCGCTGTTAGAGACCCGGCCCTTAGAGATCTGGTCCTTTTCCAAGGCGCCAGGTCCTCACTGGCAGAATCTGGATAAATGATCCTAAGATCACACACTTTGTAAGTGGCTAGGATAACCAAAACTGCCCTTCCTTCTCTTTCTCAGACATGCCCAGCTGGGTCCATCTCAGGGCCTTTGCATATGCTCTTCTCCCGGTGTATCAAGTTCTTTTTCATCTTCCTGTGCTGGTTCCTACTCACAATTTAGAGTTTATCTTCAAAGTCCCCTTCACCGAGCCTTTCAGTTCATTCTTTCTCTTGCTTTGCACTACTGTCCACGACACACTACCCAGTTTTATTTTCTCCCCTGCCTCTAGCACTCCCTAAGTATACACTCCATTAATTGTTCAAGCTCTGCAACCCCCAACAAAATGAATGCTCCCAGAGGGCAGAGCCTCATTTTGTTGTTCACCCTGTCCTCAGCACCTAACCTGTGCCTGCAAGAAAATAGCACCCAAATGTTTGTTGAATGAATAACTGAAATAACATCAACTCCCAGCCCTTACACTCAATGACTGGTTTTGTTCATATATCTTTCCTCTTTTCTCCTGTATGTTAGGGCAATCATATCTGGGACTTGGATCAGTTTCTTAGGGTTGCTATACCAAACAAATTTATTACTTTACAGTTCCAGAAATCTAAAAACTGCAGCAGGTCCTTGCTCCCTCCAAAACCTACAGGGAAGTCTCCTTGCTTGACTTTTCCAGCTTCCCATCGCCCTGGGCGCTCCTGGATTGTGGCAGTTGTCACTCCAATCTTGACCTTTGTCTTCACCGTGGCCCCTTTCTCTGAGTCTTCACAAGGCATTCTCCTCCCCTAATCTTGTTTCTTCTTTAAGGACGTCAATCATAGGATTAGGACCCCACCCAACGATCTTATCTCAAGTACTTCTGCAAGACCCTACTTCCAAATAAGTGCACATTCTCAGGTGTGAATTTGCATGCCCATTCACTGGGGATTTAGGGCTCTAACATATCCTTTGAGGGGGACATAATTCAACTTGTAACAGAGGTAATCCATGGAACGCTAAGAAAAGATTCAGCCAAACTAAGCTGGAAGATGGATAGGCACGAAGGGCTGTCCGGAAGTGTAGGAAAGGTCACTGGTTGAATGTCCAGAGATAACATTTCTGGGTGAAGCCTCCTTGCACCAAGACTTTTAGGGAATACTTCGACTTTAAGGGTTTCTAAAGGAGTGGTTTATATCCCACCTCGGCCCTTTTGCGGGCTGTAAACACCCCATTTCCCGATCCTTCATGAAACAGTTTATGTCACTAAACTCAGGCTTCTAGGAACCATAAAAGAGTAACAGCTATTGGGCACTTATCTGCCAGGGACTGTGCTGAGCCCTGACCTGCTTTCCCTTGTTTAATGCTAAGGACTCATCTGTGAGGCTGGTCCTATTATTCACTGAACTTCACATGAGAAATGAGGTTCAGACAGGTTAGGGAGCAGGCTCCCAGCTTCTTGCCCTGCTGGGGTTTACAACGAGTTCTAAGTGCAGAGAAACTTCCAGGAAACCCAGAGGGACTTTCATCAGTTCTACTTGACTTAAGAGGGCAGAGCTCTCTGTGATGCGTGGGTGGCAGTCACAAGGCAATAGTTTAGGAAAACAAAACAAAACCTAATACTCAGACTTGGGATTCTCCAACACTTAAAATTAACAGTTTTTCCTGATGTGGCTGGCTCCTTTTGCCAGTAGAAATTGCCAGGCAGCGGCCAGTTTAAATTCTCAGTGCCCTTCCCCAGCCCACCCCACTCTGGAGGGTGACTCTGAACTGTCTGCCCTATTCTTTCTGATATGAACTCTGTGTTTCTGAGGAGATCCACCTGCTGACGTGAGCCCCAGGAGACAGAAAACCAGGAGGCCCCTTCGCAGCAATGAGGTCAATTTTTTGCGGCATAGAGTGAGGGAAGAACGTGCTATTGGTGAGCCATCTCCGGATTGACATTCTCTGTGCCCAGCTTTTACTATTTCAGTCCAGGACATTTTTATCCTGGTGCTGACATTTCATCCTGTTGCTGACATTGTGTCCCAAATTCCATTTCTCTGTTGAAGAATTGCCCCAGCCCTGCATCTGCTCCCTGCTTCTGGCCTGATGTCAGTGCTCCCTGACCTCTGGCCTCCAACAAGAAAGTGTTGGAAGCCAGTCTTGCTGGTTCCGGAGCTTTGAAACAAACTTTCAGCTGTAACTGCTGGAGAAACTGTGCTTCCCAGTTGACGCTGCTTCCCTGCTACCACCTGCCCTTACTAAGGAGCAATTTTATTTTGTAAGAAGATGCACCTGTGGCATTGGTTGTGGGGACTCTAGCAATACGGTCGCATTCTTCCATCTGGGAGGGGTCTATTCTAATTACACCTTCCTTCGTGAAGGACATAAGTGAGCGCATGCCTGGGTGGGGGTGGAGGGAGGTTCCCACAAATGGTCAGGAATCCAAGAAGCAGGAAAAACAAAACGCTGGCATCTTCGGATTCGCCCACAATTTTTGTCTTGTATGGCCCTCACAACTACCTTCGTAACAGATGAGGCTTCCGGTTTGAGACTCAGAGAGGTCAGGGGACTTCTTCGCCCAAGGCTCCGGAACTAGGATATAAAGCAGTTGGGATTCGAACCTGAGCCTTCTGGACCATCTCATTCACTGTTGCTCTAAAGAGAGAACGAATTGGGAGAATGAAGACCTGACTTCTCTCGCCTTTACTCACCGGCTGCTGGGCTTCAGGCTCCACGAGGGCAGGGGACAAAGGCACCCTCGGCTTAGACCCAACATGGCACAGAGCGGGTGACCACGAATGGTCCACTGGGCCGACACTGGGAGCAGAATCAGCTCTGCTTTCGCAGGGAGGCTCCTGGAGCGTGTGGACATCCAGGCTAAGCAGGGGCACTGCACGTAGTGGATGTGGACACATTGGGTCGAGCTCTCAGCCCGGGAACAGGGCTGAGTTATGTCCTCGCCTTTGCACAGCGAGGAAACCAGGCAGGGAGCAGCATAGCCCCAGGGACAGCCGGGGGCGCCCGCTCCAGCCGAGCTTCTCTCCGCACTGCGCAGGCGCTGCGTGGACCCGGGCTCCGCCCCCGAGTAGGGATCTACAGCGGACCGGACCTACCGCGGGTGTGGGGCGCGGCAGCGGCGGTAGCAGCAGCGGCCTGTGGCCTGGTTATAAACGCCCTCTCTGGACCCAGACCCGCTGGTGAGTAGCTGGGCAGGAGGACCCGGGCTCCAGGTTCGAATGCGGGGGGCAGGTGGGGCCTGGGTGCAGAGGAGGGCTGCGGGGGCCGCGCTGAGCGGGGGTGGGACGGGTGGTGCAGGCCGGCTCCTACTTGTCCCCCCAAGTCTCTGCGGCTTTCTGGCCTGGTGGTCCCCAGGGCAGGCTGGCTGCAGGCTTAGAACTGGGGGAGGGGCGAATGGCAAGGGGGATTAGTACGGGGGAGGGGAGGAGGGACAGGAGGGGACAGGAGGGTTTTCTTTGGGAGGGGGCACAGACGGACAGAGGGACGGAAGGTGCGGGGAGAGCACAAACCCAGGGGGGCTGGATGGCGGTGGGTTGAGAGTCCAGCGTCCCCTGCCTGCCCGCCTGCCTTTGTGCAGCGGAGACCCGCAGGCTCTCCCCAAACGCGCCAGGTCGCGACCCTGAGAGGCTGCGGCGTCCGGCCTGCGGTTGCTGGTGTGGAGCCTCTGAGCTGGCCTCCGGTGCCGCCCCCTGTGTTTTAAATGATGCATCTCCTGGGAGAATTTCTACCGGTTGGCCGGAGCAGGAAGTGTCGTCAGGAGGCCATTTTTAAAGCCTCGGAGGTAAGCGCTGACGTGTTTTGATTTTCAGTAGTTAGAAGCAACCCCCGCGATCTCTCAAGGAGGGGCAGACTGCCCCCAGAGACCACGGTGTAACCGCTTGGTACTGCGCCGTCCCTCCCCAGCACCGTGCTGTTAGATGGACTTGCTTCGGATAATGTGGACCGTCGGTGTGAGTGTGCCAACAATAAACTTGAAAACCAGACTGGCATCGTCTTTCCTTGGGCGTACTGGGGCATGTCCAGGGGCCGGCTTGACCGTTGAGGACCTGTGTGCACCTTTGGCTGGGGAAGGTCTGTCTTGTTCCAGGTGCTATGTCACTCTCTGTGGGACCGCCCCCATCCCAGCCTGCCCTTTTATCTCGTTGCCTTAGGGTTGTTGGGCAGTTTCAGGCCTGGGAAACAATACAAAAGAATGAGCATTTCTAAACCAAAAAGGAAAAGCCAAAGGAGAGAATGAAAGAAAACGTTTAAGTTACTCATGTATGTTGGGTATTTAACGTCTCCCCATTAAAATACCCCCTTAAAACTGGGATAATGAACAATTTCTCAACCTACCATTATAAAATGAAGTGCGAAATGCTGAGCACTTTGCCCTGTTTAAAATTACAAGCCTACATGGCTAAACTGTAATGTTGTATTAGAACCCTTAAACATTGTCCCCCAAGTTTAGAATTAGAGTCACCTAAAATAAGACAGAACTTGCTCTCCAGAAGGTCAGAGGACTTTCCTACAGAAGAGCAGAGAGGGTGGGAGGAGTGTCTCTCTCTGAGTCACACATGCAGAGTCACCCCTGCCTGTGATGTGTGTACACACGACAGGAAATTCTGGCCGGGGGTCTTGAAGCCCAGCAAATGGTGGTTTAGGAACCAGCATCGAATTGGCTTTCGGAAGAATGCAAGTAGAATGTTCGCCTTTTTAAATTGCTTGGTATCGATGGATGTGATCTTGAGGATGCATTTTTTTAAAATTATTTTTACCTTGGATCTAAACAAAGTCTTGAAAAGTAACACTTTTGTGTGTATCCAGCTTTGTTATGCTGATGACAATCGTTGCAAGTGCATTTTGAAAACAAAGGAGGAGGGCATTATTTTCTTTATTGGGCTTCTTCCCTAAGTGTTATGCTAAACCAATGTAGATTTTTTAAATCCAGTAATAGTAATTAGAAAATAAAAGCATGTCTGTTTGCTTCTAAGGAAGAGGATCTGGGCCAGTTTTTGTGCAGAGGAAGAACAAAGGACATTTTTGTTATTGTTGCCAGCCAAGCCAACAGCTCCTTCTCTCATTGACTCATTCGTTCATTCATTCATTCATCCAGTATGTATTAAGTGCCTTCTATGGCCAAGTGCTGTGCTGCTGACTGGGACAAATAAGCCCCTTGCGAGTGAGGTTTTCCCAGTCTCGGTTGTTATCCAGCTGCCTTGCATAGATGGCATTTTCTAGGATCGCACCTGCAGCCAACTGCAGTTTCCAAGATCCATTCTTGGAGTTGAAGGTGGCTAGAGACCATCTAACCCAGACATTGGCGTCATGAGGTGGTGTGGGGTGGGGAGGCATCAGACTCACAGGGAAGAATTTTAAACCACATGCCTGAGGCCTCCCCAGGCAAAGGACAGTGATTCATTGGGTCTTGGGGGTCCTTGGAAGCCTCCCCCCCTCAATTTAAGCTCCTTGTGTGACTTTGCCCTACACCCTGCTTGAGAAGCACTTTGGGGTACTCTTCCCCTTTTTTCCTGGGAGAAAAGTGCCTGGGCAACCAAGGCTGCACAAGCCTGGGACTTCAGCCCCTGCGTCTGGCTTCTGTTGCAGGGTTGGTGGAGCCGTGCTCACTGACTGCCCCCAGGGTTCTGAGTGTGGAAGCCAAGGCCTGGAGCAGAGGCTGCACGGGCCTGGGTCTCTAAGAAGACAAGGAGGAGCCCCTTCCACCTGCTTTTGACTCACATCTGTGGCTGGACAGCTCCAGGCCAGAAGTTAGAACCGCCCAGCACAGCAGAACCTGTGACTGCAGCTCTCAGCCTCACACTGCTAGCAGAACACAAGGATTCAGATTAGACACCAGCTGACTCAACTCCCTGATCTTAGAAAAGCCAAGCAGCTGCTCCAGATCTGTTTTCTTACAAGAAGCAGGTGATTGAAGGTGAACCTGGAGGAGTACTGAGGTAATGTATTAATCTGCCTCTGCAGACACCTTTCTGCCTGACTTAGTCCAAGGTGCTCTAAGGTTGGCAGATGCAGCCAGCCACTCACTGGGTATCCTGATCGGATCGCTAGGATAGCAGTTACTTCCGCCCCCTCCTGTTATTACACTTCTTAAAGACAGCAGCCCCCGTCAGGTGTGGGGGTAAAACAGTCCTGGCCTGTGCTCACTGTGTTCACACCAGTCTACAAAGTCGTTACTGTCATTACGCACTTTACAGAGAGCATCAGTGATAATATTTCCAAGGTCACAAAGCTGAGCAAGGGTAGGACCCAGAGTCCAGTTGCCTAATCACCTCATTACAGTCCAAAACAGTGGCTTTGACCTGCGTCCAGGCACCCACATGTGGGTTAGGCATCTTAAAGACTGCCCACGATCTTGATACTCTTGCCACTCCTGCACGCTCCTCCACACCTGTCCTGTCAGGTGGCGGTTCTCAGCCTTGGCTGCACCTCAGAAGCACACAGCAGGGCCCGGGCAGCCTTAGTTTTCAAGCCTTCCAGGTAATTTCTGGCATCAGCAGAGTAACCAGCCAACCCAGGGACCTGTAAAAAAGAAGGTTAACAGCCTGGACATAGAAGTGGGCACCGTAATGCAGGCAAGGTTAATGATCACTGGTTTTCTGGGAGGGATTTCTGCTATGCATGGTTATACTTTATTATACTTTCAATCTATTTCTTTTGTGAAGTTTTGATTTGTCCTAAAGGCAAGAAAAGGAAATACCAAAATGTATCACCTTTAGAAATGTGAAGTCACTAGGTATATTTAATAACAGAATTTTGTGATACTGCTTGGAATACTACCTTGTTTTTTACATTCTTTTTTAGTGCCGGCAAGAGCATACTTGCTTAACATTCATTTTTCCACCCATAGAACACTAAGTTTTAGACTTTAAGAACTCCAACATTGGTCATCTTCTTTCCTTTGAAAGGTTTTCTCTTCACCTTTTTTAACTATAGAGCAACTTACTCTGTTTTCTGAAGTCTCAGTTGATGTGCTGCACAGAGTCAGGTGGAGCCCAGAGTACCTCCTCTGGAGGCTGGGCGGCGGGGGTCCTCACCGCCAGCCGCAGAGCTTGGTGTCATCGGGCCCCTTTGTTAAGCTAAGAGCTTTCTGCTTCTTTGGAGATTACTAGACTCTTCTGTGTTCCAAGGAGTCTTCCAAAAATATGTTGACTTATTTCTTGACAAAACATGTCCCGATTGCCAAGTGTAAGTTACCTGCTCTTTAAATATTTACCTTTTCAGGCTCAGGCGAGTTAACGCATCCAGCATCGCATAGCCATGGCGCCCAAAACCCAGGTTTTGGACCTTGTTCCTGCTGTCCCAAGGTCATTGCTCTGTCCATGGTCACACTCCTCACATGGACAGCAGAGGCATCAGAACAGGGACTCTCTCGTCTCTTGCCCCCATCTGTGCTCCAAGGGAACCAACCACCTAATTCCAGAAGGAAAGCTAGGGTCCCAGGGGGTACGTTTGTCAGCAGCATTCAAAAATATTTGTCATCAGATGGTCACCAATTGGCACTTAAGTCATTTCCAGGTGGAAGGTAGTTTTGCAAAACGAGTAAGATAATTTCATTGCTGTTTTTCCTCCTTTAGGTCCATGCACCATTCAGTTCAATTCTGATTCTTTGTAATAGTCTGAAAAGGGTTTTGCTGAGAGAGGCAAGTTTCTTCCTGAACATCATGCTTCTAGGGAAATACTAAGAGTTTATATACCTAATTTGGATTCCCTGTGGGTCCCCCCACCCCCCTGCCAGTCAGGTATACCTGTCCACACGCTTCTGAGCACTTTGGGGTAGAATGTTTTGTAAACAGACTAGCCTTTGCGAAGGCTCAGTATGCAAGAGAGCAGAGCCCTCTTGCAAGAGCCCTGTTTGCAAGCCCCTCTGCCACCAGGCGGGTGCTTTGCCTACGTTATCCAGTTGGTTTTTCCTAATTACCCTTGAAGTTTGAAGGCATCGTAGCCTGTTTCCTTCCCTGGCAGTGAACGTAAAGAAATCACTTGCCTAAGGAAGCAGCAAAGGGACAGGCTCAGAGTTTCGACTACAAACCTTCAACTCCATCCCCTTTGCCCTTCATGGGCACACACAGCTGCAGCCCCGCCCCTGCCACAGATGAGGCCAGGGCCACAGTGAAAGGCTTTCTGGGAAGAGCTTCCTAAATTTGCTTCTCTGTCCAAAAAGGATACAGTCGGCCAACTCATACTGATGTTGGTGGGCATCTGTCACGAACAGAAATGTATTGTGATGCACGTAGCGGGCACGGGATGCTATTGGCCAGCTGCTTTTCACATGAACTTGGAGTATGGAAGCCCATTGGTTTGCTACAGGGGCATTGCCCAATCATTGGGCTTGGAGAGGAAAAGGTAATTTAGTAACGGTCGTCTGTAAACCCAAGTTGTGGTCACAGCGTCTTCCCCGTGTCATTCTGAGCACCTGCCAGCCACAGTGCCAGGCAGGCAGGCGGGCGGTTTTGCCCCAGAGGTGAATTACCTTGTAGGCTGCACAACCGAGCGAACAGAATTAAAATTATAAAATGAGATTCACTGTATGTCCTGGAGAGAGCAATTGCCAGGCAGCTAAGAAGCCTGTTAGTTCACCCCTTTGATTCTTTTTGTGATTGGCATCATTCCTTCTATTTTTTATTTTAAAAATGGAAGATATTTTGAACAATTTATGGCGTGTGGGTAACTTAGATCTAAGCACTTTCAGTCACATCATCGCAGATAATCCTCAGGACAACCCTGCGAGGTGCAGGCGCTGCCTTTGACAGAGGAGGAAGGGGACGGTTTGCCCGGTTCCCTAGGGAGCGATGGGGCTGGGATTTAAAGCCCTGTAGTCTGACTCCAGACTCTGTCGCTGCAAACACTGTTGGACTAATTTTCCTCCAGTTCTGTTGAACATTTGACATTTTCAGTGTGGAGAAGGCAGATGCTTCTGTTTTAAAAGAACTTACACATCCAGTCCCTTATGGCGTTTACAGCCCTCAGCATCGCTGAACGGGTTCTCACAGTTGGTATTCTTCCCCACGTGTTCCCATAGTAAGTCGTTAAGAGACCAGGGGAAGCGAGCACAGAGTCAGAAGGAAAAGCCACCAGCAGCAGTCGCCGCGCTCGGGCCTTTCCCCAGGAAGATGGGCAGCCGGGGGCGGCGCGTTTGGGATGCACACTGTGTGTGGCGGCTGTCGGGCTGAGGACGCAGGTGACTGCACTGAAGACTGCCATTCAGGAACAGGCAGCTTACGTGCACAGCCGTCTTCACGTGTTAAAAGTTAATAACACTGGGTGTTTGAGAGCCTCCTGCCTTATTTAAAAGAATGTCGGATTCTAGTCCTGGGAGGTAGAGTGCAGGGGCTGTGTGTCCGTGGAGCTGTGAGTTTAGAGGGCAGGTGGAGAGTGACGGCGACAGTCATACACTAGGTGCCTTCTCAGTGTCAGGCACGCGTGGGCACAGCCCTTCCTCTTCCGTATGTCATGGAGTCCCGGGCCTTCAGCCCGTGGAGCAGGTTTGCCAGGAAGACCCAGCTGGTTGTACTTGCGTGTGAACCAGATAGAAGAGGTGGGAGGAGGGACCAGGGGACAAGGGGGACATTGCTCGGGTCTGCTGCCTCGGCCTCAGGTGCTGTCCACCAGTAAGTAGCAACATCAAAGCCGTCCACTTGGCCCGTTCACCTTTGAGTTGGGGTGTTACATCTGAGACCTCACCTCCCCTTGACTAGCCACAGGACTTACAAAGGCCAAAGAGAACGTGTCTTCTTGTTTTAAAGAAGCCTGACGTCTTTTTCAGCTGGACTAAGGGAAACGACAGTGTAGAAACATGGGATTATTTTGAGAATGGTTCGGCAGCCAAGAAGCTACTTTCTCCCAGGTGATGTAATGCAGTTGTGACCTAGATGTCTGGCCTTCCCCATAAACTGTGTTGGCTGGTCACAGCCGCATGCTGCACACTGGCCCTTGTCCCCGTGGACTTTTAATTCCACATCGCTGCTGAGGTGATTTTGCAGAAGTGCCTCCAAGGGGACTCTGCGTTCCTGGGGCTCCCTGGGTGGCGTGGTTCACTCTCCAGGGGCCTTCCACCCTCGGCACGTTCTGCCCGCCTTGCTCGTGTACACGGCCCTATCATCCAGTAGCTCAGGGTGTTAGATCTTCGGTTTTAGGAGGAATGGCACCCCCATGTTCTAAAAGGCCCTGGAGGGGAAGATGGCAGAACTGCTGTCTCTGACTTTTGAAGGCTTGGAGGCCAGAAACAGCGCCGGGAAGCCGGATGTGCACAAGTGGAGTCCTGGTTCAGACAATGCTTCCAGCACAGTGCCTCGCGACGTGATTACTTGAGGATTTTCTAGGGTTAATGTGTCAGGTGTTAGTTGGAAGAGTCGGGGAGCAAGCTGTGTCGGTCAGGCCTGTTACTGTTCTCTTTCCTGTTCCTCTCTCTTCCTCCCCCTCCCTCCTCTCTGGAACTGGTAGCAGCATGAGGCTGGCCCACGAGAGAGGAGCAGGTCTGGAAAGAACTGGGAGCTGAGGACTGGGTGACAGGAGACCTACACTTAGCAGCCAGTCTGTCAGGAGGGAGGGAGTTAGCAGCTCCAGAGGCGGGATGTAAGAGTTACAAGGAGGCTGGTTTCACTTTCCGTGAAGGGTCAGCTCCTCACCGTGAGAACTGTGTGATAAAATGCGCTGCCCGGAGAGGAAGGAAGTTTTATTTGTGACTGCATGGTCAGCTGGTGCAGATGTTTAAAGGATTTAGATGTTGCTGGAAGTTCCAACCAGTGACTTCTAATACTCTCATCAGACTTACATAGTGTGTGCTTTTACTGCCCACAGATGTCCCCTCCCTTCCATCTCCACCCCCGCCCCCCAGACTGATGTTCAGTAGCTAAGGGGTGGAGCCCAGGAATGGCTATTTTAGCTGTGTTCCTGAGGCTCATCCAGATTCAGGAATCCCTGGACCAGTCCCCTTTCAGCCCTTCCATTCTTGGGACCTGTGGTTCTCTTAGGTTCTGGCTGCAGCCGTGGTGTTCCCTGTTGGAACAGGATGAAAATGCTGATGGGAACTGTTGACATTGGTGGGATTCTTAGATGACAAGAAGTGTGTGATTTCAGGGACCGGCAACGCCAGACTGGGCTTGGAAGTAACCTAGGTCAGCGTAGACAAGCAGGTGGGTGAAACGGTCAGCCGGCTGGAGTGAAAGTCCCTGCGCGCATCGCTCTGGCTCCCTGCACTTTGTCAGCTGACAGATCTGGACGATTAAATTGTGTCACCTTCTAGGGACTCCTCCAAAAGTTCTACCTGTTGTGTGTAACAGGAGTGCAGAGGAAAGTGAAGTCCTGGTCTTTGCCTGTGCTTACCAGTTTGCCAGTAAGTGTGTCCTGTGCTACTCAGGTGTGTTGGAGCTCGGAGGGGACAGGCAGCAGCTGGCGGCCCCCAGGCCGCTGCACACTTGATCGGTGCCTGTTATGTACACACTTACGGTAGTGCTCTTGTGACGGAGTCCCTGGATGCCGCCAGGTCTCTGTGGCAGGCTGAGAACTGCTTCTCAGAGGAGATAACTATCCCTTGCAAAAGCAGCAGAGGGAAGATAACACTCCAAGAGAAAATCAAGCTTTGTGTCCCATGTGGTACGTTCTTAGGAAGTTTTCCAAAAATGCTTGTGATGGGCAGGTTTTATGCGAGACCTGGACATGCCGTGACTGATTCTCTTGACCCTGCAGAGTGACCTGCTCCCACAGACCAGCCTTCCAGACTGATCTATGGCTCCTGGCCGGCCAGCGTGCCCAAAGGATGCTGCCAGCCCTCCCACAGCGCTGCCCGCAGAGCCGACACCGCGTGCCTCGGAGTGCCTCTGTGCACTTAGACGAGCCCGCAGAACTTCCAAGGTGTCCCTGCATGCTCCGCGCTGTGGAGGAGTTGGGTGACTCTCCTCAGTTCTAGAGGCCAGATGAAAAAACGGAAGCTCAAAAGGTTTAAGTGGATTTTTAAGGTCATAAAAGAAAGGCTTTGAACAGATCCTATATTACACTGGTTTGTGCATAGTGCTAGTTGTGACTTCTGGGGGAAGAAAGTGTACTTAACTATAATTAACTACTGTATTTTGCTGTGTGTAATGTGCACCCACATTTTTGTGCACATTATGCATGGATTATACCCATTATTATACCCATGGCATGTAATCATTATACCCATGTATAATGCACATCCTTATTTTTCCCTCAAAAATTTGGGCAAAAAAGTATGTATTATACACAGCAAACTACAGCATTTTTATGTGACGTCACTGTGTTACTTGTGGCACTTCCCCCTAGAAACAGCTCTGCGTCCACTGCCACCATCTGGGTCACTTGGCATCCCGGCAGGTCTCCCTGCTGCCGGCATTTCTCCCACAGCCGCTGGAATCTGGCACCATCATCGCTGGCCCGATCACATCCCGTCACTGCTGCAGCCTCTCCCTGGCTCTTTCTCTCGGAGAGGAAAGGCCAAGTCCTAGGACCCTGTGTCATAGATCCTGCCTTGGCCAGCCTCATCCCCCTGGCTCTCTGCCCTTCACTCCTCCCTCCCCCGCCTGGCTCATTCCCACCTCTTCTCAGCTCCTCCCTGTCCCTCTGCTGCTCTAGACCCACATTCCACAGACCTTTGCTTCTCTGCCTGAAATGCCTTCCCCCAAACAGCCACATGCTTGCCCCCTGACTGCTCTGGGGTCTCTGGCTCAGAGTTCCACCTATCTGGAGGCCTTTGCTGACTCTCCTCACCTCCACGCCCAGCCCTACAGCTTCATCAGATAGTTACTCCCCACCCTCTGCCATCCATTGTGGTATTTTGTTCCCAGTTACTGTCTGACAGATATATAACCTCCCCCCCATATACCCTCATGAGGGCAGGGAGGAATTTGCTTTGCTCACTGCCCTGCATACTTAGATCAGTGCCTGGCATACGACAGAGGCTCAGTGAGATGTCAAGGAGGGAATATGGGTCCACCTAACACTGTTGGTGTTGACTCACCACTGTGAGAGCAAGTGGAGTGTGTGTGTGAGGCCGGGGGCCCACGCTGGGCATTAGCTGTGACGTAGAAACAACTAGACTCCTGATCCGGAGCCCTGGCTGCACTGCTTGGCGACTCGCATGCGTAAGAGCTGCAATGACAACGTGCCGCACTCGCTGTCAGTGAGGCGAATGTGAAAGTTTACCTGCGACTCTGCTGGGATGCACTCGGCGACATTTAAAAACAACTGTCCCTGACAGAGGCTATTTGAACGACGGCTGCGATTTCCCTACTCCTTGTTGATGTTCAAAGCTGGTCTAAATCGACAAGTTTGAAGCTAGTTTCAGTTTATGTTTCTTATTTGCCAGCTCGGTTGTGTTATGTGTTACCCACATGTGTCTAAGATACTGTGTTGAGATTTAGCATAAATCCCCAAGGTCATTTACAGGTAAGTGTGGAAATAGCTCATCTAACCCTTCTGTTCACATGTTCATCACACTCTCTGATCTTTTTTCCCCTTTAGTGTTGCCTGGAGCGTCAGAGATTCGGACACAGCCATGCTTTGGGACCACACGCCTGCGTGGTGGGGCTTATAAACAGATAACTAAGTATGCTCCCAGGAAGGAACTGCATGTCCGCTAACCACCATTTGCTGAAGGCTGCCTCTGAAGGATTCTATCATGCCAAGTCTTTCTGGACCCCAGTGGACTCTGTTAGGAAATGCAAATAAAGAAGATGAAGGATATTGGACAGCAGTTGTTCAGTTCACAAGTGAATGATGGACACAGTTCTTTGACCATGTCGCCCAGGCAGCCTAACGCTAATAGAGCCACTCGGCCAGACAGACAGGAGGCCCAGACGCCCCTGTACCAGGGCTCGGAGGCGGAGGCCGCCCTGCTGGCCACGGCCACGTGTGCCAAGTGCAAGAGCGTTTATCAGATCCCTCCCCAGGATCTGAGGAAGGGGCCTGGGCAAGGCCAAAAGGAAGACAGATATGTGTGCTTCCAGTGCAGCCTTGGGGTGGCTTCGCCCCATCTGCCTTTCGGGGACAGTAACCCCAGTGCTGCGCACGTTGGAAATAAAGCCGAAACCATCGCAAGCCCCAGCAATAACAAGTTCAAGGTAAGGAACTTTAAACCAGGCAAGTACTATTGTGATAAATGTCGCTTTTCCACGAAGGATCCTCTGCAGTACAGGAAGCACACGCTTCAACACGAAGAGATCAAGTTCATTTGCTCTCACTGCAGCCACATCTCCTACACGAAGGGGGAGTTTCAGAGGCACTTGGTGAAACACACAGGCATCTTCCCTTACCGGTGTGAGTACTGTGACTACGGCGCCATTCGGAACGATTACATCGTCAAACACCGAAAGAGGGTTCACGAGAAGGCTGGCGGGAAACGGCCACCCAAAGTTGTCACCAAGCCGGAGCTGAAAAGGACCAGCGCTTTGAAACAAAGTGCAGAGCTTTCAAGAGCCTCCGATCCAGGCTCCACGCTGCAGAGCAAGTTGTCAGATCAACTTTCAAGGTTCTCCCTACAGACAAGCAAAGACAAAATGCACAACATCACGCTGGTACCCGAGTCGAAGGAATACCAAAAAGACGTGGTGTGTGTTCCCAATAAGGGGCCCCTGTCGGAGCCCAGTGAAGTCAGTGTGTTTGAGAACAAAAGCGTGGAGGTGGAAGTGCTCTCCCCGGCCACAGAGCCCGTTCAGCCTGGAATGCCACTGACCGTGGTGGCACCAGCGGAACTCGTCGTCCCTGCAAACTGTTTAGCCCAGTTGATAGATGTGAAGGTTGTCAATGGAACACAGCAGCTTGTTCTGAAACTATTTCCTCTGGAAGAAAATAATCGCCTAGAAGCTGGTGCGGGTGACAGAGTTCATTCTGGGCGTATGAGTAAAGAGAAGGGTTCAAATGGACAAGAAAAAACGGTTTCCGCAGAACAAACCAAGTCCCTAACGATTGAAGGGAATGTTGGAGAACTCGGAGGCCTGGATAACCTTCAGTCAGTTCAGAAGCAAGTTAAAAATGTGAAATGGATAAGGTCTTATGATATGTTCATGTCAAATTCTAGTGTGTACAGCTGTGCGGAATCCCTTCTCAACTCGGCTAGAGCGGAGGATTTGCAGAAAAGAAGTCCCGTGTATCCACATAGAACTGCCCTTCCTCCCGCTGCCCTGAAAGATCACTGTCCATTGTCTGTAGTGAAAAACAGTGTTTTACGTAGTCTTGGCGCCGCATCGCATCCTTTCCCGTGTAGAGCCGCTGTTCCTTTTACAGATGGCAGGACCCGTTTGCACAGCGACCCGAAGCAGTGTTTTCCTCTCGGGGCATCACCCGCTACCATCTCCTTCTCTGGGGAAAGGGGCTTTTTGCCCATCAGTAAAAATGACTTGGAATCTAGAAGTGAGATCAGTATTCCCGTAAGAATGGTTCCGTCTGCTAGGAAGCTGAAAGGCAGCCAGATGGAGGAATACAAAGCAGTTTCAAACATAGGCCAGGTTTCCTCTCAATACAGAAGCGAGTATTTACACATAAACATAACAGGAGAAGATAGAGCCAGGTCTCCACAGCCTGGGGAGGGGCCTCTGGCGTTACAGACTTCTGAAAGGACTAGCGACTCTTTCGACGGCCCAGTCATCTCATCAGTGTTTTCTCTGAGCTCTGGATCTGAAGACGTCCCAGAGAGTGTCAAGTGGAATAGTTCGACTTCCAAAATAAAGTCAATTGAACTCTTGCGCAGAAAGATCGCTCAGTTGATTGAATCCTGTGGCAAGCCTTCATCTCTGGCTGCAAGTAATGCACAACGTCGTTCTGTAGGGCAGGCATCGAAGGGAACTTCGAAAGCTACCCCTGAAGAAATCAATGTGCCATTCACTGGCAGTGGCTATTCCCCAGGTACTCTCTCAAAACCTCAGGATGGTGGTGGTATTAGTGGGCGGCAAATATATCCACCATTTGTAGAAGGCAGCAATGGGAAATCCGAAAGCCGAATAACCAGGAAGGCTCCTGTTGCTACTCCAGTGTTGATCCCCAAAGGGGCAGTGTTGAGGGTTCTTAATTCCTCCAAGGATGCCCACATTATAGAGGCTACATGTGAAGCGCCTGTCAGTATCCCTTGCAGTGAGACCCAGTTAATAAAACCCATTCCACTCTGCCCTGTGAAACCGACAGACTCAGACTTACAGGCTTCGACAAGTGAGAGTGGGCCAATAGACACGTCCCATAACCTCGACACATCTCTTCGACCTAAACCAAGAAAAGAGGGTGCTGTTTATAGCACCACCCTGAAAAAAACTGGCTCCCTGCACAGTCAGCAAGGAAGCAGTGAATTGAGTAAGCAAGGGAAAGTGGTTTCCAGACGTCTTCCTATAAATAAAAATAAAGCCAAGCATGTCAGTTCATCCAAGAAGAAAAGCAAAATTCAGGCTGATCCCAGCCACTGTCTCAAGGAGCCTTCGATTTTTCAGGTTGCGAGACAGCTTCGACTGATAGCAGCTAAGCCAGACCAGTTGATTAAATGCCCCCGTCGGAACCAGCCTGTCATCGTGTTAAACCATCCTGATGTCGACTCACCAGAAGTGACCAATGTGATGAAGGTAATAAACAAGTACAAAGGCAACGTCCTCAAAGTTGTCCTATCAGAGAGGACCAGGTGTCAGTTAGGCATCAGGCGGCATCATGTTCGGCTGACCTACCAGAATATGGAGGAAGCTAATCAAATAAAAAGGCAAATGATGTTGAAAATGAAATTGAAAAAAGTCCATAAGAACAACTACCAGGTGGTGGATTCCTTGCCCGATGACTCACAGTGTACATTCAAGTGCTGGTTTTGCGGACGGCTCTACGAAGACCAGGAGGAGTGGATGAGTCACGGCCAACGGCATTTGATAGAAGCAACTAGAGATTGGGATGTTCTTTATTCCAAGGGCAAATAAGGGGAAAATTGATGTTTGAAGCAGATTGGTTTTTTTTAGCTTCTTCTGGTTAGGGTTGGGTTTTGTTCTGTTTCGTTTTGTTTTTTCTCCTGTCCTTGACTCACTAGGAGAAATGCAGGTTGTGGGAATGCGAGCATCGCTAGTTCTTCAGATCCCTTGTAGGGTGTTGAGAGCCAGGAGTCTGGCTTAACTGGATATGTGACCGGAACTTGGAAGGTATTTGAAGCCTCTGCGGGTGTACGCACAAATTTGTGGACATGATTTTTTTCTGGAGAAAAGGGAAACGTTCAGTAGATTTCAGAGGGATCTGAGATTTCTTTGTTTAGCACCCCTTTTCCTGAGTAGATGGCAAAGCTCTCGTAACCCATTCAGGGCTGAGTTGAGAGTGTTTTACACATGCCCATGTAACAGAACACTACTGATGAGTTAAACCCACATCTGGTGTACACACACCTCCCCCCCAACTTTTTTTTTTTTTTTGCCATAACTTGTCTCCTGAATATTTGGTACCTAGTAGAAATTATATTTTCTACAGTTGTTTTAAATTTGGTGACAGAAAAGTGGCCATTTTTAAAAATCCCTCACCCCTTCCAGGACCCTTATAAAGTGTTCTTTACAGCACAGAACTGTGCATTTTCAAAAAAAAAAAAAAAAAAAAAAAGTTTGAGTGATTGTAAGGGTTTGCCTGAATTTGCTACTTCAACAGCAGGTGTTAGGGAAGAAAAAACATTTTCAAGCTTTTGCATTCTTTTTAAGTACAATTTTTCAATTTGTGATGATTGGGGAGGGAACGTGCCTTTTTGCAAAATAGGAAAGAAAGGGTCACAGCGGGAAAATATCTGAAGTTAAGTCTCCTGTTCGCCCTTAGCCCTCTCACAAAGCAGCCAGTTGGAAATGTGAATGAACAGGCTTCGTACAGCACAGATGAAGCCTGGGACAGTAACACAAGGTTGGTGTGCAGAGACCGTTGTGACTTCAGTGCAGCGGAGTTGTCCTTTGGAAACCTGTCCACAGGCGGGTGTGAAGACTGCATGTGGCCGGCACTGCTGGCTCACAGACAGTGCCCCTAGGCTGTGCCACCTTTCTGAACAGGCCCACCTGTGGGATGACATCACTCCCCTCTCACCTCCGGTCCCTTTCCCTTTGTGCCTTTGAGGCCCATAAAGTTTTCCCTTGGGAAAATACGAAAAACTGGCAGGAATCCACTAAATGGAAACGTGTCACCACCTTTGCTAAGGTTATAGGAACACTGTCCCGGGTTTTCATTGACAATGACAATCCCCTTCTGATTGACCTTAGCCAAAGTCATGCCATCCCCATTGCTCACTTCCCTAGGAAGCAACTCCAAGAACATTCCTGCTCCCTCTCTCCTGTCAGATGTCGGGACCCATGCTGAGCTGCACGCACAGCACCTTCGTGTGTGTCGGGGAAAGCCTGCCCTCTGCACCGTGGGGCCTCTGGGGCAGACAGTGGGTTGGCAGGCGGGGCCTGGACTGCAGCTTGGTCCTCCCTGGCCCACTCAGCGGGGCTCTGACCACGCTGCAGACACCAATGGCTGAGCCAGAAGGAGCCCAGCACCTGAATGTTCTCGCTGTGGGCGCCTCCTTAAGGGCTGAGCTGGTACAGTGAGTGCAGCTGCGGACTCTAACGTCTGAGCGACCTTTCTGTCGAGTTGGGGAGTCGGAGACTAGCTGTGTTTTTCCCCACGTGGGAAAGTCTTCGATTACCCTCTCATAGGTGGGATTGCAGTTGTTCTTGGTGGTCGTTTCTCATTACAGGCAATTAGCGTGTCTCGTGTGATTCAGGACATAATCATTGGTTGATTTTTGTTGAAATTGAAACTTTGAATTTTTATATGTGTATATGTGTATGTGATATGTACACATATCAATATTTTTTACCATATGAAAACTGTAGTAGCTAATTTTCTGATTTCCTATTTTATAATGAAATTAGATGGGTTAGAAAATATAAAATGTTTTGTATTCTAGAAATAATTTATTTTGGAAGTACCTTTTTATAATAGTCTGGTCTCACTTTTAGAAAATGAAAGCACAGTTAGTGTGGGTCTGACCCGTAGGAACAAACGGGAGTGGACACCCCACGGACCCGGCCCTGGCAGTATTCGGTCCCCGGCATTTCCAGTTGGTGCTCTTCGGGAAATGGAGCCGTGGGCGACTCCACTACACAAAGGAGGCCATTCTGTACCCCTCTAGCATGAGAGGGGCCTCCAGAGATTGTACAAGGAGGAGAAGAAAGGCTGTGACTTTTGTTTTTCCCCTCCTATACCTCACTACTTAGTAGCATCTCTCCTGAAAGCTTCCGCCACGGCCCGTCAGGAGAGAGGACCACGACAGGGCAGAGTGTTCAGTGTCAACATGAAAGTCACACTTCACAGCATCAACTCTTTTCCAAGTGTTACCCAAAACAGTGTACTTGTACAGAGTAACTTCTGTGGGTAGGATATGTAGCTCAGCTTTGGGGGATTTTCCGAGTCACAGTACTTGTTAAGGAAGTGAGAGGGCTCCTGGGAAGCATGAAAAGTGAGAGCGCCAACAGCGGCCGCCTTCCCCGGGTGATGGACGTTAGGGAGTGGCTTGTTAGTGTGTAGGTGAGTGTCCTGAAGTGAGCCACGGCGTCATCTCTGACAGTTGGAGAAGGTGGCAGAACTGTGTTGAGTATTTGTGTACTGGTCGCAATGATTTCGAAGGACCTGTGTTCACTAAATTGTATTAATTGCACTTAACTAAGGAAAACATTTTACATTTCTTTTTTAAAGTAAGATTTTCTTTTGGGGAGCAGAAATGAGATGCTCTTGTTATATTTATGATATGGCAAGGAGTGAAAGTGTTTAAGAAATAACTAGTAGGTTATACTTCACTCACATTTGGTTCCCCAGCCCCAGACAGTGTTGTGAAGCCCTCTGCGGAGCCGAGTGCTGGTGAACGAAACACAGTGTGTGAGCCCTCGACAGCCCCGCCCCCCTGCTCTGGGACCTGCCCTCCCAGAGGATGAGCGTGTAATGATGCTTGGCCTTTCAGATGATATTCGAATCTGTCCGTGTCAACGTGAGCAAAAAATAAAACATTTCATAGCTTGTTCTAAGCGTTATTAGAGGTCCTGTGTTAACAGTTCGTGTGCCTGCTGCTCTGTTTTTGAAACACATTTATATAGAGAAGTTGGGAGTAAATTTTGTTAAATAAAGTGACTGTAAAATGGTCTCTACCTTTTCGTTTCTAACATCAAGCATGTGGCTGTTTATGGCACAGCCTGCTATGCGTGGTACGTTTGGGAACCACGCAAAGTCAAGCCAGCGTTGCCGGACACCCTGGGGCCTTGCCTCCCCCAGGGCCTGTTGAACGCGTGCCCTGCCGGTTAACCCTGAGCCGAGGCCAGATTCCTCTGTCGGTTTGCTCTTGCTGAACCCCACGGGGGGCTGGTTCGAGCAGCAGTGGCAGTTTGCCCACCACGGTCTGGCCTCATCACGCTACTCTAGGGCACTTAGCCTGTGCAGCTCTCTGGCAGGAGGAGCCTGCTGGGCCACGTGAGTGTAGCTGCACTGTGGATGCCATATATCCAAACGTAGCCAGTCCCACGTGTGTGGGAAGACGGGCGTGAGGGAGTTTGGAGAGGGCTTAATTCCCTCCTCTCATTCCTGGCATCCAAGGAGTCGGAAACGGGAAAGAGACTTGAACTTGAGGTGACCATGGACTTGAGGCAGGCCCCTGAGGAAAACAAGAGATGGGAGTTGCTTAAACGCAGCAGTTTGGCTGATTGTCGTCTGAGTCGAAATGAGTCACCCTCTGATCTATGTAAGTTGTCGCCTCTAGTTATTTAGGTAGGAGTAGCGGTCCCATATGGCAAGAAAAGCCTGAAGGGGGTTTGTGTCAGGCACGGACCACCAAGGTGGCTACAATGGGACTAGGGGAGAGGACCAGGGCAGAAACTAACTTCAAGGCCATAAAGGTAGGAAGGGGCAGCCACTGATCCACCCTTCGTCACTAAGAAAACATCAATGGCATCCGATTGACCTGGTGCGTGCAGAAGCTCTGTGGTGCTCCCTTGCACCTGCAATGCCCATTGTTCTGCAACACACAGAGCCTTCTGTGGCCACAGGCTGCAGTCAGCAGGGACTGACCGCCTTAAGGTGCCAGCTTGTATCAGACACGCTGGTCGGTAGGAGAGCTGGGCAAGGGGTGTGGACCGAGTCTGGAGCAGAGCTGTTCAATGGAAATGCAGTGTGGGCCACGTGTGGGATGTCTTTTGAGCAGCCACATGTGAAAGTGAAGAGAGCAGCTGAAATTAAACGTATTTGACCCTGTACATCTAAAGTGTTATTTAAACATAAATTTATTAAAATATTTTCTGTACACAAGTCACTATAGTATTTATTAAAAATACTCTAAATTTTTTTCAAGTCTTTAGAAACCAGCAAGATGACAACTAGGGGAGAGGGGAGAGTGGAGGGATTAAGGAAAAAGGACTCATGGACAAGTGCAGTGATTGGGGGCAGGCGGGTATAAGGGGACAAAAATGGTAACAAAGTACAATAAAGATTAAGTTAAAGTCAGTTTTTCAGTAACCCTACCCTCATTTCAAGGGTCTAAGTGGCTACCTGTGAAACAGCTATTACAGGGGAAACATACTGAGTTGTGAATGTCCCTGTCCGAGCTTCTCCGTGGGAAGAGTCCGTTTTGATTTGTAAACTCTAAAACTGGGGTAGGCTGGGTCCCACTAGCTCCCGCTTGGGGACTGCCAGTTCTGTGCCAGGCTCTGTTGTTCGTGTCCAGCAGTCCTATTTCTAGGTCCGTACCTTAGAGGGTTGTTACACGGGGGACTTTGAGGTTAGTTATTTCCCAACCCTAGTTGGCCAGTCCAGCAAATGTTTACTTGTCATTCACACCGGAAGTCGCAGTCTGGCAGGGACCTCCTCGCCTGACGGTGGGGGGTGGGTCTCATCTTGTAGCTGAACCATCTGAACCACCTGGGCTTGTCACCATAGCAGGCAGGGAAGGAGCGAGAGGTGAGGGAGAGGTAGAGAAGGACACGGAGCGCTTCCACTGACAGCCACTGCTGAGAAGAGGTTACAGACTCCCCAAGGGGCTCTGCAGCCCCGCCTGTGTGCGCAGGAGAAAAGGGCAGTGAATCAGCCACCAGTGACCTCGGACCCACTGGACCTGCCCCTGGTCCTGCCCGTATTTCGTCCATTTTACTATTGAAGTATTTTCTTTAAACTTTAAAAAGAATATAGCCATTTTTTAAAATCCATAAGGAAAAAAGTTTTCCTTTAGGTGTGGGGCTTATGCTTTATTTTTTTTTTAATTTTATTTATTTTTAGAGAGAGGGGAAGGGAGGGAGAGAAACATCAATATGTGGTTGCCTCTCAGGCTCCCCCACTGGGATCCTGGCCAGCAGCCCAGGCATGTGCCCTGACTGGGAATCGAACCAGCGACCCTGTGGTTCACAGGCTGGTGCTCAATCCACTGAGCCTCACCAGCCAGGGCAGCTGTACTTCATTTTAGAAGTCCTTTCCTACCTTTGGGTCACAGAGAGAGTCTTTATTAAAAAATGAACTTCCGTAGATGAGTGGACACCATAATAAGTTACAAGCTGTCAGTTACAGGCTTTGTCAGAATCTCAAAAGGATCTGAGACCAAATTTTTTAATATGAAAAATGCCTAAAGCAGATTAGGTTCATATCCTCACAAAAGTCAGTCCCAGGTGGATTAGCCACTCAGCTGTCCTAACACCCATTTTGGGGAGTCCCATGCTTTGCTCCCCGGTTCCAGGTTGCAGGTTTGTGTGGATTTATGGCTGAGTCTCGGTGCTGCTGCATTACGCCGCCTATTGGGATTCTCCTTCAAAGTGGATTCTATGAGGCAGTTTGCCATTGGCAGAGGTGTCTATGAAGTGGGGAGACTTTCCCTAGCAGGTATTTTAAAGCTACAGTAATGCGCTTGGCTCTTCACTCTTCCAGATGCGTCTTTAAATCAGCCTGTCAATCCCTGCTGAGATTTTGATTGCAAGAGCATTTAACTCACAGATGCATTTGAAGAACACTGGCCTCAAGGGGAACATGTTAGTACCGTTTAGGCCAGTAATTGTTTTGGAAACAGAACAGAAATAAAGTTGTGTTAGACCACTCATGTTTTATAGTTTATCCCCTTTCTGGGGTGAGGGGGAGATCTCATTCATAGTAACAAACACTGTAGGTTGCATCATCAATCAACACCGTGAGTGAAGAAGAAAAAGAACTTTAGACCATTTGCAAATGTTTAGCAAACTGCCAAGTGCAAATTCAATATTTTAAAAATCAATTGAATCCCGAAACATTGGCAATGGAAATAGCTTAAGAAGAATGCTCCTATCACCTCTTTAACAGTTTGGTGAAAGTCTTAACCAATGAAATATGAAATTTAAAACAAAAAAAAAAAGGGCATTCTTGTATTTTCTATGTAAGAAAAGATGAGTGCTTACAAGAAATCAGTATTGGAAGAGACAGATTTTCTTGGAGTTTCACCATTTTATTGGAGCATCTTTTCTGCCATAGATTTTGTGAAGGTAGATTTTATCACCTTAAGGCAATTCCTTTGCGTCCATAAGCTGCTTAGATTTTTTTATAACCACATTTATTAAATTTACATAACAGTTACTTTTAAAAAACTAATGTAGCGTATTACTCAAATAGATTTCTCATGTTAAATCTCACATGCTAGGATAAACCTTACTTTGCCATGATCTGTTCATATGTATATATGAGAGAGTTTGCAGACCTATTAGACTCTTTACTTTATGTAAGTGACATCGCTCTGTAGTTCTCTCTTTAGTCCTGATACTGTTTCGTTACCAGGACATACTCCTCCCCCAGAACGGGTTGGGTCACTCTCCGGTGCAAAGTGTCTTCACTTGATGCAGGCTGTCTCAGAAACTGGCTCACTGGTCGGTGACGTTTTCAGCCATTGCACCAGTAAGATGGTGTTGGGTTTGCACCTTTAGCAGAGAAGGAGAAACACGGGTCAGGGAGGAGGAAGCTGGAGTCTCAAATACCAGTTTGATTCCCATGATTTTTTCAGGTTTTTAAAAATCTCCGTCCGTTGTGCTCCATCATCTATTCTGTTCAACCCCACCGCCCCGAAAAAATGTGGTCACGTCCTTTTGATGTTTACTGCAGGTAGGACGATGCCGATGGTTACTTTGTGGGGGACACAGGTCCACACGCCACTGGGTGCATAGGCAACGTCCACATCCCCCTTGAACCAGTCAATCAACAGAGGTGGCAGAGTGGTCACTTGAGTGGGGGTGACTAATAAGGTCCAAAACATAAGATTTCACTCAGTTCACGAATAGAGCCCAGAAAACCTCCAAAAGCACAGTGTTTGTCCTCTCAGCCACGCTTGAAGACATGCCTCTGTGTGGGTCAGGGATAGACCTAGAAAGCAGGTGGTGCTTGTCAGAGAATGAACCTGGACCATCCCAGCGGCTGGTCCTGTGCCAGGCCCCCAGGTATGTCTCAGGACACCGGCATTTTTCATTGCCCTGGTGCTGTGTGTCACCGGGACTCGGCCCGTGGGCAGGACTGTGGCATGCCTGATCTGGACCACCCTGGGGGTGTGCTCCCCTTTGGGGGGCCCAGGGGCACAGATAAAAAGCCCACTGCATGAAGAGCTGTCTGATAGCCACAGCGAGCCCGTACTAGTCAGAACAGTCTGCTAACAAAACTCAAACATGTAGTAGTTCAAGTTCGGTGACGATTCCGTACCCTCGTGTACCAGGCACTGGGGTTTGGGCGGCGTTCCTACTAACCTTACTTTGGGGGCCACATTTCAGGTGGCAGCGTACATAACAGAAAAGAAGCCTGGAGAAGGGTAGGCTGGCTCTTAAGTGGCCTCAGCAAGGAGGTGATACCTGCTATGTCCCCAGCAGCCCCTTGGCTGGAATTACGAAGCTGATGAGTTAGGAAATGGAGGGGAAGCACATGGAATATTTGGGAATCAACAATTTGCCAAAATAACTGCATGACTCTGAGCAAGAATCTCACCCTCCCTGTGGCCCCGGTGCTCGGAGGATGAGCCTCAATTTTACAGCATCAGCATCACTGGGGATTCTGTAGGACTACAGAATCTCAGGTCTGATTGCTGACCTGCCTTGGGTGCACCCAGCAGCTTGAGAGGCACTGGCTAAAACGCCACTTCATCAGTCCCTTCCTCTGCCCAATTGTTTCCTTTCTCAGAACACCTGCTCTGATTCTCTCCCCCACCCCCACCCCGAGGTGAGGGATTACACGTTGCCATGGCGCTGCTCTTACACTTAGCAAGTGAAAGGGATGAAAGCGCACTCAGGGTCCAGGGGGGAAGCAGCATACTGTTACCAGGGAAAGCAGCAGATGCAGAGCCATGGGCTATAATTACCGGCAACACCGAGCAGGGTGAAGTGGGGGAGGGGCAAGCAGGAAGGGAGAGAGCGAGGAATGAAGGAGCATCCTCTGGCTGGACAAGCTGGCCCCAGCCAGAGAGAAACCCAGCTGGAAAAGACAGGAGCCAGCATGCTGTTGCGGTGCCATGGGTGAGGAACTCGCCCTGACCGCACCTCTGGAAAGCGGGGCACCTGTTTCACTCACGGCCAGTTTCCAGGTAGCTGGCATGAGGGCCAGGCGTCCCAGGGCCTGGTGCACAGGGCACTGGTGACTTGAACTTGGAAGCTTGAGAAGCACTGGTTTCCTGGGCACACAAATCACTGAGGGTCTCCCTGAAACAGCTTCGGATTCAGGATGTCGGAGGACGCCGCCAGCGAGGTTCCAGGGACCACCCTTTGAAGTCTTGATGTTCCCTTTCCTAAAAACAGATCAAGCAACAGCTCTTGGGTCAAGTCCCCTAGAGCCTTCTATTCGAACTTCAGTTACTTCGTGAACTGACAGGGAAAGCAATGCATTTTGCGGTTTACCCTTCGAGCACAAAGCATCCAGCCGTCCGTTCCTCAGGCTGGCCTCAAAAGCTAAAGGGCAAAGAGCGAGTCATGCAGTGCAGCAGCCAGCTCTCCGGCATCTCTGCACCTCAGACAAGGCTGATCCTAACAGAGGGGCACCCCACTCCTCCGAACCCCCCGCAACGTCATCCCTGAGGATTTTGGTCCTTGAGGTTCTAATAAGTCATTTGAAGCATGGGAAGAAATATCACAAAGGAGTCTAGTGTAATAGTTCATAATGAACTTCTGGAACTGGCCATTGCGTGGGTGGCCCCTGCAGAGCCCCACGCTGGTCTCATGGGATCAGCAATCACTAGGGAATCTGGCAGGTTCCAGGGCAAGCAGGTGGCACTGAGGTCCCCCATCCCCCCATTCCACACTCCTGCCACAACCTGCTTGTTGCTATTGTTCTTAGCTTGTCTTGAAACCTTTTTGAGGAACAGAAGCAATCTGAGCCTTTGGGAAACTCCTGGTCTAGCCTTTCTCCTTTGTTTTAGAAATCAGACCCCCGCGGGGCCTCCATACCATATATGCAGACCCGTCTTCTAAAGCCTTGTGCACTGACAGAGGGGAGGGGTCCTTTCCTGTTTTTGTTCATTTTGGTGGAAACTTCAAGAAATCCATCAAGGGAAATCGTCGTTTGGAACTCAGAGGTTTCTACAATGAAAGAGGATCACTGTTGGTAGTTACATTCGCTGGGCACTCACACAAATGTTCTCTAGAACTGGAAGATATCCGCTGGATAAAATGCAGTTAGAGTTGAAATTTGTAAAAGAGCTAAAATTATAAAAAGCTCAGCCATGATAAATATTTTAATGGGATGTTTGTTTTAAGAGCAAAATACATACTTAACCTGTAAAATGGGGGGTTGGACTAGATAAAAACGATGCTATTTGTTATTATTGGCACCAGGCAGCGTGGGAAGGGACCTTACTTTTGTATGTCTAAGCCAGCCCTTCAAATGTGCTTCCTACCTTCTAGAAGAGAGAAAGGTACCAGGAGCCAGGAAACCCAGGCAACCCCGAACAGTTTGAGGAGGAGCTGAATTTTCAGCAGTTGTAGAGCTAATTTCACGTGACTCACATAAAGCCTACAGGAATGCTCTCAGCCCCACGTGAATTGTAGTGCCTTTTCAGCTTAAAATTCTGGCCTGCAGATTTGGCTAAGAACGAGTAGAAACAGGGATGTCCATCAACATATGCTCTGTTACACGCAGGAAAGATTTGCCTATTTGGGAAGGAGCCTTAACCAAAGCTCAAAGACAATCTTCCCATAATCTTTGCATCAGCCATACTTCACGGAGGCTCCAGCCCCAGCCGGGGAAAGGTCTGCCCCAGAGCATCACTGAGCTCCTGCTTACGAGTCTTCATCTGCCCGATCAGGTACAGACAGCTGTGCTCACTGGTGAGCAGTGAAGAAATAAAGCTCTTCGGCCCACCTGCTGCTCTTGTAGTCAAGTCCAACGTCTGCCCCTTTCCCCAACTAAGCCCAAAGCCTTAATCTTGCACCTTATTCATTTCATTCCCAGCCAGCAGAAATTGTCTCAAAGTCCCTGTCCAGTCAAGATTAGTGTTATCCATTGCCCTTCCTAAAACCCTTTTATCCATCCCCAAATTCGGAATCAGTCGAGAGATGATGCAGAAGTCAGCGGACAGTGAAACATGTCTACTTGGTCCCCGCCACAAGTGGACTGGAGAGCCTGGGTCATATGTGTGGTCACAATGGGCCTCCTGGTGGTTTTTGTCCATGGAGACCTGACACCCAAGCCACTGACCGGATGGGACGACTGTCCCTGTAAGTGCCCCACGAGAGGAAAGAGGAGACAGCACACATCCCGGGAGCCAGGGGAATCCAGAAGAGGATGAGAAGCAAGGTGGCCACCCAGGTGCTCAGGTGACTAAGCTGAACACAACAGGACTGCCCTTGTCCTCCTCTGTCTACTGGAAAGGTCGTGGGGCAGAGGGCTGGAAGTCTCCTCCTATAGGTCTGGGGAAGGGAGCGGAAAATTCCTTCCACTGGTGCAAAGGGAGGAGTGAGGCAGGAGTGACAGGACATCCGTCATAGGGGAGACATGTGACATCCAGAAAGGGTACTTACTGTTCGGGACATTTTAGGACCAGTTTTTCCAGGAACCAGGCTTGCAAAGGGTGGTAGGCACTCCTGGGTGCCAGCACCCTGCTGGGTGTTACACATGTTTTTTTCCTCGCAACAGCACTCATGGAAGATAAATATTCACATTTACTACTTGGGTGATGCTGGGAAGATCAGCCTGCTTGAGTCCCGATTTCTTCACCTATAAAATAGGTAGACATTCAGAATCACTTCCAAACCCTCTGCTTTCCTCATTACAAAACCCAGGCAGCTTCTACAGGTCTGATTCATGAAATATACCAGCATACAAGCCTTTCACCCTGGCCGTCCTAGCTCCAGCTCGAACTCCTGGACACTGTAATTTACTGGGACCCGAGTGTAGACCAAGCGTTCAATGGGCACTAGAGTGGGGGGCGAGGGGCAGGGGGGCTGCCAGGGGCCAGTCTGCAACATTCCCCTGGACTCGCTGTTCTTGCTAAAGGTGTCAGGGTCCTTGGCCGGACCTAGCAAATGCGCCGTAACAAAAGGTGTTGATTCAATGTTCACAATCCATCATTCGAAGGTCAATGAACAATGGAAGAAGAGCTGCTCTTTTTGGAGGGAGAAGAGAATGTCAAGTTATTTCTAGCCATTCATATTCATCAGCCCTGCCTCTCCCAATGCATCACCTGTCGAGCCCGAAAGGATAGAAACAAAGTATAATACCTCAAAATGACGTGGATTGGGAAAATAAGTGAAAAGTAGCAAGTGAGAGGGTCCAGGGAAATGAACAGGGTTGCTGCTGGGTTCTCACACTCCCTGTCACAGGCTGAGGAGGAAGATAACTCCCACGTCCATTCGACGCAGCCCAGAAACTGTTAGCAGCTGGAGATGCAAGATGAAACACCACCTCAGCCCCCCAGGGGCTCGGATGAGGAGTCTGTTAATGCAGCACCAAGAGAGCAGGACAGAGATGGTCCCAGGAGCACAGAGGCAGCCTGCCTCTGACCCCAAGTCCAAGGGGTCCTTAGAGGCCCTTCTGAAAGAAGCACCGAGGCTGCATCAAAGGTGAGGAAGGAGCGTGCCCAGCAGAAGGAGCAGGAGAGTCAGGGGTGAGAGTTCCAGGCAGAGGGAAACAATGCCTGGCACCTGCCAAATCTTACCGCCTTCCCGGCTGGCACTACCCGCTTTTCATGAAGTCCCTGCGGTAATATGAGTTTTAATGAGAATTATATATATTTGGTCTTCGTCTATTTTTGGCAGAGCTCCTAAAACCTGGAGACTGTCCTAAGTGATGTGAGTGTCTTATGTCACGTTAATGAAGCAGCTTTTGGACCTCACCTAAGGATGGAGGCCGGTTGCCAGCAGAACCCATCACGGCCCAGTTCCACCCAGACCTCCAGGAAGGGGGAGAGCCCATAGGCTGAATTCAACAGCCAACAGCCAAGGATGTCATCAATCATGCCTGGGTAATAAGGTCTTCACAAAATCTCCGAAGGACTGAGTTCGGAGAGCTCCTGGATTAGTGAACACGGAGGGTGCTGCGAGAGAGGCTCACTTGGAGAGGGCATAGGACCCCCACACCCTTGCCCCAGCCCTCGCCCTCGGCATCTCTTCCATGTGGCATTCCTGAGTCCTAGCCTTTTATAATAAATCAGTGATCTAGTAAGTTACATCTGTCTGAGTTCTGCGAGCCAGTCCAGCAAATTAATGGAGCCCAAAGAGGGGTTGTTGGTACCTCCAATCTATAGCCAGTGAGTCAGAAGCAGGTGACAACATAGGCTTGGGAGTGGCTGGGGGAGGGGCAGTTTTGTAGGACTAAGCCCGTGGAATCTGATGTTACCTCTGCGTACACAGCGTAAAAACTGGATTGAATTGTAGGACACCCATTGGTGTCAGAACCGTTGTTGGTATGAAAACACCCCCTACCACATGCATGCGCGCGCGCACACACACACACACACACACACACACACACACACACACACACACACATATACACAGGAACTCAGTGCAGAACTTTTAAACTCTCACCGCGGCATGCTCATGGAAAGCTACTGTTAGCATCTCTGCTGTTCAAACAGGACAGCTGAGGCTGGACAAGCAGCTAACCCACGGAGTGGTCAGTACGCAAGGACTCCAACCTGGGCGGGTGTCATCCCAGAGCCTGGTGTTTAATAGAGACAAACTCTGCTGCCTTCCCAACGTGATGAGCAAAGGCCCCCAGGCAGGGGGCGGTGTCCTGTCCCCAGGGACCTACAAAGACGGTGTTTTCTGGATAGTAATGTGGGGAGCAGAGAAGAGCAACACATTAATGGGAAGATTTTAGGTACCATGGTGACGGGGTTGGGTGTTATCCTGGGGTCTGAGGATCTCAAGAGGGTTTTAAGCAGAGGAATGTCATGGGCAGATGTGTTTTAAATAAATCCTTTGTTTTGGTCCCACCAAAGTAACACAGATAAGCCCAGAGACAAAAAGACTAGTCAGGAAACGCTCCTGAGGACCCAGAGCGAAGGTGCTGGTGCCCGAGCCAGGTGGGAGCTGAGATGAAGAGAAGAGGGACAGTGGAAGCAGGACAATCGGAGCGGCCACGGAGAGAGAAGGCTGGTGGGCCTGCTCGAACTAACGGACGCGTGAGTGACACGGCAGCAGTAGAGACGACACCAGGCCTTTGGTTGGAGGGACTGGTGGGGTTAGTGTCTCCAACTGAAACGAACACAAGGAGGACTGTCTGGGAGCAGCCAACCTATTGGCCTCGGTGGCTTGAGACCATGAGCCCTGTCTAATGCAGTGGATTCCCAGGGGCTTTTTGGTGTCTCCGGCCACACTGGAAGAGGCAGAGTTGTCTTGGGCTACACAGTAAATACACACACACTAATGAAAACCGATGAGCGGGGGGGGGGGGGGAGTTTTTAAGTAAATGTATGATTCTGTGTCAGGCCGCATTTGTAGCCATCCTGGGCTGCATATGGCATTCCGGAGCTATTTAACATTTTTGCGTAAGCTCATCTGAATTGGCTTTGAAATGCCTCACAGTTATATCTGTCACAGCTCAACCGAAGTCACAAGCAATCTGTCTTTCAATCTCTTGGCTCAAATGTCCCATTAGCTCCCTCTTGGGCCCTTTCTTTACAGTGGTGATAACGGTCCACGCTCCAGGCTGTACTGTCTGCTCATCACCCCACTGGAGAGGCCCCTGTCTTTTAACAACTGTGTCAGCTCTTGGAAAGGAGCTCTAAGCAGCCCCCGCTCGGGTTACGTGTCGGCCCTAGCAAAGCACGGAGTGGAGGAGATACGTTGAACACCAATTGTGGATTCTGTGTCCTTCCCTCTGGTGGGAGGAGAGAGGGTCGGGGAACCCCTCAAAGGAAAAGGGGGCCCAGGAGCAAAAGAGAAGGGCTGCCTGGTGGGTAGGTCAAAGCAACAGAAACCCACTCCATGGGAAAGTAGCCGTCCCAGGGTCGACGGCGAGACTGAACTGTGGAGGGAGAGGTCGGTTTGGGGTGAGCTGCTGGGCAGTTATTGGCAACACATGCGGTTACAGCTCCAGGAGAGTGCAGATTGTTAGTTAGGCCCAGGACGAAAGAGCCCGGGGAACATCGCCCTTTAAGATGGAAGAGGAAGAACACAAAGTCGAGATGAAACAGAAGAATTATGTACCCATGAACCCATTGTTCTCTTTTCATTTTCACTACAACACTATATGAAGGTTGAAGCCTTTTCCATTTTAACAGGAAGAATTTGCATCTGAGCTATTTGTCTTGCCTGTGGCCAAACACAAACCGGACAAGTTACGGAGCTGGGAACTGGAAGCTTTGATCGTGCAGCTCCAAACTTCGTTCTTCTGGGGAAGAGTACGGTGGTCCCCACTGAGGACCAGGGCGTGTGCTCTAAACACACTCTTCTGGGCAGTAAATAACATCTCCGCTACACACACACACACACACACACACTAAAAGCAGTCTGACCACTCTTGCTTCAGAAGAGTGCCAGTCTGTCTGTCCTTGGTTAAGTGGATCTGTTCCAGGCTTGAAAAGGTTGTAAACATAGAACATGTGGGTCAATACGATCATTAGAAATCGCCCTGTAAGGGAGCTGGTGATGGGTTTTTGCAGAATCAAATCCTGACCTAGGCTACAAAATCACATTCGGGCAGAGCCGGCCCTATCCTCTGGGAAGCGGATCTGCAGCTTTCCCTTGCAATGGGAAAGGGCAGCCCCGGCCATAGATGGTGCTGGGAGAAGGGGACAGCCACAGGCAAGAGTGAACAGGTCTGCTGTCTCCTGCTGCGCACAAAAATTAACTCAAAATGGATTAGGGGCGTGAGCACGAGACCTGAGACTCCTAGAAGAAAACACAGGGAAGAGCTCCTTGATCTTGGCCCTGGCACGCATTTCTGTATGTGACACCAAAGCACAGACAAAAGAAGATGAAAGCAGAAGTAAACAATGGGACTGCAAACTAAAGGCATCAGCACGGCAAAGGAATCATCACCAAAATTAAAAGGAAACGTACAGAAAAGGTAGAAAATACAGGGTCTGGCAGAAGGCCTGCTGGAGTGTGGTTGGCCGGGTAATGATACGGGTGCAATAACTTATAGTTTTAATTCGAACACTTCACCTAAAATGTCATGGGGTGTGCTTGAGTGTGATAGTGTTGTGTTACAGAATTACATGCCTATGATTTTGTAGTAAGAGATTTTATAATAAAACAGGGATGTTATCTGTGCCAGACCCGGTATTTGAAAACCATATATCTGATACGGGTTAATATTCAGAATATATAAGGAACTCTACAATGGCAAAGGAAAAAAAAACACCCAAGGGGCAAAGGACTGAAGAGATGTTTTTCCAAAGAAGACACAAAAATTAACAACAGGTCCATGAAAGGCGCTCCCCATACTAATCACCAGGGAAACGCAAGTCCAAACCACCGTGAGACCTCACGCCGGTCGGGATGGCTGTTTATCAAAAAGACGGAACTGAAGTGTTCCTGAAGTGTTACTGAAGGCGTGGAGGAGTGAGAGCCACTGTGCACCGCTGGTGGGAAAGTAGGTTCGTTTCGCCGTAACTTTCGTTGTTGTAACAGACTTTCCTTCTGGGACCGAATCCCTGCTATGGCCGGCTCACGTACACCAGATGGCAGTGTTCAATTGCACAGAAGAAAAATCCCAGGCCATGGTCTGAGGTACAGAAAAAAGCGTTTACCTAATCCTAAATTGCTCTTAACCCCTCACTGCTTCTTGGAGGTACAGCAGTCCCCACTTACCTGCAGGGGATACCTTCCAAGGTACCCCCCGCGGAGGCCCGAAACCACAGAGTCCTGACCCCCGGGCTTCTTCTTACACACTTGCTTCAGGGCCTTCCCCCGGCCGTGCCCATGTTGCCCGCATCACCACTCTCGCCCTCCGGGGCCACCGTGAAACGGTGCGATGCCAGGACAGCAGACAGCCTGGGTACACGGGACAGAGCCGTTTGGAGGGCAGACTGCTGATGCTAGGTGGACTCCAGGGGAGGAACAAATGAACCAGAATCAGAGAGAAGTCCAGTCTGGTGATGCTGCTGACTTTCAAGGGTTATTTTTGAGAGTCTGAGGGCTCCCTTTGGGAAGTGGATTTTATCTATTGGCCTTTTTGCTTTTTTACATTTTTAAATTTTTGCTCTAGGATCACCATATCCATCCTTGCCTTTTCATACTCTAGAGTTGATATTATGCCACTTCGCAAAATATACATCATGCTTTTTTCTGTTTATTCCCTGTAGCACGACACACTGTTAGCCCCAGACACCACGGCCTAACGTTTGCGTGGAGCAGCCCTATGTCCTTCAGAAAAAACTAAGGAAAACCAGTCGGAGGATTTGCCTGCACATTCACCATCGCTGGCGGCGCGCTTCCGTGCTCCCTGGAGAGCCCGCCTCTGATCGCTGTCCTAAGGGGCCAGTTCACCGCGGCATTTCTTGCGCCATGGTAGTGTGGAAATGCTGACAAGTCTCTTAATTTCCTTTTACCTGAAAATATCTTTTGTTATTCCTCCTTGAAGGACAATGTTTCTCAATATGGAATTCTATTTGTTCCTCGCGATACTTTTAAGTGTTGTTCCCCGGCCTTTTGGTCTCTAGTTTCTGATCAGTGAGTGATCACTTGAATCATTGTTCCCTGTGTATATTTTTCTCTATATGCCTGCGACCCCTTTTTGCTCTTTGTGGCTCAGTAGTCTAAGATGTACTCGGCATGGCCCACATGGGGCCTGTCCCTGAGCGGTAAGTGGGCTTCCCAGATCCAGGGGGACTCCTCAGACCTCGCTGCCCGAGGAGCAGAGAGCTGAGGGGTGCTTCTGCCCGGAGCTGGCCAGTGAGGTCTCCGCCGCACACTCACTGATGGCCAGCGGGCAGCAGCACACAGCAAGCCTGTCTGACACATCCTGGAAATCAGCTCTCTTCTCCCACGGCGTTCACCCTCTAGGACCTCAGAAGCATGTTCCCCGGAAACAATGTCACCAAGCACAACCAGGAAAGACTTATGTCTGGGAAGGCAGAAGCATAGCACCTACCCCGACCCAGAAAACACACCAGCCTGACGTTTCCCAATGTGGGACTTTTTGAAGGCATCGGCAGACTGCCTTCAACGTGGCTGAGACAGTACAGAAACACTGGACATGGGGTGGAGCTGGGGGGAAGGCTGGGTGGGGTGTGGGCCAACGGGCAGGATTTCTTGTCTGAGAAGAAGATCGGAAGAAGAAAACCCATCTTTAATATTCCTTCGACTCGCATCAGTATAACGTTATGAACATTGAACAATAAGCCAGAAGGCCTGGGTTCGAGTCCTGAGCCAGCCTCTTACATGCCCACCACTTTCCCGTTGCACTTGCCCCGGCTGAGTCTCCCGTCACTCTTGTGAGTCTCCCCCGGACGGACACTCAAAGCCCGGGCAGGGAGTCACTGCGGTGACTGGACAGTTTCAGAACCCTGCTCCTGCCCCCGTTCCCCGCCTGGGCCCAGGCCGCCCAGAGCAGAAAGTGCTGCGGCTGACCAGGGGAGTCGGACCACCGCAGTCGGACCACCGCCCAGTCGGGTCAGTCACGTGGCAGGTGGTGGCAAGAGCAGGAAGGTGAAGGGACATCTGGCTGCAGCCTTCTCGCACTCAGCTGGCACTTCCTGCATGCACTTCCCAGCAGACAGACCTGCTCTCCACAGTCTAAGAACAGCCACCAGCTTGGCAAAGGGTCACACTCGATCGGGGGCCCCGTCCCCGTCAATAGCACAGGGAGCCGCACCTGTGCTGGGAGATCTCTGCCCGTCCCCTCCCCCCGCCAGATATATTTTTGGACAGAGTAACTAAAACCAACGGAAAAGGAACCCACGGGTCACAGAGGGCCATCACCCGAAGGTCCCACCGAAGCCCACCCCAGGGCAGGCATGGTTGGGAGTGCCCAGGGCAGTGTGAAGGTCACAGTGAGTTGGGGAAGACCTCAGGACCCAGGCCACATCAAGCCAGTTGGGGTGCATCTCATTTCATGTCCTGAACCCATCCATTCTCATCATTTGTATTTGTGATAGAAAAGATGGTTTTTAAAACATGGCTCATCCTTTGAATACAACTAAATTAATCTTTCATTTTTGGTAACTTGAAGGAATACAACTAAGTTAATCCTTCATTTTTGGTAACTGAAGGGACCCCAGAAAGCACTGCAGAAGATAGGTGGGTACGATGCTGAGTGGGACTCAGGGCCTGTGTTGTGAGGCTGTTCCTGGAGAGGGGGAAGAGTCTCCATCATGGAAAGGTGGACAGGGAGCACCTTGCTTCAGACACACTGGGCCTGCCCCCACCCCGCCACCAGCAGAGAAACCCCGCAGGCTGGGCGCTTTGCTTCAGGGAAGGGCTGCCTCCCGCTGCCACTCCGTCTTGGTCTGCTCTTGGTCTGCTTGTCTATGCAAAGCCATGTCTCAGCTGCTCAGGAAAAAAGGTGCCTTTGCGGAGGAAGGTGCCTGCAAGCAATGTGGCAGCCTGAGTTGGTAGGTAAATGCCAGACTTGGTCCTTCAGTGGAGCCAGCCTGAGATGCACTGTACCTGTTCCTGGAGGGTCCCCCTGTGGGCCCGAGCCCTGTCACCTCCACTGGGGGCCAGGTCATTAACACCCAATGTGGAGGCTGCTCCCGCCACCCCATCTCTGGCCCACCGCTTCCACATAAAATACCAGACAGTTACAAGAACGGCCAAAGATGTTCACATCCTAGTCCTCGGACTCTCAAACTGTTTTTGTGATGAGGAATTAAGGCACAGGTGGAGTGGAGATTGTTGTTAATCAGCCAACCTTGAATTAAGGAGATTATCCTGCATTGTGCACAAGGGTGAGTAAAAAGATAAATGCAAGAGGGACTCAGAAGTGAGGCAGAGGTTTCAGAACACCAGGGCTCCCTTGAAGAGGGGAGAAGTCTGACTGCGAAGGTCAAAGTCAGCACCCTCAACCAGGAGTGCAGGGGCCTCTAGAAGTGGAGATGCACTGACACAGGACACACGGTCATTTAGGAAACCAGAAAGGAGCAAAACCTGCGAACACCTGGCTTAATCCGAGTGACACCCACTTCACACTGATCTCCAAAACTGAGATAGAACAGTTTGATTAAATCCGAAATTTAGTGGATGTTATAGCAGCAGTAGGCAATAGATACAAATACATGTCCAGATATTTTATTTCAGACTCTACATTCAGGGGAGTCCATACCAACTCACTTTAAATATTTTATATTTTAAGAAACAGGATTCATAGATATTCTTTCTCCAGCAGCGCTTATCCAGAAGATAGTCATAAAAATAGCAACATATCCTCTTTGCATCCTGCCCTGTAGTACTGAAAGGTATCAACAGTGTTCATTTCACTGAAGTGTCAAATAGAGAAGCATAAATGCCTTCAAAGACTGAAATTTCTAAAACCTACCCCAGAAGAAATACACATCAGTATCCAGGTTTCCTGTGAAGGAACTAAATATACAAGGTCTGTCTGGAAAAGTCCAGCTATTGTTAATGAGAACAGTTTGCACAACATTGATGCAAACTGGCAGCCAAGGAGAGTGGACTGGAATGCACATGTGTGAACGATGATGACTTCACTGTACTAGTCAGTGGGGGGTGATAGGCCCCTGTTGAGTGAGCATGTGTACTGTGTGGCTATCACATTAAAAATGACAGTAAAGCAACGAATCTGCACCAAATTTTGCATTAAGCTTGAACATTCCTCTGCAGAAACTAGTCAGATGATTCAGAAGTCCTCAGCTATGGGCACCTGGTGATTGGCAGCTTCATCGCAACACACCTGCTCATGCATCATGTCTCAGTTTTTTGGCAAAATATCAAATCACCCAGGTGACTCAGCCCCCCTACAGCCAGATTTGGCACTCTATGACGTCTGGGTTTTCCCAAAACTGAAATCACCTTTGAAAGGGAAGAGATTTCAGACCATCAATGAGATTCAGGAAAATACAATAGGGCAGCTGTTGGTGATTGGGAGAGCTGTGTGAAGTCCCAAGGTGCCTACTTGAAGGGGACTGAGGCATCATTGTCCTATGTACGATATTTCTTGTATCTTGTATCTTCAATAAATGCCTCTATTTTTCATATTACATGGCTGGATACCTTCTGGACAGACCTCATATTTGTGAAATCTTTCCATAAAGTATTCTCTGAGTGCAGATAATGTCCTTCATGGATTCTGCCACAGTTAAGAAACGTACTAATCATGCACAAATATTTCCTTTCAAAGGAAAAAGCCTAAAATTTTTTCCGAAGGTCACTCTCCCCTGTCAATCAGTGGGTTGACAAAGATGCTGGTCATACTCATTCCCTCCAGCAAGTTCTTCCAGAGAACACAGCCCTGCACCTCCTCTCCCTTCCCCTAGGACAGCTGTTGTACAGCACCTCTGTGCCACCTCCCCCAAAACATCAGCAGCGCAACATTAAGGGGCGAAGGGGCTAAAGCAAGACCAGCAGCTGTGTGCACATCACAGAAGCTGGTGCTGACTCGAATTTGGCCCCACTGGCCTGGCGGGCCCAGGATCCCAACCCTGGGATGAGGCGCTGACTTCAGAACCCTGCTGATGGCACTGGAGAACACGGAGCCCTTCCTGCCTGGGTGTTGGTCACAGTCCGCACTGCCCCTCCCACTTCCTGGAACAAGATGTTTATGTTGGTTCCAAAGGCATCAAAGAGAAAGGCAGAAGTCTCCCTCTGTGCTACCTGCCTTCACCCCAGCTGGGGAATTCCCACGGCACAGCACCTCCTAGCGACCATCCTGAGAAACTGCTGGAGCCGATTTAAATCTGTCATTTTGAGAAGGGGTGGGCTGCGCACAGGGTGAGCTGTTGTTACCAGACAGGCACTGGCCGGGAGCTGTCTGCCTCAGGCCAGCCTGTAGAATGCGGGTTTTTAATTTCGTGTAGGAAAGATTTCACAACACGAGTCCAGGTGATTTTGAGAGTGTGTTTGTTAAGACTGGGGACAGTAACAAAGGAAAGACTTGGGGTAGAAGAAGTAACAGGAGAGAGTGCAGGCGAGGCTCTGCTTCGGCTCCCTAGAAATGCTATAGAGGAAAGGAGTGAGCCAAGGCAGGGCAGCTGTTAGCTCTCTAGGAAGTCAGAGAAAAGGGGCCCTGGAGAGAGGATCTGGGGGTGAGCCTAGGATGAGCTGCTGCTGCCCACCGCTCACCTGGCTGCAGTCTCCTTAGGAGGAAATAAAGGCTCCTGCCCGAGAAGGGGCGTGGGCATGCTCTAGAGCGAGCCTGCACGGAGTCAATCTTTTTTCTAGGTGAGAATCTTAGGGGAGGGTTTCAGAAGAGTATCAGCTTTCCGGGTGCATTTTTAATATGCTGATGTGTCGAAATGGGCACATGGGGGCTTGGGGAATATTTGGTCTGCTATAGTGTTTTACTTTTTCCTGAATCTGTCTGGCTTTTAATGGGGTTTTGTTATTTGTTCCCCTGACTTCACTTGTCCCTGGGTTTAGCTGGCTCAAATAACATCAGCTAGGTCTCCATTCTCTATCTCCCAGAGACCAGGGAGATGTGAGCTGTGTGGTTCTCTGCTCGGGTACAAGCAGAGGTACAAGCTGTTCACTCTCCAGTGTCCTTGGCTCAGGGAGATAAGGTCTTGCAATTTGGCAGTTGGCTGTTAAGTCGCTCAAACTGTTTGGCCTTGTTTAATTCTCTTGAATCAGTTTCCCCATCCCACTCTCCTAGGAGGAGTTCTAGCTTCTTACTCTCCTGCCTCACTGTGACTAGGGGCATCCATGGGCTGCTTACAGCCCAGGGGAAAGAAACAGCATCAGAGACCCGCCCAGTGGGCTTGTGGGCTGCGTGATGAACACCAACGACATCAGCTCCCAGGTGCCAGGGAGAATGGGCCCTGCCTCTCTGGGTAGAAATAAGGAAACAATACCCAGTGCTCCCTGAGCCTCGGATGATGGAGAGCAGGGCTCCACGTACAACTGGGGTCATGCCCCAGCCCTGCTGTAACTGACTAGAAGGCTGTTGTCTACCCACACGAAACGGGGGTTTGGCTTCAGGCCTGTCCCTGTGCAGTCACTTCCCGAGTCTCGATGGAATGGATGGTGGGCCGTGGGTCAGGGGACAAGAGGGCATTTTACAGTGGACTTGGGTCTGCACCAGGGCTGTGGAGAAGTGTGTGGACCACAAGAGCACTGGGGGAATGCCGACAACAACAAACTTGAGGAAGCCCCTCTCAGGGCAGAGCTGCCCCTTAGATGCTGGGCAGTGACCGTGTCAGGACCCCACAGGATGCCCCATCGGGCACAGGGCAGCAACGAGTCCCCTGTCCCTGTGAGAGTCAACCCGTGTTACCAGCAGTTGCAACATAGACAAGAAACTTTAGCCCATGTGACTGGAGTGCCTTTTATATCTACAATGGTGGGTCTGATTCTGTTGAGAATTTCTTAGTATATTAAATGAGCTTGACAGTTCTCGTGGCCTGGACAAAGTCCCACAGCCCACTACACATGTATGGAATTCAAGACTGTCGTCCAACCCGACTCCATGCTCACCGGGTGCAGACGCATCACCTGCGGTGGCCAGTCACGGGGGCAGGCGCCCCGCACTGGGCCATCACTTCATGCACTGAACACAGGGCAGGAGGGAGGAGGGACTCAGATCCGGGGTAAGGGAGACTCCGGAGGGCGAGGCCCCACGAGGGACTGGACTCTGAGTCAACCTGGGGGGTGGGGTGCTGAGTCTGATCTGAGGAGCCCACCCTGGAGCATCAGGATTATTAAGAACACTCTTAATAGCCTCTTAAGCTTCCATTATCTGTAATTACTGGGAAAAAAATAGAGGAAAAGGGACAGAATATCTTCATTTCAGTCATTCAAACACCCCCATCTCAGGGTCCCCCAAGGGCAGAGAGGAGGGGCACAGATGCCAGGCTGTTGGGCTTAAGGTTCCCTCCATGGTGCTTGAGCCATGAGTGCTTCACACCCCTGGAAGGAGACCCACATCCTCGGAGCCACCGTGACCAGTGGAAAGGGGAATGCGCAGATCAGAGCCTGTCACCTGGAAGTGCCACCCCTTTAAGATACTCAGTTTAGTGCCACGAAGACAAACATTGGAAGAAGGACCCCGCAGCAATCCGATGAAGAGCAGAGATCGAGTGTCTGGGGTGGGGGGGGCCTTGTAGGGAAGCCTGGAGTGGCTCGGGACCCCAGCACACACTCCCATGCAAGCGTCGCCCCGTGCATGCCTGGAGCTGAACTGGAGCTAACATCCTGTTCACACCATCCGGCAGGCCAGAAACCTCGCCTGGGCCACCTCAAATACTCTGGGAAGGGAAAGACTCCCGTTCTGACACCTAACAAATGAGAGTGTTCTACGTGTCATTTGGGGGGATTGGCAGGATGAGGACCACACAAAACTTCCACTGACATCTGTGGGAAAGTCGAAGCCAGTTCTCCCTGGCTCCCTCCTTGCCCCAGATCGACCTGAGCTCAATGAGAGCATCAGGAGCAAAGTCAATGCAGCTTAATACCTGCTCCCAAATAATATGGAATGTCAACTGTAATTAAAAATCCTTTCGAAAAGAATCTCAGAAAATAAAAGAACTCCTGCTCCCATATTAACTTTTTTACATGTGTAGGTTATTTTTTCTCAATGCAGTCATTTTGACATGTGGGAGAACACATGTAAAAAAACGTGATCAAGCGTGACATGTTGCAGGGCTGAAAGAACGGAAATCAGCATTCCCCTCCATCATCTTCACCAGAACCCACACCAACTTCCTCAGAATCCTCCTCAAGGGCAGCCACGTCCAGACAGGCCCCTTTCATTGTAACACCCATGTAGGTCATCACCTACCGAGACTGCCGTCGGGGGCCAGGAGCCTAGAACCTGAGTGTCCTAGGAGCGCCCACAGAGCATTTCCCTGCTGTCCACTCCCTGCTTCTCTGTTCCCTCCTCACCCCAACCAGCAGAGGCCGGCTGGGCCCACGAAGGGGCGCTGTGTCAACATCAACAGGCCGCCCCATGTAAAGCTCAACCTAAGCATGCCAGGGCAGAGGGGAGATGCTTCGCTGCTCCCCTCGGAAGGATCCAGCAGTGGGTCAGCCCTGCACACCCACATCCTGGGCTCTGAGCTCCAGTCATTTGCTACCCCAGGGTAAGCGCATGGCACAGAAGGCTGGACACCCGTGCCCAGAGAGCCATGGGTGTGGGTGTCGGGGGAGGAAATCTGTTTGACTCAGGCCAACAGAAATACTGCCCGCGTAATCATTATTCAGAATTTTCTGGATATAAATTAGAGCATTTCTCTTCCAGGGAAGTACAGTAAGACAACTTAACCAGGAGCATCCCTGATGTGCAGGGAAGGAAGGACCCCTTTGAGATGTGGGAACAAGAGTATTGAACAAAGGTTGAAGACCAAGGTATGTCCATCAAGGTCCTGAGTCGTGGACATCACCCCCACTCCCCCCCTACCCCACAGACGTGGCAGAAGTTAAAGCAACAGAGCTTTGGAAGGGACCCCCCAGTATGTTAGCACAGGGCCCAGTTACATCGTGCCCCTGGGGGGCTCTGCCCAGACTGCACTTGAGTCCCCCTTCTGACCCAGTCGTTGGAGCTTCAGATGGGAAGGCAGATGGGCCTCATTAGAAATAGTGGCAGCTGAGAGGTAAACTCATCAGGACAGATGACAGTCTTCTCTTTCTAAATTGCACAAATTGTTCAAATATGAGTTTGTTCCAGAGAGAAAACAAGGCGATGTGTTCCACTCCCTGTGTGGCTGTTTCTCTTCCTAACACAGAGCTGCCTTAATTTCCTGCTTGCAACTGGCATCTGAAAACCATACATTGATACCTGATAATGAGTGGGTGCTTTGGAGGGACCACCATGAAGAGACTACGTTGTGTTTCCCTGACCTTTAGGTGACAAGCACCCTCCCCCACCTCCAGGACCTCTTCTTCCACCAAACGCAGCTCAGGGCCATGAAGAGGAGGCGGCTCTTGGCTGGGGCGTGCTAGCCCATGGACATCGTACACCAGCACCAGCAAGAACGCACGAGGACATACCTCTGCTTTCGCTTTGCCACTTCTCCGTGGCTTCACCCTTGAGCTGAGTCAATAACTAGGCTAAGGGGAAAAGGAGGGGAGGCCTGATGCTCACACTTCCACTTCTGCCCAAGGGGCAGGAGGCACTAATGTGTCAACGGCTAATTGAAATAAGCCAGGTACATTTTAAGTTTACTCACAAGGAGCTCTGGTGGCCCAGTGAGAGAAGTCACTGGGATGCAAGCACCTTCTCTCTCAGGGCCCCTCCCTTAGGGGAGTGGCCTGTCCCGTAACTCCCCGCTCTGGCAGCACAGGGAAGATTACCTGCAAGGCATCCGAAGGAGAAATCTGGCTCTCAGCAACCACACGCTGGCTACCCCCTCTTACAGACGTGCCCAAGTTTTACACTCAAAGGGGTGCTAGAATGAGCACTTTTTTTGCCCAAGTCTTTGAGGGGAAAAAATAAGGGTGCACATCATACATGGGTAGTACTAATTCCATATCTATATGGTTTTAATTCTTATTTATGCTTATGCATGAACAGTAACTGGAAAGCAGTAACAATATCTGTATGTAAAATAATACCCTGCAATACATAGTTGGCTTTGTTTCTAAATATAGAAATTGAATTAAATTAAAACAAGATTTTTTTCCTGAAAGTTTGAGCCAAAAATGTGAGTGCATTATACGCAGCAAAATATGGTAAATATACATTTAAAACCTCCCCACAAAGTGTTCTCAGGGCCCAGACAACTCACCCCTCTCCTGGATTCTTTCGGAGTTCAGAGCCATTTATATCCCGATACCAAGAGAAAGTCAGAAAGCAAGCTTCTCCAAGTCTCTCTTCCCTGCTGGCCAGTGAATTGATGACAATGTTGGTCACGCTCTCAACTTCTCCAGCAAGTTCTTCTGAGCTCTGCACCTTCCCTGGGCGGCAGTCACACCTTGGACTGGGTTTATCTCAGTCAGGGCTCTTCTGAGGGAGCTGGGGTGCTCTGGACGGTGCTGCCCACCTGCTGCTTGTGCCTCACACCCCTGCACAGAGCCCACTTCTGCATACACAACTCAGCCTCCTGCCTGCAGACCACGTGGAAGTCCAAACCATTTCTGTTCACTGCACTCAAGAGGATAGCATTCGATTGGGCTGGAGGTCAAATGTCCAATGAAAGATGCCCGAGGCCCTGTACTTGGGAAGAGCCCAGTCCTGTATAAACCCCTATACACTGGGTGAGATCAGCCATTCTTCTGCCATAGAAGAGCCCCCGGAGGCCACCGGGCCATGGAGTCAGGAGTATCATCAGGGCAGACTCAGTGCTCAGCCTGGGAATTAGAAGTAGGCGCCACACACAGCGCCCCGGGATCACTGTTGTGAACACACCAAGGCATGGGGTCCCCCAGGGGTGACAGAGGCTGCACGCATGCTGCAGGGCAGGAGGGGCCAGGGGACCCAGCTCTGTGACCCCCGCTGTGGTGTGCCGACAAGGGGACCCTAGTCAGACCTCACAGTCCTATGCATTTCTGAGCATCAAGAGAGGGGACACTTGAGCCTGGATTTTGGGGAGCAGCACTCTAACCCCTCGGGTTGTGCACCATGCAAGGAGAGCAGAAAACAAGTTCACGTGACAGTTTTCATTCTGAATTCTCAGTTCCCCCTCCCACCCCAGAAGGTGCCGCAGTTAAGATAAGGGGTGCTTTGTGATCTTCCAACCTTTGGGTTGTAAGGCCCCATCCATGGCACCGGGCAGGTGGTGGACACCTCTAGGCCTTGCTGTGCGTGGGCTCCTCACCTGACTTTCTGGGTCAGAGACAACTTTGTGTGGCAGAAGCAAGAGATAATGGCACATTTCCTACTTTATATATTCAGAAAATAATGTATCAGCATAAAATATCATCCTTGATTTTGCAGTTTTGATCAAAATTCAGTCATGAATCAAAGGCTGATTGGGTGTCGCTCCGGACCTAGGAGTACACTTCCAGATCTCTGGCTACGGTGAGCACAGAAAAGAAAAAGAACTGAAATATCCAGTCGTAAGTTACTGATCTGGTCACTCCTCAGGCCTCGCTGACTACTGAGAAGATCAGAAAATCCTAATAATAATAATAATAATTATCCCTTTTCTGAAACACCACAAGCTGCGATTCCTCAACAAAGGCTCAGTCGTGACTTTTAGGCAGAGCAACTTCTACAGGGAGCTCACCCGCTCACCCAGAGCGGCCTCTCACTAAGGACCTGCCCGGAGCACCTAGCGCCCGCGCCAGCGGCCCGCGGGCTGCAGAACTCGCTTCTGCACAAGAGGAAACTCAAGCCAAGAGTTTCCCTCACTTATCTCCACTCAGTCCCTCCAGCCACTGGCCACGCTCAGCAGTGGCAGAGCCAGGGTTCTGTAGGGAGACCCACCGTGGCAGCTGGGGCATGTGAGGGAACGTCAGCAGAAAGAAACTTCCCACGACCAACAGCGTATGATGCTCAATTCAAATGAAAAGTAGACCGACTAGAAAGTTAAAAGCATGAAGAAAAGGGTATTGCTCAAATTCTAAATGGAAACAAAATGAAACTTGCAGATTATATTTCTCCCTAAGCACTCAAAGTGAGTGTTGTCATCAGAAACGCAGCAACTGCCATTCAAATTGTCATGCAGACCTAGAAACCTGAAGATTTCTTCCAACACGACTTACAAAATCTCATGGTAGCAAAGGCTGATCTAGTTATTCTCTTAAACAATGCACATCCATCTTACAGCGTTTAAGAGACATGAGACTTAAAGTAAAAATCCTTGGAGTCCAAAGGAAGTAAAGTATTCTCCAATTATTGGAGTTCTGAGAGCTTGTTGCTGGCAGATATCCCTGGGAAACGGGGCCAGGCTGCATGGGATACTTGGTCTAAAGACCCTTAGGGAGAGAGGAAAAGCCACCATCACAGGATGGTTGTTGGGGACTCAGCACTGGGATCACAGCAGCCTTACTCTAATAGGCCCTGAGCCCATGTCCCTCCCTCCTCTCCTGAGAGAAGAACCTGGGAGGTCTGGCGTTCTTCTGGAGTGACTGGGCAAGTGTGGCAGAGGCGAGGCTTAGTTCCCATGACACACTCTTTACTCCCACACTTGTATCGGGCAGAGCTGAGAGAACGGCCACACTCCCATCTCCTGCATCCCAGCACAAGCTCCTTCTTCAATTCGTTTCTCAGCCTTGGGTTTTCACCTAAATCTCAGATGGTTGCTCAGCCTCCGGCACAAAGCACAAAACCCTTTGGTCCAGCTTTGATGGAAACCCCGTGATAGGAGCTGCCGACAAGTTGTCAGGGACACCGCCTGCCATTGAGTAAGACTCAGTTTGTAGCTGTGCTCCCTGAGGAAGGAATACATTCAGAATCAATGTGAGGAGCCCATTTCAACCTCTGAAATCTCATCCCATGGTGCTAAACAGCAACCTAAGGCTCCTTGGGATGCAAACAGTCCTGTGAGGCAGTCAGGACACAGAGTGCCCCAGAAACGCAAGAGTCTTATCCCTGAGGACCAAGAGGATACACTACAACCACATGTGACATTCTCAGTGGCAGGGTTCCTGGCTCACTGAAGTGGGACACCATGGTGGCTGAAATGGTTTCAGAACTGTCTGCTCATGTCTTTCAGATCAGGCCTCCTTCTTCTCAGACAAGGCTGGGCACTGTCCCCAGCCTATCTGGGACAACCCTATTTCTGCTGAAAGCATCCATTAAAAAAAACTAAGTTGTGACACCATGAAAGTCCTAGAAGAGAACATAGGCAGGACATCTCAGATATTCCATGCAGCAGTATTTTCCCCTAGGGGGACGAATATGTCCCCTAGAGCAAGGGACATAAAGAATAAACAAATGGGACCTCATCAAAATAAAAAGCTTCTGCACGGCTAAAGAAAACATCAAAATGAAAAGGGAATCAACCGTATGGGAAAACATGTTTGCCAATGATACCTCAGACAAAGGTTTGATCTCCAAAATATATAAAGAACTCACATGACTCCATTCCAGGAAGACATACAATTTTAAAAAATGGGCAAAGGACCTCTACAGACACTTCTCCAAGGAGGACATATAGAGGGCACAGAGACATATGAAAGGATGCTCAGCATCACTAGCCATCAGAGAGATGCACATTAAAACCACAATGAGATACCACTTCACACTGGTCAGAATGGCCATCATAAACAAAGCAACAAACGACAAGTACTGGTGAGGTTGTGGAGAAAAGGGAACCCTAGGCACTGTTGATGGGAATGCAGACTGGTGCAGCTACTGTGGAAAACAGTATGGAATTTCCTCAGAAAACTAAAAAGAACTGCCTTTTGACCCAGCAATTCCACTGCTGGAATTATACCCTAGGAATCCTGAAACACCAATTCAAAAGAACCTATGCACCCCAATGTTCATAGCAGCACTATTTACAATATCCTAGTGCTGGAAGGAACCTAAGTGCCCATCAGTAAATTAATGGATCAACTATGGTACATTTACACAATGGAATACTATGCAGCAGAAAGAGCTCCTACCCTTCATGACAGCATGGATGGATTTGGAGAGCATTATACTAAGTGAAAAAAGCCAGGCAGTGAAAGAAATACCATATGATCTCACTAATAAGTGGAACCTAATCAACAAAACAAGCAAGCAAGCAAAATATAACCAGAGACATTGAAGTAAAAAACAAACTGACAGTAACCAGAGGGGAATGGGAAGGGGTGTGGGGGTAATGGGAGAAAGAAAGTGAAGGGTCATCAACGAAAATGTGTGAAGGACACATGGAAAAAACCAAAGGGGGATAGGATCAAGGGTGGGAGGTGGGGATGGGTGGGGTGGTGAGAGTGATAGGGAAGGAAATGGAGACATCTGTACTTGAACAATGAAAATATATTCAGAATAAAATCATAAAGACATCTTAAAAAAAAATTGAAGATACTTGATTCCAAACTTTCTGCATTCACGTTTTTGGTTTTTGTCTTCTCTGAATTTAAGATGCTACCCCCCCTTCAGACATCACAGCACCCTCAGGTCTAACTGCCAAGTGTGTGAAGAGAAGACTCAACTACTCCAAGGCAGCGGTATTTCCCTGAGTAATCAGCACCCAGTGACAATTGTCTAGAGTCACATGGGAATGCTAACCTTTTCCTCGGCAGCTGTAAGATCCAGAGGTAGAAAGGAACCCCTTTTGGAGACAAAGGACTAGGAATGTCAAGTAGACAAGGACAAAACATCACCCTGTGCTGTACCCAGCAGGGCCTTGTGATGCTTATCACACACATCATACACACGGATCAGGAGTCAAAGCAAGGTAGCTTTGGAAGAATGTCCCTGTCATGTCAGCGCAGAGGAGGTGCCTCCAGAATGGCAGGGAATGGCCTCCAAAAATCTGTTCCTACATAAAAGCAGTGAGAACAGTGACAATGCATTGTCAGAGTTAACTTTTCTGGTACTCTGGAAATCAACTGAATGATTGCAACAACTCAAAGTGTTTAGTCAAGAAAAATGTGGACGATACTTAGAACAGTGAGCTTTGTGGTACTTGAACTTGTCTTACTCTCCCCATCTCAGCAGCAGAGCCTCACAACTATAGGAGACTGTTCTGTCTGGCTTGGGAAATGTAGTCCAGCCCCCACTTGGAGAGGCCAGTGGGGAGCGAGATCTGGCACACAGGACCCACACCCACGGATAGGCTCTCCTGTGGGGAATGAGGCTGCATTGTACCCAGGCCACTTTGAGACTTGCTTTTTGCTAAAACTCCCTCACGCCCTGAATTGAGGCAGCAAACGTTTACTGCTTATCTTTAAAGTAACTTCCTAAAATTTATGCTAAACCTCCCAAGGACGAGTGTAACCAGTTCAACCACTTTTCCTTTTACATTTGCAAATATTTTTGATGTAATTAGCAACATTCTCGCTTTTATTTTCTGTAAAAGGCAACCACCTAAAGCGAACCTGTGCATAGTAAATGAGGACAATCCTCCATGTAATGTGTCCAGAAAAGCAATAAAAAGCCTGTCCAGACAAGGGACAGGGATGACCCTCTCTTTCACTGAGAGAGTGGCCGTGTCATCCCTTTTCCTCCACAGGATTTCTGTAGTCCGTGAGAATTTGTCTCGTCTCATCCATAATGCCGCGGACACTGGGACGGTGTCTGCATCACACAGCCATGGTAGCTGCAGAAACAGCAGCCCATCAGCCATGTCGGAGGCAATGAAGTGTCGTGAAAAATCCCTGGCCCCAGAAACTAGTAACTAATGGACCCTTCCAGCACTTCTCAGTAAAAGCCGTTTCTTGGAGAATATCTTTATTGTATTTTTCCATTACTATTTATCCCCCCATACTCTTTTTTCCACCTCCTCTGCCCCTGAGTTTTTTTTCTATTTTTTTTTTTGGTTCTAACCTTCCACACCTCAACCCAGAGCTGTCATCCTGTTCTGAGTCTGTTTCTATTTTGCTTATTTCAGTTTGTCTTTAGTTGCCCTTACCTAGAGTTGGCTCACTAGAAAAGAGTCCTCTTCCCCTCTGTGCTTGTCAAAAAAAAAAAAAAAAAAAAAAAAAAAAGGTAATTTTTTAATACAGATGTCTGAGACAGCATTATTACATGGGGCAAACAGGAGGCTAATCAAAAACTTGAAAGATTATGGAATGAGATGCTCATAGAGGACTTTGAAAAGCTCCAACGTATTTCTGGAACTTTAGAAGGCCAACTAGATGTGCATGGCCACGCACACCCCCAGGAAAGCCCCAAGAAAGCCTCAATCTCATACTTCTTGATGACCTTGAGGCTTTCATAGTAGAAAGTAAGGATTAAGGCAGAGTTAAAACTGCCAGATAATTAAAGGTCTGCCCCAACACAGAGCTCTTATCCACAATTAAGAGGCTTATAGTTCCAAGGTATTTAAGAAAATGGCTGTCCAAACTTCAGGTGATTATTAAGGTTAACTCAGCAGAGTTCAGTAGCTGAAAATGATAAATAATGACTTTATAGAATTAGTTAGAAAAGTCACAATCACAAGTAACTCTGGGGGTAGAGGAATCTAATCTCGAGTTGCCAATAATTTATCCAGTTTAACAACAACAAAAAAAAACTTGAGCCATATTAAAACCAGGCCCATACATGAGGAAAACTTCAGTTAGTAGGCACTATCCCTGAGGAAGTCCAGATGGTGTACTTACTATTCAGAAAACTTAAATTAGCTATCTTAAATGCCTTCAACGTAGTAAAGAACTAAAGAAAAGTATGGGAACAATGTCTCATATCAAGTAGAGAACATCAAATAGAATTTTTAACTTGTAAATTCTGGAGTTGAAATATACTAACAAATACAAATTCAATACAATAATAAAGTCACCTGAAGGACTCAATAGCAAATATGAGCTTGCAGAAGAATGAAATCAGCAAACTTGAAAATAAATTGAGATTATAGTCTGAGGAACAGAATAAAAGTGAGCAGAGCCTCAGACATCTGTGGGACACCAGGACAACAACAGTATGTACATGATAGAAGCCCAAGGAGAGGACGGGAAAGGGCAGGAAGAGTAACTGAGCAGATGGCTGTAAACACCCCAAATTTGATTACACATATTTACGACATACCCAAGAAGATCAAAACACTCCAAAGAGTATAAACTCAAAGACACCTATAGCTATGCACATTAACTGTTGAAAGACCAAGAATCTTGAAAGCAATAAGAGAAAAGTGACTCATCACACACAAGGGATCCCATGCAAGATTAAGAGCTGATTTCCCATCGGAAATCATGGGGCACAAAAGGCAATAGAAACATATCAAAAGTGCTGAAAGACCTTCAAGCAAGAATTCTTTATCCAATAGAATTCTCAAAAAAAATTAAGACACTTCTAGATAAATAACTGAGGTGACAATATCCTCTCTTTTCCCACTTTCCCATCCTTGACCAGACCAGCTGTGGTACGAAACAGGGTGGAATTCCAGATCCCACACTTTACCTATAATGACTTCCTCATCAAACACAGAGATGGGATAGCTTGTCTCTTGAATCTATGGTCCCCTCAATCAGTCTCTAGTCTATTCCTTCAATGGAAAGAAATGCCAGAACAAGCAGAATGAACATGAACCCAGGCAGGCTGGACCTGCTCTGCTAACCACTCCTGAAGAAAAGGTGGCATAGCTATTCACCTCTCAGGGGATGAGCAAGTTGTGGTGGATGTGACAGTGAAAAACCATCTTCTCTGAATGCTGCTTCCTCAGTATTCCTCCAGTAAGAGGCGTGAACACAGCCCATTGGCACTGTTAAGTAGTCAGGCATCTGTTCCTGGGCTAATATACAAGAGACTGGATTTCAGTCTACTCCAAATGGAGTACCTGTACCCGGCCATGATGCACTTGAAGTGAAGAGGGGGACATTTTCCTGGCCAGGCAAATTGCAAAAACTGACCATCACAGTGAGCAGGACTGAGAGGCATTTCTAGAATAGATTCACAACTAAACATTTCTTTTGGATGTAGCTCCTGTCTTGTGGAAGAGGGCCATCAAGTTCCTTCCTTGCTCAGTCTGACCACTTCATGTCACTTGACTGTTCACTCCCAAAGAGCATGCTGAAGAAATGCCAGGGCAAACCCACCAGAGCTCCTGTTTGGAAATCCTCAGTGGAAACTGATCATATACGTATTTGGATCTCAGAGGCACACACATGAATAGAGCTGCCCCCACCAACCCCCCGGCCTTTGAGGATGAGAATGAACATTTCCAGAAAGTGATTTAAAAAAAAGACTTCCTGTTGTAGACCACCGAGATCTGGGCACTGTTTGCCATCAGACTCAGCAGCTGTCTGCGAGAGCATCTTGTCATTCAAGCGTGGCTACACCGAGTTGTGGTTCATCCTCAAGTACTGGTTTCTCCCTGGAAGGACTGTTTAAAGGAAGCTGGGTGGGCACCCTACACACAACTGTCCCTGGACAACATGGCCCGGCACACAAGCCCTTTGGACTCTACTGCCAGACTCCACATATTCCCTGGGAAGCATGGGGGAGTCTACAGCATCCTTTCACCCGTGCCCCAAAGATGGAGTTGGCAGCTAAACAGACGAGTTTCTTCTGATGAACAGACCACTTTAGCTCTTCATTTTGTGTGTCACGTTAGAGTGCCGAATCTGGGAATAAACACAAAGGTTATTTACCATATGTGCTAATGAATATCCAGTGAATATGTTGTTTGTTTTTAGTTACTTGTAGTAATAGAGGACCAGGGGATTTCCTAAGATCTCTTGGCTAGTAAGGTTTTTCTCTATAGTAGGAGCCTTTCACGTGGAAATGCTACTCTGGGGATCTATTATGGGATCAAAGGACAGATTCCGCGAGGCACCTTATCTAGTTTACTCCCTGTGAGAGAAGCAAGGAATAACAGTCCTGCGGAGAAATGCATCTCTTTGTAGAAACAAAGGATGACCCCTGTCATCCTTTGATAAGCAGCATAACTTACCCTTCCTTCACAGCCTCTATAGCCAAGGTCAAAGTCATTGTCACACTGTAGCCCTGGGATGCAAGGGCAGATGAGACAAATCTGTCCCTATACATGAACTGAGGCAATGGTAGGCTGAAAAACGTCTTAAGATACAACACCTCAAGGTTTGACATTCAGCTGATGGATCATGGGCAGCCACTCATCCTCCCGCAACAAGCAGAAGAGAACGAAACTCCCAGCACAGGTGATAGAAGCTCCAGTCAGCAGCGCAGCGCAGCCCGTTGTGTGTTAACACCACACAACTTCACGACCAAATGGGGACCTCAGTGCTCACCTTTGGGCAAGGCAAGAGTGTGAAAGACATTCTAGAATGGAACAAAAAAACCTGGGATGCAATAAGTAAGCCACCCACCAAGGGTCAGCCAAAAGGTTGAGGAATACAGAATTGACCTTATCGGACTACAAGAGAAACCCCTTCCTCTGGTCATTATTTTCTGTGGTCCAAGGAGACTCCTGCACCCTGCCACAGTTCACCCATCCTCGAGGAGCCCCACCCTGTGGCCCAGTTTTTCCTGGGGCAAGACCAATGAGATCCAGTCATTTATTTGTATCCTGCAACTCAAGGTCAATGTTAGGCTTCCAGCAGGGGAATTTCATGAGAAACCTTCTTGGCAACATCTATCCTTTAGTTACTCACACCCATCTACCAAATAATTCTGACTAGGCAGGATGATTTTACCCAAATCTACATTGATTTGGCCCGTGGATAACATGTCAGGCAAGTTTGGCCCAAGGAGACCCAAGCATTTCCCCACGCAGAACTCTGAGAACCCATCACACTGCATCAGCCCTAAGTACTCGACTGCATTTTAACAAGGTAATGCTATCACTTCTCTACCCTTTATCAACTTTAGTTAAAAAAGAACTATGGATGATACAGAGGATACAACCAAAATGATTTTTACCTTTAAAACAAAGGGCTAATCTCACCAGAGAGTTTCTGCTACCATGCAGGTACCTAGGTAACCCCAAACAGCCCATGATCAAGGGATTAAATGCTTACAATTCAAAGCAGGATAAATGTTAAGAGTCCATTCATCAGAAGCCCCTCTAATCGCAGCTGAAGGCAAGCTGGGCAGCCCCTACCCCTTCCCATGCTTCCAGAAAATGAGGTCTCCTTCAAGTGGGAGCAGGGGCGCAAGAGGGGTCTGACTCTGAGGCACAAGGCATCCAGGAACTGAATTCTGAGCTTCTACCCTGCGTGGATCAATAGCAATTTTAAAGGTCCCTCCCTCTTGATGGTGAAAGCTGGGAATTTCATACCAGGAAACCAGGCCACCCTCTAAAGTTTCATGATCTCTTACCATATTTTTCGGACTATAAGACACTTTTCCCCCCCAAATCTGGGAGGAAAATGGGGGTGCATCTTATAGTCTGAATGTTGCTTACCTAGCTCGCTGGGGGTGGGAGGGTGGGGGAGGTGGTGGTGGAGCAGGGTCAGAGGAGGCAGGAATAGGGTCGCCGCTGCAGGAGCTGGTGGCAGCAGGGGTGGGGCAATGCTGCGGGCCCTGGGCTGGGAGGAGGGGGTGGCCTGGCAGTGTGAAGCAAGGGAGGCAGGAGCAGAGTCCCCGCTGCAGCATACTGTAGTGCCAGGGAGGAGGGTACAGGCAGTGCAGACACGTTAGAAGAAAGCCTGTGGCACCCGTGCATGCCTCCATCACGTGACTGGTGTGTCCCCCATTAACATTAACATAAGCAAATTCCATTGCAGGGTCACCTGTCAATGTGGTCCCTGAAGCTATTGCAAAACTACAACTCCCATCGTGCTTGGACAGGTTGGGATGATGGGAGCTGTAATTTAGCAATAGCTGCAGAGCCACACAGGTTGTGCAAAACTGCTGCCCCCATACAAGAGCGTTGCACAACCTGTGGCCCTACCAGCAGATCCCCCCATAACAAGCATCATCCACTGATGTGCTCAGCTACAGCGCCCCCACAACTATGAAGAACAGTGCTGGTAGTTCTGTCATTACTGTATTTTGTTGTAGAAAGATACAATAGCGTGCCATAGTCTCCTGCTGCATCTGCTGTAGTTGTGGAAAGATGTCAAAGCAGAAAAGGATTTCAGATGAAATCCCTTTTAAACTGGAGGTAGTGAAGGTACGCTAAAGAACATGGGAACAGAGAAGCGGAGAGACACTTAGGCCCACCTCCAACTGAAAAAATGATACGGGAATGGAGGAAACAGGAGGGTCAACTGCAAAACACAGACAAAACGAAACGATGTTTTCGTGGGCATGCTGCAGAATGGCCAGTTAGAAGTGGACATGAAAGCGTGGACCACACGTCACAGGAACAGTGGCTTCTCAGTATCTATAAAAATGACCATGTATGAAGCCAAACGTCTGGCTGCAGAGAAAGGCACCGAGGACGTCACTGGATCCCCATATCACGGTGCCACAGATTTATGGAGAGGTGTGGCCTTGCTGTGCGCACCAACTAGGATTGCACAAAAAATGCCTATAGAATGTGAATCCAAGATTGTGTCTTTTCACAAATTTGTACTGGATGCAAGAAAGAAAAATGGATTTGAAATAAGCCACATTGGGAACACGAATGAAGTCCCATTAACCTTTGATGTTCCATCAAACAAGACTTGATGTGAAAGGTGCCAAAACCATAACTGTGAAACCTCAGGGCATGATAAAACCCATTACACGGTTGTGTTGTCCTGCTGTGCAGATGGCACCAAACTGCCACCAGTGATTTCCAAGAGAAAAAACACTCCAAAAGAGGCAATCCCAAGAGGAGTTATTGTTCAGTTCATGACAAAGGATGGACAAAAATGGCATGAAGATACGGATAGGAAAAGTGTGGTCCAGACGTCCTGGAGGGCTTCTGAAAAAACCTGCTCTGTTAGAGCTTGACCAGTTCAGGGCACATATCACTGAAGCCGCAAAAAAGATTTAAAGAAAACCCATCTAGCCGTAATTCCTGGGGGGCTTACCAGCCAGTTGCAACCTTTGGACATTCCATCAACAAGCCATTTAAAGTTTTCATGAGAGAAGACTGGAACAAATGGAGGCTGCTGGATCTGACACCAACTGGATGAATGAAAAGGCCCACTGGTACCCAGGTTCGTGAGTGGGTGAAAACCTCATAGCAGTCAGTTCAGAATGAAACCCTCGTGAGGTCCTTCAAGAAATGTGGCACCAGCAATACCCTAAGACGGCTCTGAAGATGACATCCTCTAAGAACAGAGTGCAGACAGTGATACCAGTGATTCTGAGGGACTGAGCTTCATAAACGTGGACAGTGGTGACGGAGTTCTTGGGGTTCCCTGATGATTAGAGGAGTTTCCGTCCTTAAAGCTTAAAGTCAGTAAGAGTGGTTGTTAATGCTGCTGTTGAGTTCTGTTCACATTTACATTGGTGAAACATTATGTTATTTATGTTATTAAATATTTTACCACATTTTTTGCTTCAAAATTTTTTTTCCTATTTTCCTCCTCTAAAACCTAGGTGCATCTTATGGTCTGAAAAATATGCTCTATTTCTAGACAAGGACTCCGTCCTTGAGGCAGGTTTTTGTTATTTAATAATACAGTGACGGGGCGGGGTGTTCTGAGCAGATCACATCGATGTGTGGAATGGACTCCTCAGGTGCCCCTGGTTGACTGACACTATACTCAGGTAAGTATCACAGTTTGAGGCTCTTCATTCCTGGCATGGCCACCTCAAGTTCAAGGAAATTATCCAGGGGAAAAAGATAAACTCTTCTCTCTGGACTGGTCACCTGGACAGAAAATTCTGGGTCCTGGGCTCTGAGCACGGAGGGACCTACGGTCCAGCAGCAGCACCCAGGGGGCTGCGGTCAGTGTGTAGGGCACGGACAGAAGCCCACCCATCAGGCAGAGCTGGGAGCCCAGAACTGTCGGGCAGTGTTACCATTCCCGTTCCGCCGGCAAAGGGAAAGAGACAATGGATACACACTTTCCCTGTAGATCCATTGCAGGTGGAACACTGAAGCATCCTAAAAGCTCTGGAAGTTTAAGAAATCAAGTCCCCATAGCCTCAGCAACCACCTAAGTATATACCTGTGTGTCAGCTTCTCCTCCCTGGTTCCCTGTTCCCAGACTCTGCTCCTCTCACTGGGGACCATCTGCAAAAGCCCTTGGGATCAAGGCTGATTTTAGGGAGAGACCAGGCTGTGCTTTTGTAGAAAAGTTTACAACTTTAACCTTTTTAAAAGTCCCTCTAGCTGTGAAAAGAAGCCCCCTCTGAGATGAGGGCTGCCTCCTGACCCAAGTAGATAGGTGGACGTGGTCTATTAAGAAAGGCAGAGGACCCTAGAGGGAGCTGAGCAGCCATCTCTGACTCCCTCCCTCCACCACCCCAGCCCTGCATCATCAATCAGGCCTCCCCTGGACCGGGAACTCCCTTGCCCAGGGTGGTGGTTAAGCCACAGGGAGGGGTACAGTCACAGCGACCTGCCCCCTGCAGCCAGGGCCGTGGTCTAGAGCCCGGGTGCTCCCAACATGCACTGATTTCACTGATTTCCCCACAATGAAGTGTCCTTTGCCCATAAGGTCTCAGTGCCTGTGTCACCGAGATCTGCCCTGCCTGAGGAGTGATTACGGCTGAACCATGGTCCAAAATATTAAATGGAAAACTCCAGAAACACACAATAAGCTTAAGTCATGCTGTTCTGAGGAGTGTGATGAAATCGTGCCTTTGTTCAGCAAACTGTAAACTCCCTGCTCATCAGTCACTTAGTAGCTGTCTTGGTTGTTATACCAACAAGTTACCCTTATTTTACACTTCATAAGGGCCCCAGGGTCCAAGAGTGGTGAGGCTAGCAACTCGCCTCCATGCCTGTATTAGAAAACAGCTTTCATCAGAGGGGATGAGAGGGAGAGAAGCTGAGACAACGGCAGCTGCCTAGGGCCGTGTCTCTCCACACTCCCTCTGAAACCAGCGCAGAACACCCACAAGTGAGACCACACACAAGTCACCCTTGCAAATGACTTGAGGACCAAGGGGACAACAGCTGGAGGTCACTTTTCCCCTAGAAGTCCATGTTTGTACAGTCACTGGACCCTCCCTTTTAGGTGACAGGACCTGCCTAGGGTTCTGGTCATTCATTCTACCTAGGATCTAGAAGTCAGTGAGGGCCAGAGAGAAGGGGGGCACTCGTTGCGTTTGATGAGGGGGGGGAAAAAAAATGTCTCGGCCCTCAGTGCTTGCTCGGGATTCGCTGCACTTGTATGAGTCACGCTGCTGCCCTGTGAGAAAATGCTCCATCAATTGTTGCTGCCCGCCACTCGGCACCCCTCTCGCGGGGAAGCAGAGGGTGACACGCCAGTCCCACGGTAGCCCGTGAACAGTGCAGAACCCCCACATATTCGGTACTGTCTTGTACTTTTGTGCGTTTGAAGTGCTAATCATAGGTCACAAGAAGGTGGTTAAGAGTGACACACCACTAGGCCTAAAATGCAGTCAGTAAGAACCGTGATCAGAGAGAGGTCGCAGCTAAGTATGACAGTGCTGGCCCATACCACTCCCATTCCAGATGCCGCAAACGACGACCTCAGCCATAGCGGGGAATACAGAAGCGATTAAAGCAGCAAGCGTCGCTGAAAGTGTAAAGTCCGTGCGCACGCAGCGTTCAGACATTGGAAGAAGTTGAGAAACTGCTTTACCTCCAGGTTAATGAAGAACAGGTGGCAGGTGACAGCATTCGAGGCAAAAGTTTGCGAGAAAGCGGGGCAATGGCGTACTGGTCTGTTCAAAGACGAGCCGGGGATGGGGGGCGGTGGGGGGGGTGGGAAGGCGGCAGCGCTGAAGTATTCAGAGCTGGACATGGATGGTCCGATACATCTGAAGAGAAACTGGCATTCCCTGCGTGGGGAGGCACGGAGAGGCCGCCAGTGCCGACAAAGGAGCTGGTGAAAGCTATGCCACCGAGATTAGGGAGTATGTAGACACCGGAGGTTTTGTTTCAGGAAGAAAATGCCCACAGAACCTACATCACTCAAGAGAAGGCATTGCCGGGCACAAGCCCATGAAGGACAGGCTAACTCTTGTTGTGTGGGAACGCTAGTGGGGATTGAAAACTCAAGCCTCTGCTGGTGCATCACGGTGGAAACCTGGAGTTTTCTAGAGAGAATGTGATAAAAAGCAGGTGTGATGCGGAGGGCCAGTACTAAAGCTCCGGGGATGAGGCAGTTCTTTATAGAGTGGATGCAGGAAGTTGGTGGCCCAGTGTGAAAAGTATTTGCAGGACAATGAAGCGCCTGTGAGGGCTATTAGATGTGGACAATGCCCCTGCCCCGCTCCAGGCCGGGCAGAAGACAGACCTACCAGCAGACCTACCAAAGGAGTTCGGTTTCATAGCCGTGAGGCCCTTGCACCCTAACGCAGCTCCTCTGCTCCAGCAGGTCATTTCTGACTTAAAAAATCCTCTATACGGTGGGCCTTTTCCAGGGGTGTTTTGAAGCTAGCTCAGATACCCTAGCTGACAGAGTTCCGGAAGGACCATTTTAATACCCTCCACCGTGGTACTCTCCTGGATGAGGCCTGGTGTGAAGTCTATTTCAAAACCATGAGCTCTGCCTGGAAGGAAATTGTGGCCAGAAGCTGAAAACTCCAAGGGACTTGGAAAGCTTTGAGGATGACCCCGGTAGCCCCGCCGTGGAGCATGTGGTGTCTCTGGGCAAGTCTGGGCCTGGAGGTCAGTGATGAGCATGTCGAAGAGTGAGTGGGGGAGCTCGGAGCAGAGCTCAGCCCGGAGGGGCCGCAGGAACTTCAGAAGCAGCAGCAGACAGCGGCTGAGGGGATCTCTTCAGGGGGGGAGGAGGGAGAGGAGGAAGCGCCTGCTGCACTGATGAAGAAATGGGTGGAAAGTGGGTTGAAGTTCCAAACTCCAGGGAAAGTGACCCCCAGACAAAGCTCTATCTAGCAAGCGGAGATGGGGGCCAGTTTGATGAACGGACGATGTCACACAAACATTTTGAAACAAACAAGTTTCCCTTGACAGGTTATTAGTGAAACTCCCTAAATTAGAGTCTCCAACAGCATTCAGTGAGGCCAAGAGGCAGAACAGAAGAGGCCCCTGAGAGTCCCTGGAACTATCTAAGAGGACCCCTCTTCCAACAGTCACCCTGTCCCCTCCTCGCCACCATGCCAGGAACTCGGGACAGGTGAAGTGAAGTTTTATTTTTATATAATTGTTTTTTTAATTCACATCTGTTTAGTGTTAAGGTTCTGTATTACAAAACCACCTCTATTTCTAGTTACATTAAATCTTATGGGAAAAATTCGTTTGGTGGTCGTCGGTTTCGGCACTCCCCATGATTTCTGGAACGAATTGACGAGTACCAAGGTACCACTGTACTCCATTGACCTGTGTTGTCCCTGTCTTGGGCCCAGCACCAGTAAAGGAATATAAGGGAAAAAAATCAAAAGGATGTTCACTTCCTGCAAGATACGCATGTGGAAAACAGTTCCCCGGTGCCGGGTAGGGTTCTGATCTGTTACAAAACAATCACAAACGTTACCGGGCTCATTCTCTGTCATCCCTCGCAGGAAGCTGCACCATGACCAAATATTTCCCGAGCTGGGCAAACACAAGCAGGCCCCTTGCCTGCAGGAATACAGCTGAGGGGGGCATCAGCCCCAGGAAGCACAAGGCCGTGGGCACCACCTTCAAGGAGGGAGACTGACACGTGAGCTAGTCCTCAGGTTTAAAGCCAAACTACAAGAGGAACAACCTCACATGAAAGAGGATGGAGGCTCGAAGACATTCAGAGCGATAACAAATTGCACCAACTTCTTTGGAGACTTTCTGAACTCCCCCCTACCCTCCCCCCCACCTTACCCCTCAATCTCACTGGACTGTGTTCAACACCAGAACAAAACCTCACTGGAACACATCACGAAGTTGCCAACTTTCATCGTGGTCATTGGGCATCACTTATCCAATGGTCCACCTGTTACACGCAGCCCGGTCCATCACCAACAAAGCAGAGGCCCCACCAACAGCTTCCTCTCTCCTCTCTGGGTCTGCAGAGCCTGCTGCCCAGACCCCCAAGCCCCACAGCTGCAGTACCCCTCACCCAGCCACACCTACTCCAGATGGGCCCCTGGGCTTTGCCTGGGGCCCTGTAGGACTCTTGATGAGCCCATCCAGCAGAATGTCTGAGGGCAGAAATCTCCCATGTCCACCTGTCCCAAACACTGTGGGCCCCCCTTTTCCCATCTGGTCCTTCCAGCGTGGGCAAGGATTTGGGGGATCACAATGAATCAGGCATTAGGGATTTCTGGCTTATGCCCTGAGAAAAGCATCTGGCTGAGTGATGACACCTGGATGTTTAAGAATGACAGTGGCCCGTGGGGGAAGTCAGGGAAAAAGATGTTTTTGTACAATTAACCATACTTTTCTAAGACATCAAACCAGGGATTGAGAGTTCAAGGCTCCATCAGTTTCCCGGGCATGGTCACAAGTCATTCAAGAACAGCTGTCAGCCACGAGGCGGTTATGGTTAGGGGCGGTCGTCCGTGCCACCCCCAGGGAAACACGGCACGTGGCATCAACAGGACAAACATGTTCCTCACCCAGCATCTGCCCCGCCAAGCCGAGAACGCCCGAACAGTGTCCCACACATCAGCGAGTCTGCGCTCTGTCCTCAGGGACTAAGCGTGCACACTGGCACATATGAGCACGCGACAACTAGGTGACAATCGGCAGGACCAAACCCAAGAGAGGGATTTCCCAGAGTGAGAGGGATCAAGTGAGTCACTTATGAGCTAAATTTAGGGAACCTGCCCGAGGAGGTAGAGAGCTTGTTCTTGTGGGGAACTCCCCTGGCTTCTAAGGGCATCCAAACTCTCCCCAACTCTCTGGAAATTTCAATTTACCAGCATTCAACACCTCACCCCTTGTCTCTGATCAGGGGAGTCTGCCTGTGAAGCACTATCTTAATGTTCCTGGGGAAGACTCAGCTCAGTGATCTTCAGCTGGGGGCGATGTTGCCCCCCAACCAAGCTGGTTTTTTTTCCCCTTCGACTCACCACTTTCATGCAGTGATGCCAAAGACGTAGAATAAGATGGTCATGTTCTCTGAACAATACAGCCATTTACAGACGCAGCCAGTACTGTGCCCAACATATGGAAACGCATGATAAAACAAGCGCATAGAGCATTCTTACAGAAACCAAACAGTTCGTTTTACTGATTTTAAAGAGAGACCAATTTGGTTTTTTCACCTACCCATTCATTCATTGGTTGATTCCTGTGCCCTGGATACAGAGAGATCTGGTTAAGATAACTCAGATTGCTGGGGAGAAGTAGGGAGAGGCCGTGGGAGGAGTGTGCTGGGCGGATTGTGGGCAGTCTAGGGCGGGACTGACTGAGAAGCTGAATGCCTCAGAGCCAATGGAAATAAAGAGGGCTGCCATTCCTCCAAAATTGTGTGATTTTTGTGTTGTTTGTAGTTTGTAAACTAACCCTATAGAAACAAAGATAACTAAAAACGGGGAAACTCGGGTGTTAGAGTTTAGCCTTAATGGACAGGCTGGCTTAAGTGATTAAAGCTGTGACTTGATAGGCTTAATTAACTGCTTTTGAACACAGAACCTTTCCTTTATCACCAAAGCTTTGCCTCTGGAATTTTTGCCTGGAGGGTGGTGCCAAGCAGCAGAGCCCCAAGTATGTTCAGTAACACCCTGACTAGGGATCAGACCTGCAACCTTGGCCTGACAGAACGATGCTCTGGCCAAGTGAGCTACCCTGCCAGGTAAAAGTCATTTTATATATCCAAGGATAAAGTTAATATAAACACACACTCCTTTAAAATAAAATGACTGAAAGCTCCCAGTCTGCTACCACCTGCCTCAGGCCGGACCACGCAACTCTGCCTGGTTTGGGGGCTCCTGACAAGCTTGTGTGTGGGCACTCCAGAAACAAGACTTGCCAGAGAGTTGGACTCTGTTCAGCCTGGGGCCCTTGGCGGAAGTACAGTCCCGCAGAGAGAGGAGAGCCTGTGCTACAGAAACTAAGTTGAGAAAACTGAGAACTGCCCACAGCTTTCCCCAGCGGACGTCCAGTCTCACTGCGCGCCCGGCTTCTCCCCGGTGCAGGGAGTCTAAAGCACAGCACAAGGTTTGGCCACTCTTTGATCTTCACTGTGAGCCTCTGTTGACTGATACGTTTCCTTAAGGACCCAGGAAAGCCTGGGGAATTGGGGAGAAATTTGTCTGCAGACATGGTGGCCTCTTTCTCCAGCCCCGGTGCATGAAGGAATGGAGGAGAGAGGAAGGAAGAGAGCCATCCCTCACTGGATAACACTGGTGATGTGGCGAGAGAACCATCCAGGACGACTTTCTTTGGCCATTTGAGGAAGGCAGCTTCCAAAGTTTCAACCACCACTACGCCTTCAGGACGGAGGGACGCACCTCCTGTTCTTTGGCAGCCTTACAATAACAAAACCTTTCCCTCCCCCAGCGCATGATCATCCCACTGGGAATGAATCTCTCAAGATCTTTCAACTACAGACTTGGTGCGGTCCTTCACTAGTAACTTCCTCAAGAACTTAAAGGAGAGGGGTCATGAAGCCCCTCCCCCTCCAAAGCCCCCAGGGCGGAGTTCAGCATCCCTGCCGGCTGGCGTGGTCAGAGTGAGGCCTCATCAGTGCAGTACGGTCTTGTCCAAGGGACCGAGAGCGTGATATCAGGCTCAACCACAGTGTGGGACACTTCAGGTGAGGGCACCACAGTGGGGGTGTTCGTGCTGCGGTCAGCATCCTCTTCCCAGATGTTGCCAATGAGCAAGGTGCTCATTCCAGAGCCTGTACCCGCCCCCCGCCCAGCACGTGGGTCAGGGCTGAGTCAGCCGCGGTAAGGGGCCTCTGGAGAGAAGAACCACTTACAGATCGTCCTGTGAACCTAGCGATTGAAATGTGCCTGTGGGCCACTGGCCGTGTTACCAAGGGTCTATGTATGCAAAATAGGTTTCAATAGAAGCTTTAGACCGTTAGGGTCATGACGGTAATTGCTGGTTATCTATTAGTCTTGAAATCGGAATTTTGCAAGTTTCTCTCTGCTCATTGAATACTCAAAGGTTTAGAGTCAAATTATAAGGTGGACCTGCTGCCTCACAAATCACTGCAGTTTGCACATGAGGCGTTTTGAATTGGACTGCTGGGCACCCTGTCTGCTACTGTGTAACGGGTTTACTTCTGCCTCAGCCAAGGTACATTTTTAAAGTGTGGTTCCCCAGTGACGGTCCTGCTTATACCAAATAAGTCTCAGAGGCAAAAACTGGTACCTGAGACCCACGTGAGTCACGTCACACGATACAGGATTTTAAGAGGGAAGTTTACACTCTTTGTTGTGCAGCCCCTACCCTTGGGAGGCAGAGGGAGGCCTGGGATGGAGGGGGAGGTGCGGTCCAGGCACCCCTGTTCTTCATGAGAGTCCCGCAGGCTTGGAACCACCACCGATGTTTGAAGAGGTAGGTGAGCTTGGTTGGGAAGATGGGGAGAAATGACTCACAGAATACAGATTGCTCTAAAGGAAGATAGGGCAGGAGCAACGACGGTCAGGCAGAGGAAAGATGTCCCTCTGAAGTCTCAAAACTCACTCTCCAGCGAGTCCCAGAGAGAACCTACGACTTCCCTGGTTTCCAGCCTAGCAGCTGGCTGAGAGGCGTCCTCTGGCACCACCTGGTGGCTCTGGGGGATCATAGCAGCAGGCACGGAAGTTGAACGTTCCGATTTCAACCCCACCCTGGAGATCCTGGGCAGCCTGCGACCATCAGAGACCGTAATCTTTACAAGGGAACGCATCTTCTAGGAAAGCAGCACATGGACATCGCCCATTAGAAGGGAAAAGGGGAACTAAACTTGAGTTGCAAAAACGAGACAGTGTGGCCACGCAGAAGCGGCATGAAGCAGGTTCGGGGCTGTGGCTCCGCGTGATGCAAGGGGGTACACTTCACATACCCCCGCCACCTCCGGGGCTCCTCTTCCATGGGCTAGGGCCTCGGCCCAGGAAAGGAGGCAGATTTCGAAGGGCAGCTGTGTCAAACTAAAAGACCTGCAATAAGGGGCCAGCACACCCAGAAATCCCGAGTCCGGGGAGGCCAGCACACTCCAGGGTGGAGCCCCCACGCTCCTGATCTGCCCACCTGCTCTGGCAGGTAGCCAGCACTGCCCCGCTGAGCAGGTTTCTCTGGGTAAATTCCATGCTCACTGTGTCTCACCGGGTCAGCCCCTGGAGGCTCTGCGGCCACCCCCCACAGCCAGGCAGCGCTCTGCTCCCCTCCCAGCCCCCTCTTGTGTCTGACCATGTCTGTTTTCCCACGGAGTGTGGCCCCAGTGAGAGGCAGCTAACCAGAGGCACTACAGAGACGTGGGTCAGTGTGCAAGGGAGCCAGCTGGGCTCCTCTCCGGGCCACAGACCCTACTATTGTGTCCTGGCCTCCCCCATCAAGTCTCTTCAGACCCCAATACAGAAGAGCTCTGGCTCAGACTGAGGTTGCAGACAGTGGCTTAGTGCATTAAGATGAAGCCTCTTTTCAAACCCAGCTGGAGCCTTCTAGTACAGATTGCCATCTTTTACTACATCCTGCCAGAAAAAAAAAAAAAAAAAAAAGTTTCATTGCCCGGGTGGAGTCCGCCTCCAACCAGGCCCCCAGCAGTCCGAACTCCGCCTGACAGTGTGAGCAAGAACTGGGGCATCAGACAGCCCTGGGCTAACCTGGAATTGAGCAGATAACACAGATACTAGTGAGAAGTCTAAGTCTACCTCCATTCTATGAGTCAGGTGTGCACTGTGATTTAAAGCATCAGCTGATGATCACGGATTGCTTTCTCACTTGGATGTCTTACCTCCTTATTGTGTCCAAGTAACTTTAGTCAAGTTAGTGATTCGATGGGCATCTAAGAGGGGGGGACCCAAAAATGGACTTGATAAAAAATTGTGTATTCTTACATATTTAAACTTCAGTCACCTTGAAAGTACTCTCTATTTGATGCAATACACCTATTGATATGTTTATTTCCACTGTTCAAGTTTTTTAACTTGTTTTGAATTGATGCCTTTTAGTGGTTCTGCCACTTTTTGGTTCACTTCTTCCACATCAGCAAAGCGTTTCCTTTTGAGGACTTTTTCATCTAGGGAAACAAGTCGCTCAAGGTGAAAGCCAGTGAACAGGGAGGGTGGGGCACAGGAGTCATGTTGGTTTTGGTCCAAAACTGAACACTCAGTGCGGCATGGACAGGTACACTGGTAAATCACCCATCGTGAAATAAGCAAATGCATTGAGAGTCTTCAAAAACAAATTCCCTGAAGCCAAACACAGCCTCTCACAACAACGCCAGCTGGTCCACTGATACAGATGGGTTCCTAGAACACTCAACCTGGTGGGGGAAGCCTATACTACAAGGGGCCCCACCCTCCAGAAGATTTGTTTTGGGGGTCCCCCCCTCACATATTTTTAGAGCCAAGCTATCTTCTGAAATCTCAAGCTTATTTCTCAAAACTAAAGTTTATGTACTATCCGAGCACTACTATTTCAGCCAAACTCCCATAACACAAAGCATCTCTTAGCTCATTAGCGTCATTAACAAGCTAGCCAGAGAGGAAACAGGTTGATTTACTACCTAGTCAGACATAGCTTTAGGGAAGTATCCTGGGGACGCTAAGTCCTCTTCGACTTGGACTAGGGTTGAGGCAGCTCCTTCCTGTCCAGATTGAGAGGGTTAGAGAGCCATGCTTTCAAATCCAGATGTTTTTATCAAGTGGGGACAGTGCGAGACAGCCAAGTGCTCGAGGACATTGTTCTGTGGCATGGCTGCTAGTACGCCCCAGCCAGAACAGAGCTTGCCTGCACAAGCCTGTCTTACAGACTGATCTTCATGTTCATTCTGACAAACCAGTACCCCACCCCACCCCCGCGCCTCCCGACCTGGTCAGCACGTCACTTCCTGTACCTGGTAGCATTCAGGTACTAGTACCACTGATGATCACCCCTTTACCCTTACTAACGTCAGTCTTTGGTGTCTGCCAAGTGCTGTGGGAGCCCTTTCCTCTTGTGGTCACCCAGGACACATCCCGTTAAGTTTCCCTTAAGGACCTGTTTGTTACCAGGCTGAGGGCCTGTCTCTTTCTTGGATCTTTCTCTGCCCTCCACATAGAGGAAGATTTTCAGTCCCAGGGCCTTTCCCCTGGGTCTGCATGTAGGAACATCTGGCAAGCCAGCCAGAGACAAAGAAATGGGCTTTGTGGGAAAGGGGCATCTATGGGAAAAATCCAGGGTTGGACCCCCACATCTTCGTGGAGAGGGGTGGCCCATATGTTGGATACAGGTGGGCTGCTACAGGAGTATGGGGAGACCCCCAACACACCAGAAGGCGTCACACATTTGAGGAGCGATGCATCGCACACTGTCACAAGGAAGGAAGTACATGGGCTGACCCCTCTTGTGGGCAGTTCAGCCAGCCGCCACTGCCCAGGATGAGGCAGAAAATAAGAACAGATTCCAAGATGAAGTTAAAATGCCTACAACCCTGTTAGCATCAAGACTGGCTGACAGAGCTGAGGAGCAAGACAAGAAGGAAACCGTAGAGCTCGTCACTTTGCCAGACCTGGAGGATGCAAGCTGCCACAGCCCCAGGTCTGCACGCTGTGGCCAAGCCAGGCTGGGCTGCAAAGCCACGGAGCATGGAGGGTGAAGACCTCGAGGGAGAGTGAGACTGCTGACGACGCCCCGTGCCATTCAGCCCTGGATTCAGGAAAAGGCAGAGAACATCAGCGACAACTGCCCGGGGAAGCCTTGGTCCGACACAGGAGACCTGCACGAAGCGCCGGTCTTCACCCGCTGCACTAGTCCACGTAGCTGCCAAGTGTCAGCCCAAAGTCCTGTTGGACACACTTTACCACCACACACCCATTTCCTTCACATTTGCACTCGAGCCATTTCTCCTGCAGAACAGGACCTGACCTCCTTACATAAGTGAGGGAAACATGGCCCACGGCTCCAGAGCACCACCAGTCCCTGGCATGGTGCCCGGCACTCACGAGGTGCCGCTCACTCATCTACAGAAATGCACTTCCCATACAGCCGGGCCGTAGCTAGATTCTGCTGCTTCCCCAGCACACTCAGTTTCGAGAAACGCTGAGCTCCAGCGTGCTTCCCGCTGGTGTCTGCCCTCTCGGCGTGCGTGCCAGGTGTGCAGGGGGTGTGGTGTTCTGACAGGTAAGCAGGACTCCTTGAGTGACGGTGCACATAACTGAAGTAGCACCCTGGTAGGTTGGCCTTTTTTTTTTACCTCTGAAGTTTTGCTTTGAGAAACTTACAAAAGGTAAAAATTTAAAAATGCAAGTCCTTTAAAGTAGTTTATACTTCTGAATATTAAGATTCCATAGGTTTCCTGAAATACCTACGATTTTTAAAGAACTCATTAAACCGACCCTGATATGTGCATTCCACAGGATCCTGTAAGGTGAATTTGTTCTCCGAGGGCAAAGTGATTAATTCATTGAGATTTTACTCTCCAGCTAACAGAAAACTAATGGTAATTTATAGCATCTTCAAATAAGTAAACATCCAAAATGTTAATCACCACGTGCATGATTCTGGGAGAGTGACAATATTTATACATTCAAAAAAGACATTTCGCCAGTCAAGAGCCAGTGTGACCCATTATCCCCCCAGGGCACGTCTTCAAGAACAGATGACAGTCTCCCCTTAGTCCTGCTAAGTTCGTCTGTGTGGATTTCTCTCCCCCAAAACTAGATGATCCAGGGTGAAAGTCAAGACACGCAGTGGCGTTTGGCCCAGCGATTGCGGAAGGCTGATGAAAATCGCACGACTCCGACAGTCGATCTCACTGAACGCGGCCACTGAGGCGAGGCCATCACCCCGAACATGCGCATCGGCGCGGTGGCGGGAGAGGATTGCCTTCCTTTCCACTCACGCTAGGACCAGGTAACGTAGGTTTAGAGGTTTAACAGACCGCTAGCCAGACAGGTAGCTTATGAGATATTGAAATTATATCCCACATAAGATATATTGTACCCAGAGACACATGTCTGTGTGGAAACTACTGTAAAAGGAGAACCTGTCTTTATTGTCAATACGATAGTGTCAAACCAAATTGGTGCAAGTTCAAGTACACCATCATTTAATTGTTAAAATGTTTCAGACACTTGATATGAATTTCATAGTCCAAAGACTCCAAGAAAATTACGTTTCTTACCTGCCTGAGTCATTTTAAGCACCTTGTGTAATATTCCCTGGCTAGGTGGGGGAGCAGGTGGGAGGATGTGAGCAGGAGCTGCCAACAAAGGAAAAAACCTTGGTATTATAAAACTGTTTTCTTCAAGTTTTCCAACCAAAAGTTGCATTCTCTTTGCTTCTAGGTAGTATGAGCTGTTGAGAAGTTGCTTCCCAGAGACTGAAGTTCAAAGTCTCATCAAGTCTATACCCAGTGACCAGCTGAAACGGTGTTTTGCAGATAATAAAAAGTTCCTGAAGCTTCCCTTTTCAGGTCATCTTCCAATTTATCGCCCATAAGAAACCTAGCATATCTTGAATTTCAACTGAGATGTCTTTCAAGCAGTTATATAAATTCCGGGCTGTGGCATTGTTCTCCTTTTCTGGCCACTTCTGCGACATCTTAAACATACCAATTGTATCTTTCTTCTCTGGGATAAGCATCAATAATGCTAACAACCCCAGTCCAGCTTGGCAATGGCAGTTTTTATCCACTCCTCCCCAGCTTCCCAGCAAGGGCACTCATCAACCGAGCTCCTGTTAAAGGGGAGTTTGCTCCATCTGAAGCGTCAACCACCTTCATCCTTGAGCCTTAGGGCCCCCCCCCCCCCGCTTCAGGTTGGGCGCTATTCATTTTACGTTGCCTGTTGCCCCTTGTGCTTTTTGAAATATTCTAACTGTTGGCCATCGTGAGAACCCAGTCACATTCTCAGTTTCGTTCTCCGTCCAATCTCATCGGAATCCACTTTGACCAACAGTAATTTGAACTCCGCTGGTTGCTCCAAATAAGCTTCAATATAACTTTTCAGTTTTATTAAAAGTGAACCATCCATCAATTCAATTTCCTCTGGGGTGATATTGGCTTTGGGTTCACCTAGCAGTCTGTTTCGTCCCATCCGCAATGGCTCCTGACAAACAGGAGGCTTGTCGATTTTCACGGATTTCTTAGGGGACTGCTTTATAGACGAACATACCCTGGACGAAGGAGTTGTTATTGGTTACTATGTATACGCGAAAAGTCAAGGACGGATTCTGGTCAATGACTTCGTACAGAATCACAGCCCCGTGGTGGTGTAACCTTCCTCCGCTTTGAACAACAGGCCTCACGGGAGACACGGCTCACAGAACGGTTCACAGTACATTCTAGCGAGGCCCCAGAACTTTGAATGTCACATGTTGACGTCATGGTGACCCAGGAAGAGGAAATGTGGACACTCAGTGGAAGTAAGAGGTTGGGTCACATTCAACATCAGACAAGAGTCGCCCAACAACCCAGGGCTTAACCAAGTCTGCATATTCGCTCCCAACAAGACGCAATATTTGATAAACTTTTCTGCTAGCCTCGAATATCAGTTTCTGTCCACTCGTGAATCCTCCTGAGTCCAGCTTCAGTAAGAACTGCCCCCTGGAAAGAGGTCTGGGGGTCACTTGCTCACTGTGTTTATCTTCAGCATTGCAGCGTTCACATTGAGGCTCAATTTTAACGAATTCCCGTGTGGAAGTGCCCTCAGCGGAAGGCACTCCCAGCTCCCCAATGGTCACTTTCAGAACTGCTCTCAGCACTGCTGCCCTCTCCTGATTTAGGAGCCCTTTGAAGTTCCTGGGTTGGAGGCTAGGGCAACCTTGTTCTCCTGAACAGGCAATGTGATCATCACCAGTCTCCCAGCCACTGCACCTCAGCTCATGGTCGCTCAGTGGCTGGGAAGGAGCGCCACGCACGCCAGGGGGATGGGCGCTTGCCAGGCTCTGCAAGGCTGCAGGAGGGCCTCGCATATCCAGAGGGGGCCAACGCTGCCAGGGGATGTGTTGGCTTCACTTCTCCCACGGTCATAGATGATACTCAAAGTATGCAGTAGTGGAGGGGCACCCAAGGGAGGGGTTTGTCAACCAGTGCTGAAACAAGCTGACACCCAGCCAATGGGCTAACTCAGTACCAGCGCAGCCCAGGATCGAGCATTTGCGGTTTCCAAGTTTTAGCTGTCACAAGGACACTGTTGACCGTTAATCTTGGTGCCACCACCCCTGGAGACAACCTCTCCCCGCTGATTTCTTGTGATGAGGAGACTGAGGATCATTTATATATTCAGTGACCACACCAGGTAGGAACTGGGTGCATGGCTGATGTGCAGAGATCATACTGCCTGACCGTCACCCTCTGCCCTGCAGAGGGGAAGCCTCCACTGGAGACCCACTCTCTCCCCTCCACATGTCTAAAATCTGTGGCCGACTCTGCAGCATCCCCCACTTTGGGGAATCCCTCAGGACACACAGACGTACCAGCTTCCTGAGAACTAACAGCTACAGCGAAGGTATTTAGGGCGTCCCCAGGACAGACATGCCCAGAATAAGACTGCAGGAACCTTCTGTAAAATTAACAGCAGATGCCAAGTGTCCCCAACTGTATGTCAGTGGTGCTACTTCATCTGCTGAGCCTCAGCTCGTTTGTCTCCAACAGCACCTCTGCCGTCTCTTTGGACTATTGAACTTGAAAACACCCCACGACTCCGGTTGTCTGCGTCCTGAGGCTCAGCAATGCCATGGGTAAGGGAGCCTGGGACCCACCCCTCCAGGGGCTCCTCCAGGCCCAGATGCAAGCAGGGGGTAGCGAGGCAGAGCAGGTCTCAGCCCTCTGCAGCTGCGCTTGGCCGCAGATGTATTTCACGTTGGGCTGAGATGTGCGCTCAGCCCTATGGGCAGCACCAGCCAAGCAGCCCCCAAATGTAACAAAGGTGGTTCCAGGGGCTATTTTAAAGGCTGTTTATTCTAAGCCACTACACATTTGAACATTTTAGAACAGGACTAGATCTGGGAGTGGGCTGGGGAGTAGCTGCTTTATGATCTCTTCTCTGGTGAGCCTTTGATAGGGTCACCTGCCTGTACTGTACCTCTCATGTTGTGCCTTGATTTGGGGGCTTCCCAAGAGCAGGTACCCCAGAATGGGTGGCAAATTTATAAAGTGCTTCTGTCAAAGTGGGTGTCTGCAAACTCGAATGTCTTGAGTCCTTTCCCTCCAAGGCAATGAGGACAGGTAGGTAAGATAGGCAGGCCCCTTCTTACTGTTAAGTGTGGGGGAACACAGCCTAACCCATAAGTCCCAATACACAACACCTCAGAACAAGGCCTTGTGTAGAGAAATAGGGCCACTGCCAATGTCATTAGTTAAGATGGGGTCACACTGGAGAAGCACAGGACCTAATCCAATAATGGCTGGTGTCTCTAAAGGAGGGATTGGGTTCACAGGCACACTCAGGGCGAACGTCATGTGCACATGGGCAGAGATAGGGGTGATGCTTCCATAAGCCAGATGGCCAGCAAGCCCCCAGAAGCTGGAGGGAGACTCAGAACTGACTCTTCTTAATAGCCTGCAGAAGGCACCAACTCTGCTGATGCCTTGATCCCAGACAGCCTGTCATAGAAGCCACTCAGCTTGTGGTACTGAGTTACAGCAGCCCTAGCAAACAGCTTTCCAGCCACACAGGTCTGGACAACATCAGGCTACCGCTTTGGGGTGGGGTGTCTACATAGAAACGTGTGGCCTGCTGGAGGGAACAGACCCCAAGGACTCAACTCTACCTGGCCAGTTCCCAGGGCCGATGCGCGGTCAGATCACTTCTCCCCCAGAGAGGACACAAACAAGTGTGTCCAGGTAAATCCACATTCCCGTCTCCATGGAAGCAAACAGGCAAGAGCCCCCTAAGCCAATACACCCCTGCCCAGTGTTTTCTGTTCTTGGGGCAAACGACCTGGGCCCCCGCTCATGTTTCAGAGAAGTGGACTACAGTGAAGATCAGGAGTGTGGAGAGGATTTGGAGCTAGAGGCAGTGGTGCGGAGTAGCCGGGGTGAATTTCCAGAATGCTTTGACACTTCGAGATCCTCAGAGCTACTGGGAAAGGGGTTGGAGCCAGCTCTGCAGAATTGCAGCCTGAACACGCCCTGTGCTGAGTGTGGGGAAATCCAGAAGTTCTCCATGCCTGCAACAACACTGAGAAGGACCCACATGCTGGCCAGACCAGACCAGAGAGCAAAGGCAGGCCTGGGCTTCCACCAGATGCTTTCTGCAGAGAGCAGAGCACCCTTGCCCCCATGCTCCAGCGCATCAGCAAGGGCTCCAGCATGGCCCTCAGGCCTGACCACACCACACAGCACTGCAGGATGCCAAGGAAATGAGGCTGCAGGTTTTGTCAATATGCTTGAGCACAAAGCGGTGAGCAGGCACCCAGCCCGTCAGAGTGTGCCGACTACTGGGGTTTGGGGGCTTTATGCCTGTAGCCAGCTTCTAGGTCCCCCACCCCCTTTCCCTTTCCCGATCTTGGGATGCAGTTTCAGAGGCTCTTTTCCAGCTAATGGAAACGATAACATTTGGAATTTCAAGGGCTCCCCCTCCCCTCCTGCACTATCAGTTTTCCTTGTGATGTTTGCAACTCCAGGCAATCTTATCAGACCAGGCTCAGGAATGCTGAATTAACGAGTGAGACCGTGCCTCCCCCTCCTCCTCCTCTGCCTCAGTTTACTATCTATATCCCCCACGTAACAAACTGACTACCATTTAACTAGAGCAAGATTAAGTTGACTGTTCAGGAACACGAGTAAGACTGGCAAAGGTTCAAGCCCTTTCTCACGTGTTAAATAAGGAAAACAGCTCAGGCTCTGAAGGCGTATTTGAGCTTGAATCCTGGTCGCACCCCAGCTTTTGAACTTGAGGTCGTAACCTGACCCAAGGCAGAGCTCGTCTCCCAAAGTGCTTGGGCAGACACTTCTGTTCTAGAAAGGGTCCCTCGGGAAGGCTGAGGGTGAGACCCATCACCTGTCCTCAGGCCACCACTTGTAATTAATTAAAACAAGGTCACACTAGAGCAGCGTGGACCTTAATCCAATACGGCTGGTGTCTTAAAAAGGGGCGTTTGGTTCAGACACTCAGGGTCTCAGGCAGCAGGGAAAGGCAGGGAAGCATGTGTTCATTTTACAGTTCATGGGAGGTTTTCTGAGGTTTTTTTTTTTTTTTAGTTTACCGAAGTAACATTGGTTATAACACAGTCTAGTATCATTCCATCATATATTTGACCCCCCCCTCCACCCAATTCCACCCTTCCCCTCTGGTAACCACCATTCTGCCCTCTGTATTTATGAGTTTGTTTTGTTTATTTGCAACGACATGGGTGGATCCTGAGGATATTATGCTAAGTGGAACAAGTCAGATGGAAGAGGACAAAAACGGCATGATTTCACTCACCAGAATTCTTTGTGCAAAAAGAGACAGGGGACTGGCGTGAGCAGCCCAGACCCTGGCTGCTCTGTGGGAGGAGAGACGAGGGGGGCACACAGGCTTTGGGCCAGGTCTCTGAAACCAGGGTTGCTGATGGCAGCCAGTTAACCCTCACCCTGACCTTAGAGGGATCAGGTAACGCAGGATTAGTTGCCTACGAAGTGATGGTTTAAAGAAATAACAGGTCAGTAGCTTGATCTAGTCCCCGAACCGTTAAAAACTAGTCTGAAGCTTTGCAGTGATCCTGAGTCGTCCTCTCGGAGGCCCATCTCCTACAGATCACCTCAAATGGGGAGGTGTCTGCGGCTCAAGGCACAGCACCAGTTACACAAGTCTCACATCCACCTGTTCACACAAAGCACGCCGCCCGGGGGCCTTGCACGCCGCCCACGGGGCTTTGTTAAATACCACTTGTTTTCAGCTGAGCGGCCCAGCAATACATCTAACGCTCAGGGTTGGAGGTACTCCTCACTCTTGCCACGGAATTCACACCCAGAGGTGAACCCTGTTGTATAGTTTTATACAGGTGGGTCAGGGCTTTTGTGTTCAGTCCTCTGGCAGAGGCCCAGAGGACACAAGAGTAGTGGAGAGCTTTTGGGGTGATGGTCCAGCCCTCGATAGTTCTCCCTTCTAAGTAGGAAAGCCCAGAGCCCCAACCCCAGCATTCCAGAATCACCAGGTGGGTACCATGTGGCTAGGTTGGCCCCAGGTGACTTTGCCTCCAACCCCCTTCCATCGCTAAGATGGACCATGAAAATGAACCCTTGATCCGATCAGGGAAAGCGTTTCTGGGAATTTGTAAGTAAGGGGCTGCTCTTGGTAAATACTACAAGAGGTGGAGGTGATTTGTTCCAGAAACACTTTAGAGATAGCCCTTGAGCATGGCATACCTGAGCTACAGGGAAGGATCCAGAAAGATTTCTAGACAGGGCAGGGCCCTGCCCTTTCAGGATGTGGAAGAGGGGGGCATGCCCACCTCACTCCCTGTTGCTCCCTGCATAGAGCCCTTTGTAGGGGCCCCGACACTCGAACAGGAATGAGCAGTTGCCTCTGAGTCCGGACACAAGAAAGTGAGGGTTGCAAGTGAGCGAGTAATGTTTACGGGCCTTGGAGAGAAGTTCAGAACTCCTGTCCGATCCCCTCCCCTTCTCTGTTCCTCCCCGAAGCTTCTGAGAGCAGGAGCCTAACACATCTTCTGTATATTCCCATTTATGGGAGAGGAAACAGCTGAGGCCAAGCATGCACAGGAAGAGGTGAATTCCCATAGAGCCACACATCCCCAGCCCTCCTTTTACTACAAAGCTTTCGGCAGAACTGGCCTGAAACCCAGTTCCCTCCAGTGAGGGGAAACCGCAAGGCCTCCCACACACACCTGAAGCCAGCTCTAAGGGTTTCGTCCAAGTTACACCAGTTCACGTAACTGCAACCAGTTTATCTGAAGCCAGCCTAGGGCTTTTCCTCGAGGAAGATTTAAGGAGGTGCCCTAATAGCACATTTTCCAAACACTAATTTACACTTTGGAATTCAGTGCAAGTTCAGGTGATACTCTCCTTGCTCGTTCCCTCTAGGACACAACAACAATCAGCAGCTTCATTTGGCTCACTTGGTGGGCCCTTGGCTAAGTATTGGAAAAACATGTGGTCCCTGTTCTTATGTTGTTTACCAGACAGAGGGGAGGCGGGCTGATTCATCCAGCAGGTGCAGGAGTGAAGGTAAGAAATACTTCAGTCTACTCTAAGACTTCAGTTGAAGGGACTGACCTCACACATCCCTGCCTAGACTCCAGGGAGACAGTTGGTTATACACAAGTGAAGTACTCAAGTCCTGGGCTGACACGTAGAATCACTGGGGTAGAGACCTTTCAGGTCCCCACTGAAGGCCGAGGGGCATGCTGTCAATTAAAGGTATGGGTGAGGTGGCGGCAAACCCAAGGAAAAGTGCTGGAACCACAGCTAGGCACAGCTGACTCCACCCTGGTGTTACTGAGCCCACCACACCGAGATCACCCCACAGAGGAACCAGGGGAATGGTGCCCTGTGCCCTCGCCTTTCAACCCCAGCACCTGCCTGCTAGTCACCTTGCTTGCAGACCTTTGATTTTTATCACAATCAGCACGCACTCCTCTCCTCCCCAAACTTCTAAGCACCCAGACCAACATAGGACTCCCACAGAGCCTTGCACCCTGCCTGGGACTTGGGAACATTTTACCCAAGTTTGCTTTATAGTCTCATTTTGAACAGTGTTAAGTCCAACAAGGCTTTTTATGCACCTGCATAAGGATTACTCAGCTTGCAGGAGCTTGAGGTTGGTGCTTTAGTTTTATGCCCCTAAATCAGCCCCTGCACCAGCATAAATGCCCTCAGGATGAACTTCAATTGCCACACCTGCTCTTAACCCAGCCCCATTAAGGTGTGAAAGTAAAATCCTGGCTTCTCAGAATAGTTAACAGCCCTTACTTGTGAGTTTGCGTTTCTACTGGAGGAATCCCACCATTTTGTACCAAAACAACATTTCTAGTCATTCAAGTTCACGAAGCAACCTTCACCTCTGTTGCTTCTTTGACTTGCATTTGGGGTTAAGGTCACCCATTTGAGCATGTACGATGCGCCAGGGATCTACTCCAGACAGAAGTCAGGGATGGGGAGTATCGGACGTGTTTGCAAGGGCGGAAGGTTCAACTTTAAAGCAGTCAGGGTAGATGACGAGCATTTCAGTACTTTTGGACAAGTAATTCAAGGTAAAGAACAGATAGAGAGGCTGGGGAACAGGAGCAACTAGGATATATTTCCTGACAGACAAGGTCAGCTTAGGGCAGAAAAGCGAGGAGGGAGGGTACAATAGAGAGCAAGGACAGTGTAGATGGAGCCTGAGAATCCCTGAGATCTATCCCAGAGGCCCCGCAGGCCATTTCAGGGACTTTCAGCTTTTACACTTTTGAGACTTGAAGTTCCTGTAGGTCTTAAGCTGGGGGAAGAGTGAGATTTTTGTTTTCAATCTGAAAGAAAACAACACCCAGGCTCCAACCTGGAGGACAGGTGAAAGCTGGGAAAGTGAGGAGCCCAAGCCAGGAGCACAAACGGGACACACCTGCAATAACTAACCCAGGTGAGCCTTCAGAACTTGGTTCTGCAGAACAGCCAAGGAGGCAAAACATGATGAACCTGGATACACTTTGAAAAAGTCAACAGAATTTCTCATTAAAAAGTCAAAAGTCGCTCAAACGTTTAAAGCCCCCCAAAAAACAAAAAAAAACCACTAAAGTACAGGTAGGTACTTTACGTATTCTCACATGGACCCTTCCCCCAACTCGGGGGAAAAGACAGTACCCCCCCACACACACAAACAAAAGTGAGGCTCGAAGTAACACCTCAAAACCCTTGCTTTTCCCCTACGAGCCGCTGCCTTGATCTTATAAAGTTAAATTCCCCTTTCCTTCTGCTTTCTCGATGAGGAAATAAACCCTGGGTTTCTTAGAACCTACACCCCCCTCCCTCCCCTGCCCCGCGGGCTCTTGTTGGCTTCTTAGCTTCTTCAGTTACGAGAAAACTCGGGCTTAGCAAAGGACATCCCTCAAGTTCCTGCGCCTGCAACTGTTTTCGAGGGAAGGCGACCTCCATTCACCCATGCTTTTTCAAAAAAAAAAGAAAAGAAAAAGCACTATGTTTGCAAAACCCCAGCGGGCGCCTCACAGCTTCTGCAAACACGGGGCGCCGAAAGGGCCGGAAACTAACGGCTCAGCAACGCCCGCTACGCAAACATAGTCGTGGGAGACTTCCCCAGACTCCCCCCCCCTTACGCGCTGACACTCTTCAGCTCCCCCAGAGCCGCAGCGAAGACCACCCTCCACCAGCCCGACCTTCCTTCCCACTCCCAATTTCACCAGCCTCACCCACCCGCTCCCAAGAACATTCTAACGCGAAACGAGGCTCGCGCCACCTTTTCATAGGGCCGCCGGGTGACGCCACTTCCGGAGGCGGGGCCTCCGGGCGGGGCCCGTGGCGGGGGAGGGGCGCGGCCAGGTCCGCGCAGGCTCTCCGGGGCCGCAGCGCCGAGCAGAGCGCTTGACTATATATGGTCAAAGCTGGGGGCGAGCCGCGCGCGGGGCCGCGCTTCCGGGTTCGGCGCGTCCGCAGCGGCTGCGCGCAGGGCAGGGCGCGAGCAGACCTTGGAGCCCCGGCCTCGGACCGCCCCCTCTGCGTCCGGCACGCCCGGCGCCGCCTTCGGTCCATTTACCCCGCTCGGCCTCAGCCAGGTCTGATTTGCGGCGCGGGCAGCTCCCTGAGGATCGCGGCGAGCGCGGGGCGGTAACAAGTGGGCGAGGATGCCGTACGAGATCAGTAAGTGCCGCGGCCCGGTGCCCCCGGGGTGGACGCCCGCGCTACCGGTCCTCCTCGGCCATCGGTGGGGCGTGGGCGGTTCGGCGGGATCCATGGGTGCGGGGGAGGGGTGCGGGCGCAGGCTCGCCAGCGCCTTGCCGCCCTCGGGGGCGACATCGGTCTCGGGGACCCCAAAGTTGGAGCTGCGGGCCGGGCCCTGTGGAGCCCTCGCGTCCCCGAAGGGCCTGGAGGGCGATAGTGGACCAGGAAGTCGCACCGTCCCCTGCGCTCCTTCAAAGTGGTATCCACCCCTCCCGTGGAGGCAACAGGTGACCGGCTGAGACCGGTCCTGAGCCCCTGCTCTTCTCCCGTCCGTCCTCAGCCAGCAGGGGACCGAGGCGGGGCGCTCCTAACGTGCGCCGCTGCGTTTGTGTCTCCGCAGAGAAGGTGTTCGCCAGCCTCCCGCAAGTGGAGAGGGGCGTCTCCAAAATCATCGGCGGTGACCCTAAAGGCAGTAATTTTCTTTACACCAATGGAAAGTGTGTTATTCTAAGGAACATCGATGTAAGTATCCCCTTCCCCCCACCAGGCGCCGGTTCAGTCCTGTGCAAACGTAGCTCGTGGTTAATTCTTCCCCTTCCACCCTTTCCTTCCCGTACCGGTGGCCTGGGAAGGAGATGACACCACGCCCCCTCAGTCAAGGGACCACACTTCAGAAACCCTGGAAGACTGTTTCAAGTTTATCCAGAACCGGTTCTCTTCATGGGGAAACTGAGGCACAGATTGGTTCAGTCTATAAGCATAAGGGCTCTGGAGTTGGGGGATGACACAGGCCCATCAGCTGCTGCTTGACCTTGGGGTGGTTGGTGACTTAGGCTTCTCTGAGCCCGTTTCCTCCTCTGTGAAATGGAGATGATGAGATGAGGCTCCCCCCACTTCCCCTGGCTGCCCTGCCCAACTGAAGGAGATGAGGTGGCCCTTCAGCCCAGCATGACTGGCACACACCCAGCACTTGGTAAACAGCACTTACGCTTAATCGCTGTTAACACCCAGGGTCTCCCAGCATGGCCAAGCCCCCACTCACACCCAGGCCTCTGCACTGCAGCCTCATCTTCCCCTTAGGAATCTGAGCCCTAGTGCAAAATCAGAAACCGGTTAATTCCCATGAATCACCGGCTGAGGCGGACCTCCTGTCCCTGGGCTGAGAATGCTTCCAGAGCCAATTCCTTGGGAAATCCTTGCAGATTTCTGCAGTGCTCTGTGATTATTGAAATGACCCAGTCTGCTTGTCATTCTCCTCACTGCCAGGATGGCACACTGAAATCTTTCTTCTCCCTAACTCAGTTTGAGTGACGGGGAGGGGGATGGAAGCTAGAGGTGCCAGCAGGACCATTCAGGGCTGGAGGGGCTTCTCCGCAGCCAGGCTCGGGCCTTTGACGCAGTACATAGGTAGATGATTTTGCTTGGTGATGCTCCCCAGGGGTGTCTGCTTCCCGTGTTTCATGAGTAACTGCGCTCCATGGGTTGGGTTCGTCACTGATCAGGTGTGCTTGCCTTCAGGAACCTCACAGCTGGCGAGGGAATGAAGGGTGTCTGTGGGTCTCGGTTTCCTTGTCTGTAAAAGGGGAGCTTCTCCGGGGTCAAGGTGCTGCTGGTTTTGCCCCCTCCTCTCTGGAGAAGCCAGCCACTGCTGTTTCTCTGCTGGAAAACAGCTCCATTTGGCAGTTTCTGCCCAGGGTTGCTGGGCACCTCAAGTGAGGGGGTGAGTGGGTGTGAATGTGCTTCGAAGGTGCTAACAGCTACTCTACTACTCACATGGATTCTTAGAAAGCCGGTCTGGTCTCGCTCAGAACCGGGGATAGTGTCGTCAAGGACTTCGATCCTAATGATCCAGAGACCGCCAGAGTGAGGGCCTGGAATTTTGAGAAGAGTTGAGATGGCCCTAAGTAGATACTCACTTGTAGTTCGGCAAGTAAAATGGATGAAAGCATCTCAGGGATGCAGACTGTGGGCCCCTTGGACTTGCCCCTGGCAAGGCAGGCGCGTGTCCTGACCGTCTGCACTAACTTCAGACGCCCACCTCCCGTGAAATACCTACTGTGTCTGGTACTGTGAGTAGTTCTTACACTGCAGCACCTCCTTCAACCCCACAGTGGGCCCATGGCTCTCGGGGCGTCGGGCTCAGTTAGGTGAAGGTGGCCAAGAACTGAAGCTGGTTCCCATGGAGAAGCTGTTCACAGCCACGGACAAGAGGAGGTGGCCCCTGACTTGGGAAGCCCGTGCCAGTCTTTTTTTCTGAGCCCCTTACTTTTACCACCACCCCTGAGTCGACCATTCTCCTTTGAGGATGCATTTGCTTTCACTTCCCAGCTGTTTGTAAGTTTCTGCAGGGCCAGGATAGGATAGGATGCTGCTGACGTGTCCCTCTGTGTTCTGGGTGTAAACCAGGCATGTGGGCCCTTGTGTGATTGGTGGGCCACTGGTTCTCCAGGGGAACTGGTGCGACTATCAGGGGGGCAGGGTGCTTCTGTGAAAAAGACCAGAGTCCTTGTCGACACGCCGGGACTGGCGGGAAGACTGCCGATTAGAGGACAGGCTCAGCGTGTAGAGAAGGGGCGGGAATGGGAGGCGGGGCCTGGACGTGGATCGCCTGGTGGGCATCTCAGCCTTAATGTGCCCAAACCACATTTGGGTTTCCTGTGTGTCCTTCCCCCAGAATAGCAGTGCCGTCCCCCAGGCCTTGGGCCTGATTCTGCCCTTCTCTTCCACACTATATTTCACTCTTCATGGAATCCTAATGCTCCAGTCAAAGTAACTTCAGAGTCTAACAAGTTTTCACCACTTCGGCATCCACCCTTATCCAAGCTACCATCCCCTGCTGGACTGCAGAAACACAAACAGCACCTGGGTCTGCTCTCTGCACTGCGCTGGACTGGTTGTGTCGGACCAGGTTGCTCCTTTGCCCTCTTGCACTGTGGCTGATAAGGCCTCTCCATCTGGCCCCAGATCGCACCTCACACTGCTCCAGGCAGAGCCCGTTAAGAGTTAGAGCCCGTCCTCGGTGCTTGCTGTCTAGCAGGGAAAGCCAACTCAGGAGCGCCGGAGCCCGGACTGACGCAGAGGAGCCGTGGGGCACTCAGCACTGGAGGCTCCAAGCGCCTGCAGGCTCAGGGAAGACACCTGGAGGGTCGGTGGTGCCAGTCATGTGGAGCATGGCTGACAAGAGGGCTCCGTGGGACGGGTGCAAGGCTCTGGTGGTGGGTGTCAGGCAGCCCCACTACGGAGCCTAGCCCTGGTCCAAAGGCCACCAGAACCATTAAAAAGTTACCCACCCAATAATGGAGTCTGCGGTACAGGGATTAGATTCTTTTGTATCTGATACTTGATGGAGGGTGACCAGTTAAGAAGCCATCAAGGAAGTACGTAACACTTAGCAAGTGCTCGTCAGCTGGTACAGCCAGTCCTTGCTTGGGGTTCCCCACACACAGCCAGCCCCCGTCTTGCTGAGCCCTGCCCGTGGCCACAGTGCCCAAGGTTGAAATCAGTGCTTCTCAGGCCGTTTTGCCCCACCCCCTTGAGCGATATTTGGCGATCTCGGAGGTCATTTTTGCGCTATGCTGCTATGCTACTAGTGAGTAGAGGCCAGGGATGTTGCCAAACATCTTATAAGGCCCAGGACTGCCCAGCAACAGAGAATAATCCTGCACAAGATGTCAGTCCTGGCCACTGAAGAACTCTGCCAGGTAAAATCTAATGTGGTAGGTTAAGTACTTTAGAAGAAGAGTGTCCCGCCCGATTTGGGAACAAGAGGGAAGACCCATTGGTGCCACAGAGCAGCAAGGAAGGCTTCTGGAGAAAGGGGACTTTTGAGTTGGGTTTCAGAGGGTGAGAGTGAGCTCTCCAGGAAGGTTGAGGCAGAGGCCCCAGGGAAGGGGAGAATCTAGATGGGAATCATCTGTCCACCGAGGCTCGGAGAAGTTGGGCTTGCATCCTCGGCACGGTTCTGGGCTCCTGCAGGGTTGGGCCAGTCTGAGGTTGGGCCCTGAACCTGCCTTCCAACAGCGCCATGGGAGCACTCTCGCCTTGTCCCTGCAGACATGCGGTGGGGCAGCCCACAGTCCTTAGCCTTGTCATGTTTGTGACTCCTCTTGAACAGTGTCTTCTGTGTCTCACCGCCAGTCCAGCCCTGTTGGGCCGTGGGTTCAGCAGGGGGACCCCTTGTGGGACAGTGTGGGGCCAGGCAGCTCCTGTTCTGGCCCTGAGCTGGGCTCTGGGAAAGACGGGGGCCATGGGGTCAGGCCTCGTAGCTGCTGAAGGAAGGGTTCCAAGGCAGGAATGGAGGACCTGGAGACTGCGCTGGATTGCTGGCAGGTAGAGATTGGGGTCCCAGGGTAGGGGGGGTCAGACAGGAAGAACTGCATGGAATCCGGTTGGGGTGGAAGGAGGAAGTGAGCTTGTGCGCTGGTAGAAGGAGGCTAGGTCTGGGGTGCAGGCAAGGCAGCCAGAGGTTTTGTGGCCCTGTCAGCCCTGCGCATATCTGCATGGCGCTCCCAGGGCCTCCGCACCAGGCCGCCTCCTGCCTGAGGCCTCTGACTGCCAGAGCTGGTGTCTCCGCAGAGCAGGAAGGAAGTCCCAGGGCAGGGGCACCCCTTGGAGCCCCTGCTTTGCAGGTCTCCCAAAGACGGGGAGGGGCTCTTGGCCCACCCAGGTTGGGTTTTCCTTCCTCCCCGACTTCCCAAGTGAATTGCTCACTCCAATCCTGTTTTCCCCGCCCCTGAGACAGCAGGAGGCGCGGGCGCCGGGCCAAGTCCTGTTGTCTCCAGGCCCACTACTGTGGGATGGGCCTGATCTGTGGCAGAATACGTTGGGGACAGTGGAGGTGTCACTTCTGCCGCTGGTGGCCAGCCTCCCTGTGTGGGGAGGAGTGGCCGCTGACACAGGCGGTCCTGTCTAGCCTGCGGGCCACTGCCCTCATGGGCTGGTTGTATTTGGAAGAGGAACATCTCGTCCAGCCCAGGATTCTGGGGCTGAGCGTGCCAGGGGCAACCTCGGGAGTTTCCCACGCCCTGTCCTGCACTCGCAGACGCCTGCCCATTTGGGGGTAAGGGATTCTTAGGACAGCATCCTCTCAGGGCCACTGCCTGCTGCTCTTCCTGTCACCCACCCCTCCCCGAAGGCCCCCCACGGAGCCCACCCGGTTGGAGGCAGTGCAGGGGCGAGGGTGGGTGGTTGCCCTGGGGTGGCGCTCCTCTGTAGAGCAGGCCAGGCGTGCCCGCTGTGGGGTGTGAGACCTCGGTGGGGGCCCGGGCACACTGTGTGCAGCTTCTTTGTGGGGGCTTGTCTGGGTCAGGAGAGGGGAACCAGAAGGACTAATCTGGGCAGGAGCAGGCAGGCATTTCATGGACTCCAGGCATCTTAGTCTTATCGAGGGGTAATTTAGATGGAAGCCCTCCATTTTAAGTATGGACAACTTGAGTTTTTGTGAGCTATATATAGTCCTGTAACGACCCCCATAATCCACAGTCAGAGAACATTCCAGTCGTTCCGCCAAGCCCCCCTCTGCCCCTTGCAGTCAGTCGGCTCCCTCCACCCCCAACCCCTAGCAAGGACCGATCTGCCGCTTGTCACTTCAGGTTTGCCTTTCCTGGCATTTCTCATTAAAGGAGCCGTGCACTGGGTGTGGGGCTCCCCCGTGGTGGCGAGGTGCTAGTAGCTCTTTCTCTGTATTGCCAGCTCGAGTCAGTTGGTCTCTCCGTTTCCTGCCGGGAGACCTTTGGGTGGTTTCCAGTTTCGGGCCCCTGTGGATAAAGCGTCACTGGCCGTGACTTTTTGCGGGCTTGTGTGTTTGTTTCTCTTGGGTCGGTGCCTGGGGGTGGATTGCTGGGTTCCTGTAGGGTAAGTGTATGCTTAACTATAAATACCCAGCCCAGCTATTTTCTGGCTGTTCACGTTCCCACCAGCAGTGCAGGAACATTCCAGTGTCCCGTCCCCCCACCCCCTCGTGCGTGCTGTTCGATGGCATCAGTTTTTAATTTTACTTGTTCCAGTGAGCACACGGCAGTATCTCGTTGTAGCTTTGATTTGCATTTCCCAAAGGACCAGTGATGCTGAGCGCCTTTTCATTCGCTTATCTGCCATTCGGACTATCTTTTTTGGATATCTGACATCTTTCTTTCTAACTTCATTAGCAAATGTTTATTCCAAGATGAATTAATTTATGAGTCACATATAATAAGTGTTAAGTCTTAGGGGTGAAAGAGCAGCATGTGAAACTGTTTTCCTTCAAAAGGCATTTCTTGAGCACCTGGCTAGTTGCTAACTGCTGTGGTGGCTAAAGAGGTGAATGCACGTGGAGTAGGTCACAGGGTAGTTGGAGGTGGGGGACGGTAGCATGTGTCATAGCTGCCTCCAGGACACGTGGAGTGCTTTGGAAGCACAGGGGAAGGAACAGGCCATCTCAGGGGGCATGGCGGAGGTGGCTCCCCAGTGCGGTGAGATGCGTTGGTAGTGATAGCAGCGAGGGAGAGGTGCAGCTGGCCGAAGGACCTGGGGCTGCCAGAGTTGGCAGGAGGTGGCCAGTGGTTGACAGGGTTGTAATTTAGGTTGTGCTGCTCTGGTCTCTGTCCAGTGGGAAGGAGGGATGTGGGGCTCCTGTGGCCAGAGGCTAAGCAGAGTACAGGCCTCTGATCTTGAAAGAAGATGAAGGAGGGGAGACTTCCAGGTGGCCAGAACAGGTTGGGGGTCAGGTTAGTTGTACCTGTAGCAGCCTAGTCTGTGGGAAGCCACCTCTTTCAGAGAGAAAGTTGACAGCGGGTTTCAGGGATGCGGGGGCCAAGTCTTTATTCCCTCCTGAAAGCAAATTTGGCCGCAGAGACAAATCGAGAGCATCTCTGCTGTGCACATGCGTGGTGGGGGAAGGGGAGGGTGTGGGCACTGGCATTTACGTTCAGTGAATCCCATGTTAAAACCTTCCTGTCACGCAGTAAAAATGCTTCTGGTCCCAAAGGCCAGCCAGCCTTTGGTCTGTGCCAGGCCAGGGGCTGGGAGTCCTCCCTTCCCACCTGAGGGTTCCGACAAGGAGAGGCTCCCAGCACTATGCCCCGCTCTGCTCTCCTGCCTCAAAGCAGAAGCTCTGGTTTGGGTCCTACCCTATGTGGCAGCCAGGGACAGGGCTGCTTCTGAGTAGGGCAGCTCCGACTTGAAGAATCGGCTGGCACTTGCACAAATTGGAGAAAGTTTGAGTCCAATTTTTAAAGAATGAAACTTCCGCTTCGTGTGTGTATTTCACAAATACTTAGGAGAGAAAATCACCTTGACTTCTCTAAGCACAGACAAGAGTTAAAATTCCCTAGAATTCTGCCCCCTCGAGGTAGGCAGGTAGGTATGCTTCTGGACTTTTCTTTATAAAGCTTTCGACTTCAGTTTTGTGTCACTGCCCCTCAAATCCAGCCACTGGGAGAGGGGACGTGGCTTCTATGTGCCTGTGTTCACTCGAGCTCCCCCTTGCAGAACCCAGCCGTCGCTGACATCTACACGGAGCACGCCCATCAGGTGGTGGTGGCCAAGTACGCACCCAGCGGATTCTACATCGCCTCTGGAGGTACTTGTGTGTGCGTGGCTCATGAACACGTGGGGTGGCCGTGGTGGCTCTAGAGCCAGGCTGGGCTCCTGTCTCAGGAGGGTGGGGGACGGTTGAAGGGATGGGGGGGCAATGTGATTAGTTTCTTGGGGCTGACAAGGAAAGCATAAACCACCAGAAAGCCCCTTTCCATTACCTGTTAGTTTGCAGCTTGCCAGCCGGTCCACCCTCAAACGTCAGCAGGAGTGCTCTTGTGAGGTTGGCCAGAGGCCTTCGAGGTGGCCACATCAGGGTGACTGGAGCTTGTGAGTGTGTGCGCGCGGGCACTTCTGAATTGCGGCTTTGTCTCGTGCCACCTTATCTGCTGCTCCTTGCCTGGTACCTAGTGCAGGGCCGGCCTCGGCCTCAGCTAGCGTTCCTCTCATGCTTGATCTGGGCCTGTGCTCCAGCCAGGCTCTGTGGCTCAGGGGCAGCTAGGCCCAGAGACCTTCCCCTGTGATGCTGTCTTTATTCACCAACCCTTCCAGGTAGATCTGCCACCATTCACAGGTGAGAAGGGGAGGCACAGAGTAACAGTGACTTACCCCGCCCCCAAGTCCCATTCATTCACAGGCTCAGTGGTGTCTGTTATCTGCCTTGCCTGCGCCCAGCCCATCTCGGGCCCCAGGGAGAGAGCCCAGCAAGGAGCTGACGTGGGTGTCCCCGCAGCCCCAGAGAGCGACAGATAGAACCAAATTGCTGAAGGAACTAACCAGCCAGGAGGGAGGGCCGGGATTCATACGTAGCAGTGGCTATTTTGTCTACACTGCCCTCGCTCTGGGTGTGGCCAGTGGTGCATTGGCCTGTCCCTGAAGGGCACACCCTCCTAGCTGTGCAGCCTTCCTTGAATCGCCTGTCTTCCTGGGCCTCAGTTTGCTCTGCTGCACACGGGCTGCTAGTACCTGCCAGGTCGGTTTAGGAAGGGTCCCGTGTGGCGATGCATGTAAGATTCGTAGGCCAGCTCTTGTTTGGTAGGCACCTGACGACAGGCGACCGCAGCGTCTGTCACCCAAACCCGATGCACCAGGCGGCGGGCCTGCTGGCTGAGCGCAGCGCTGGCCGGCCAGGGTTGTGTGTGAAGGGGTTGGCCAGGAGTCTGGCACGTGGTGGGCACTTCTGGTTTTTGTGTTTTGACCTACTCCGACTCCCTCTGTAAAACTTGCTCTAATTTATCTCCCGTGATTTAATTTAGCCCTCTGGATTTTTTTTTGTTCTGGCCTAGCTTGCCAGCAAAGTGCCTCTTCATTAAAACCCCAGGATTGGCCCTGGGGCCTTGTAAGAGAGTGTCTTCTCAGGAGAGCAGGGTTGGGGGAGGCCCCACTGCCTGCGTGGGGCGGCTTCCCTGCCCAGTACCTTGAGGCCCTGAGCCGGGGGCTGGCTGCTGAATCACTGGCGTGCCCAGGCCCGCCCTGGCCCGTGTTCCTGGGCGTTCAGCCAGACATCAATGGCCTTCAGATGCTGATGCAGAGTCCGTGAGGAGCACTGGCACAGAGAGGGTCCCAGAGGACAGTCCACACAAGTCAAGGGTCAGCTTGACATTTTCTTCCCCACGCCCTGGTTGAATGGGGGACCCAGGGAGACTTGGGCTGCACGCGGGCCCAGGCGTTCTTGGGCAGAGCTCACACCCATGTTTGCAGCGCCCAGATCGAAGTCAGTGACATGCACTGCAGAGACGAGAGCCCGGGGCTAAATTAAACTGTGTGCATGGCGAGCGCGCAGTTTGCAGTGAGGAGGAGGAGACTGAGCGAGCGCTGGGCCCTCTGCCTCCCTGCGTTGCCCACTACCTGCCGTGCCTGCCTGGGGTGGGGGTACCAGGGCCTCACGAAGCCGGCACTCACTCCCAGATGGGGCACCAGCCCTCTGCTGGACCTTGCAGTCTCTGTAAGTCTGGCCGGTCCATGTCTGCCAAGTGTTTGAGCCCTCAGGAAGGCCTGTTGTGTGAGGAAGCTGGGACCAGGGCCTAGCCCCTAGCCCCAAACAAGGCCTTCCATGTGTCTGCGATCGGGAGGGGGCCCATGGGGCCTCGGAGCAATGCTTCTCAGTGTTGGGCCACCCCTGGGGCAGGTCCTCCCCTCTTTCTAGTGGTGGCTTGCTCGGGTGATTTTGATGCTGCTGGTCTGTGCCCCGGGCAGTGATTCCCAGGTGACCCTCAGAAAGCAGCACCCTCAGGCTGCAGGCCGTTGTGAGCAGAGGCCTCTGTCTCTGTAGTCACTCTCCCCGAGCTCCGCGGAGCAACCAGCACACAAGTGGATGTGTGCTCACTGTCCGTTGCCCTTGAGACCCCAGGCAGCTTCCTGTCCGTTGTGCCCCCAGCACTCGCCCACTGGGCTCAGTCACTGCTGGGTGACTGCCTGGGGTGCCTGGTCTGCAGCCCCGTGGTGGTGGTGTGGCTGCAGCTGCTTCTGAAAAGAACTTGATGAGCAAGCAGGGCCTGATGGAGCAGACTGCTGGGGGTGGTGGGGGGGAGGAAGGCAGTGAGCCTGAGCTGACAGGAGCGCAGGCGGCTCATGCCGAGCCCAGGGAGATGGGAAAGCGGGTCTTAGCCCTGTGCTGTGGGGCACCCTGGGCCTTGTGCTGTGGGCAGTGCAGCCCTGGACTGCCTGTCTCGCACACACGCCGCCGCCCCCTGCCTTGCCTTGCCTTTCCCTGCTGGCCAGTTTGTTCAGTGAAGGGACTTAACCAAGGTCCAGGTCACCTCTTCGTAACTCCCCTTGGGTGACATGCCAGGCGGTCTTCCTAGACGTTGCCCAGCGAGGACTGGGACCCCTGGGAGCCCCCTCAGTTAGTGATGTTCTCATGGAAGGTGTCTCCTGTCTGTCCCACAGCTGGCCTGTGGGGGCCAGGCCTTCGTTCCCAGGGAGGGGCCTCCTGCCCAGCCTGCAGTGTGCTGAGGGCTCCTCTGAGACTTTCCACCTGTGGCCACGTCTCACCTTGGCAACAGCCCCCCAGGTGGCGCTGTTACTCCCCCTGCTGCCCTTGTGTGAGGCCCATTCGGACCCTCTGGAGCCAGGCGCTGGCCTCTCCTCTCTTGTCCCCCCTGAACAGAACAAAAGATGCTCTCAAGGGACTGCTGTAGAGTTTGTGTCAGGTCCTCAAGCGACCCAGGGTCCTGGGAGCTGCGCCAGCTTACCTGCTGGGAGGGCGTCCCTCAGGCCCCTGGGGGCTGAGGATTTAAGCCTCAAGTGTTGGTGTCGAGTCCTCTGTTTTTTCTGCTAATTTGGGGATCAGTACTTGTGTGGGGGGAGGGGGTATGCTCGGAACTTGGTGACAGGCTGGTGGCAGGGAGGGAAGGGACTGTTACTTACCACTGACCCGCGGCAAAGGCTGCGAGGCCTGCCCCCAGTTCTGTCTGTGGTATGACTCCTTCTGGCGCCCACCCTGCATCTCACCAGCGGCTGCCTCGCACCGCAGTTGGGAGTTGTGGGGTTGTGCTGCGCTGCAGGGCGTGGGGCCGCTGACTGCCTGAAGCGTGGGCCAGGGGCTGCGAGGGAGCGGGGTTTATCCGCACACCCCTGTGGACCCCCATGTATGTCCCAGCATGCCCCGGGCTGCGCGGCACACACCTGGCTTCTGTTAGTAAGGCGGTGACTGCGTGGGAAAGGCAGGTGTCTCTGGTATACTCACATTGTGCAAATGAAGAACTTTAGTCCTCTAGTGGTAGGGAAGTTGCCCGAGGCCAGTGGGCCACTTCAGTCCCCTATAAAGAAAGAAATAAAATGAGGCTGCATCCCAGGGCCTTGAGTTTGCCACCTGTGTCCCTGGGCTTGCTGCTGTCTGTGTGACCCTTGTGATGCGGTGGTCACAGGCCAGGGACACAGACCCAGCAGTGTCCTCGTGGAGGCAGCGGGCTCGGGTCAGTGAGTGGCCGGGTACTGTCATCCTATAAACACCTCCACCCAGACAGCCTTGTGATGACCACGTGGCCCTGGACCCGTGGTGAAGTGGCTCTTGCCACCCCATTGTGTCTGCAGATGTGTCTGGGAAGCTGAGGATCTGGGATACCACGCAGAAGGAGCACCTCTTGAAGTACGAGTATCAGCCTTTCGCTGGGAAGATCAAGGACATTGCTTGGACGGAAGACAGTAAGAGGATCGCAGTGGTCGGGGAAGGAAGGGAGAAGTGAGTCTCTGGCCTTGGCCCGTCCCTGCCCATGTCCTCTGCTTTGCTTCTTCCTCGGTGTCCCTGGGGGGAGTGGTGCAGTGACCTCAGTGTGCCAGTGGGGACTAGTATGTGCCAAGTTCCCATAGGTGCCAGGCCCTTGGGCCTTCCTTATAGAGGTGTGACCAGCAGGAGCCGCTGGCTCCTTCAGGGTGGGTTTCAGTGATGTGTCACAATAGGTGAGCTGTCTGAGTTTATCTCGGGGCCCAGGCACCTCCTCTCTGTCTTTGAAGTCCTGGAACTCCTCTCGTGCCCACACTGCAGGCTGCATGCAGCAGAAAAGGGGGAAAGTGAAAGACAAAGCTCTTAGAGAGCAGGATTGGGGTCCCTCCCAGCAGCCTCACAGGGCCACACCTGGCCTCACGGGAGACTGGATGTTCTCCCTAGCTGGGCACATCACCCTGGGTCCCCCTACTAAGGGAGATGGGGCAAGGGGACACTGGGTAGGTAGCCCTTGGTGGCTGCTGCAATCATGGGCCTAGTGCCCAGTGGGGTCGGTCAGGGCTCCCTCTGGGGCACCATGGCTGCCTTCAAGGATTCGAACTGGGCAGGCACAGGTCTTTAGCGCCCTTATGGGGAGGCTCATAGCGCACGTTGTGGTAGGTATCAAGTCATCCGTAGCGTTTCAAGTCCTCCTTGTTGGTCCTAACAGTTCCTTTTTTGTTTGATTGCACATAGTAACCAAAACGTACATCCTCACTGAAAGCAAGGCGGCCCCTCCAAGGGGGTGGCAGTAAGTGCTGTGCTCCCTGGTCCCGCCCAGTGAGGAGAGTGACAGCACCTCCCCTGGCTGGTGCTTTCTAAGGCACCTTCCGCACAGGACGCCCGCAGGCACTGAGCCTTACAAACGTGTTTGGAAGGACCTCCAGTCTCTCCCAAAAGGCACGTGTTCTCAGTGCTCCTGCCAAATACCGTATAGGGCCAGAACCACAGTGCCTTCAAGCTGCATTCTTCAGATGGGTGTGTGTCCTGCACGGTCACAAGCTGGGCTGCACCGGCCACTTGGCCACCCGGGTGTCATCCAGCTTTCTGGGGCTGATTTTTTCCTTGACCCTCTCGTTGGTGAAGGTTTGGAGCTGTCTTCCTGTGGGACAGTGGCTCTTCTGTGGGTGAGATCACAGGACACAACAAAGTCATCAACAGCGTGGACATCAAGCAGAGCAGACCATACCGGCTGGCGACAGGCAGCGATGATAATTGTGCCGCGTTCTTTGAGGGGCCACCATTCAAGTTCAAGTTTACAATTGGCGTAAGTGGACTTCTCTAGGGTGGTTTTGGGTGAACTTGATGGTTTGTGTGTGAGGTCGGTGGAGTCTAAACCTGTTAGATGCTGATGGCGGAGAGGTCACGGGCACAGACCAGTGGTGTGTGGGCAGGAAGTGGGGCTCGTGAGGGAATGTCACCCAGGTGGGACGCACACTAGTCCCTGGTCCTTCTGCACTTAGGATGGGGGGGGCGGTTCCAGTTCCAGGAGGAGGGCCCTGCAGGGCTTTGCTCCAGGACAAGGTGTGCATTCTGGGTGGGGGTGGGGTATACCTGTGAGCCGCATGGCCAGTGAGCAGCCGGGCCTACAGGTGCCGTGTTAGTGAGGGGCAGCCCAGGGCTGGCGTCAGCCTGCTCTCCAGTTGTGCCACCTTCAGGCCTGCTGAGCCACCAAAGCAGCAGAGGAGGTGAGCTCCCGGCGACACTGGGACTTGTCTCCGGTGCCTTCCCAGGGAAGAGATGGGTGCAGTGACACCCTGTAGTAAGACACATGAGGAGCAGATTTGATGGGTGCCCTAAGTGCCCAGTGAAGGGTCACAGGCTTCGGAGGCAAATGTTTTTGGGGTCTCAGTCCCAGCTCCCCGCATGCCCCTAACTGGCACAAGCAAGGGCTTGACCCTCCCCAGGCCACCCCTCCCCCATCTGCAAGGCAGGTATTGGGGTGCCAGCCTCAGAGCACTTTAACCAGGAGCTCGGGCTGTGCTTAGCCTCCCGCAGGTTCTGCCTCATCAAGGGTTAAATGAAGTCGTGTCCTTCAGGAGGCTCCCTGAGGATTCCTGTTGATTTTGATGACAACACAGTGAAGCCTGAATCCTGGGCCAGGAGTAGCTGGGAAGGGCAGTGACACTGCCTCAGTGTTCCCCAGAGGGCAGGCCGTGGGCAGAGGGCCCCATCTCGGTTCGGTCCCGAGGGCTCTCCGGAGGCCCCATGGCGGTAGTGAGGCAGTCTTGATTTCATCGGGAGCCACTGAGCAGGGCCTGGCCAATGCCTGAGTGGTGTGTGCTGTGTAAGGAGTGTGTTTTCCTCCCCAGCCCCCTGCACTTCTCCGCTGCCCTCTCGTGGGACTGCTGCCTAATTTGAGGGGGTGGGGAGGGCCGTGAAAGCTGGTTCATAGTTGGTGTTTCCTGAGTGGGGACGTGCACCGTGGAAGGCAGGGCGACCTCCTGCCCGCTGTGGCTGTCCCAGTGGAGCTGTGCCCAAGCCCCCCACGCGTTCTGTCTGGTTTCTGGGCTGCGGGGGGCAGGGCTCCTTCCCCTGCCTGGGAGGTCAGTTCCTCTCTGCACATGTGGGTTAAACCCAGCACATAGGCTCAGGGGCAGGTGAGGGGACCTGAGAGGTGAGCCCAGAGTCAGCTCTTACCTATGTCTTCACTGCCCTACCAACCTTCTCCATGTGTTCACTTGGCTGGAATATTCTTTCTCCTTCCATTCTCCTTTCTAGTCTGAGAACACAGCCCTCACCCTGAGGCCCCAGCCTGGGGAGCATGGGTAGAAAGGTTCGCCCAGCTGGCACCTGTCTCCAGGGTGGGCCAGCAGCTTATCCAGAGTCTTCCTGTGGAGCCCATCGTGCCAGGGTCCCATGTAGGGACCTCAGAGAAATCAGAAGGGACTGTGAACAAGAGTGGGGCACACTGGGTGTCGGCCCAGCACTGCAGCCGGATGGCTCTGCGACCTTCCGACTGGTTGCCCTGCGGCCCTCCCAGGAAGCAGGGTGTTGATGGCCTGCCTCTGCTGTCCCCACAGAGCTGGGGGCAGGGCTGGAGAGATGCTGGTGAATGGCGAGGGTCCATGTGGAGTTCTTGGGACTTCCAGTGGCACATACTCTGACAGGCTCGGCCGGCCTAGTGTAGAAAGGAAGGGAGGGCCCGTGAGTCCCTCACACCCTCCCAGAATGCCCAGTGAAGGTGTGGACAGCTTTGGGGTGGACCTGCGACTCTTCGGGGTGCATCTGCCGTGGGCCCTCACAACCCTGAGTAAAGCTGTGATGTGGAGGACTGGCAAAGGAGCTACCTGTCCATCCAGGTTCCAGTTTCTGATACCTTCCTCTTGACCACAGGATAAGGGGTCAAGTTCAAGTTACCACTTTGAAAAGGAGCGAGCTGTGTTCTGAGCTCAGTCCATGCTGAAACAAAACTGTGTGAACCGGGGGCAGGGGTGAAAGCAGTTTTCCAGACAAGCCAGAGCAACCGGACTCAAGTCGGGCCACATGCCGGCTGGAGTGTGGGGTCATGGTGCTGTTCCTCCCGCTCAGACCGGCTGCTCTGGTTGTACAGGGCAAGAGTGTGGGTGCCTGGGCTCCTCCAGAGCTGGGCCATGGCTCCCCTTAGCCAGGCTGCTGGCTCCCGCTCAGGCCCTTCGTTCAGCCTTAGCCTGAACCCGAAATGGGCTTGTAAAAGGCCGCAGGAGCACAGGTGGAGGGACCTTCTGCCTGGAGTAGGCCCTGGCACCAGCTTGTCCCCCACCACCCACATTCCAGATGCAGTGGCATTCTGGGGAGGTGACTTCCCAGGGTCACAGGACACAGGTGTAGACGGAGTTCTTTGGGCAGCACGATGCCCACCTCCAGCGCTCCCATTCTGTGGGCAGAGGCTCCCTTTGAGGACCGAAGGGTGGGTTGAAAAGGAGGGGGACAGGCGGGACCCTGCCTGCACCAGCCTCGCTCAGCGTCTCACCTGTCTGTCCTGGTGTGAGCTTGGGCGACTTTCTACACCTCTCCAGCCACCTGCTTCCTCCTCTGTCAGGTGTGCAGGGCGGCTTCCTGGACGCTGAGACACCTTCTGGCACCTCTGAGAGCTGTGTCCACCTCAGGGCCCTGGTATTGCACTAAATAGGGTAATTGGTTGAATGGAGCAATTGCTCAGGCCAGCGTTGGGGCCTCGTTTGTTCTGGGCCTGCTTGTCCCGGCTGAGGCTGCGTGAACTGGGATTGGGAACTTCCCGCCGCATCTGCCTAAGTGTCTGAGAGCAGGGGGAGCACGACTGCAGTGGAGGGGACACCTGGTCTCCTCGGGGCCAGGGCATGTGGCTTGGCAGGCAGCTGTTCCGGGACGGGCTTTCACCTGCCACCTGGATGTGGTCTTCCGTGCCACAGCCATTCTAGATGGGGGGGTCACTTCCTGTTAAACAGTCACAGGTGAGCTAAGCTAGAAACCTCAGTCTGGGCTGGTAGTGGAAGTCTTGCCTTCCTCAACAATTAAGTCAAGTTTGAGCTCTAAGGTGTAGGGTTTTCCGGTGGTGGTTTTTCCTTCCCATTTTCTTACTCACGACAGGGCAGAAAAAGCAGAAGTTCTTTCTTTTTCCTGTTTCCTTGCTTAGGACAGGGCAGAAGCAGCAGCAGTGTCAGCTCCTCACGCTCATCACGTGTGTGCCCTGCCCTTGCCCCTGCCTCGGCCTTAGCCCTCAGCCCCTGGTGCTGGCTGTGCCTGCTGCCCCAAGGCCAGGTGTGCATTAGTGCTGGTCGCGCTGGGGTTCAGCAGGGCAGGTCTCCTCCACCCCCAGCCTTCTGATCAAAGCTTGGCTGATGGCAGGGTGAGTGACCATAGACAGTGGGCGGCCCAAGGAGAATTAGAGCAAGTCTTCTGTCCCTTTGGTGACAGGAGGGGCAAGTGGAGAGCGGGTCTCCTTTGTGTTTGTCAGTTCCACTGAGGCAGGTGATGGGTGCGGTGCTGCCCTTCGAGGCGCCGTACAGGGAGGTGCAGGGTGAGGAGGGGGCTAGTGGGGGTGGGGGTGCTGAAGGAGGGCACAGCAGCATTCCCAGGTCGGAGCAGAAGCCTGTTCCAGAGCCCCGGCCATGGGGCACGCGCTCTGCTCTGGGAGGGCGGGGTGATGGAGGGCACAGGCGTCTGAGCCTGTTTCTCTCCAGGAGCTCACGACAAGGGGACGAGGCAGGTGAGCACCAGGCATTTCATTGCAAGAGTTGGAAGTGGAGGGACAGCACAGGCTGGTGGGGCAAGGGAGGGCGCCCAGAGGGACACCTGAGCGGCCTGGAGTCGGGCCCTGGAGCCTGGTGGCTCTCTGTCCCTATCAGTGACATGGATTCAGATGCATTAATTATTACCTAAGTGCTTTACGCCTCTGTTTTCTCAGCAGCAAGAGGGAGGAGGTGGTGGAGGGGAGCTAGTGATGGCAGGGCAGGTGACGACAAGGTAGGGTCCCTGGGAGCTTCTGCGAGTGCTGGCTGGGACTGAAGGTTGGCAGGAGGGGACCCTCCACCCAGGACCCAGACCCACAGGATCGCTCTGAGCCTCGAGGGTGGTGGGGGAGGGGCAGGGGCCTCGAGCCCCAGCCTAGTAGGTGGCAGCGGGGTCGGGCAGCCAAGGAAGCCTGAGTCTCAGGCCCCTGTGATGTTGCCCCAGCCGGTTCCTTGTTTGTGCCCTCCCTCCACTGCCCCCACCGTGGAAGAGCTACAAATAGCTCTTCCTCTTTTGGTTAATGGGATGTTCACGGCACTCTCCCTTTAAATGGGCTATTTCAGGAGCAGACACCAGTCTTCTCATTTGGACACTTGGCTCCAATTGCAGGAAAAGCTGACAGGAGTTTCTAAAGCCACTCAGTACCTGGCACTTGGTCGGGAGTATTTGTCCATCCAGCCCCCACTAAACCCCGGCTAGCAGGGCCCCCCGAGGAGCCTGTGATGTTTCAGGGCCTGGAGGGACGTGGTGGCAGGGATATGGGATAACAAGCACATCATCATAAGCCATGTCCCGGTGACATCGGGGCAGCAGCTGATGCTGGGACTGAGGAGATGGGGACAGGCGTTCAGCGAAGGCTTTTCTGCAGAGAGGCGGTGGCATCGTAATGGAATCACTGGGTGCTGCGTGGCATCAGGAGGATGGGTGCAGGCCTCGGTGTCTGGTGCTGCCTTCCAGGAGGGCATCCTGACTTCAGTGAGCCAGGCCATAGCGGGGATGCTCTTTTCCCTCCAGTCTCATCAGAGGTGGGAAGTCCGGGCTTGCCTGTCCCCAAGTTCTGGACCCCACCTCTTCTGGCTAGAAGCGGTTCAGCCTGAGGGCCTGGAGCCACGGCCTGGACCGCGTGTGTCCGGGGTGAGCACCGCCTGTGCGGGGGGGCCCGTGCTCTGCCAACCCTCCCATCAGACTTCTCAGGGATATGGTTCCTTTGCTGTCTGGCTCGGTGGCACCCTGCTGGGAACCTCACCCAAATTTCTCTCCTGGTCTGGGTTTCTTCATCAGTGTGACCGTATAGTTGACCTGAAGGCTGTCCTATGAGCATTAGACAGCATTGGTCACCCATGTGTTCCTTTTCCGGGGCCACCACAACAAAGTACTGCCACCCGGGCAGCTGCAACAGCAACACAATTCTCTTGTTCCCAGAAGCTGCGAGTCGGGGATCACAGTGTGAGCAAGGTGGGGCTTCCTCTGTCTCCATCTGCACGTGTCTCCTTCCCTCTGTGTGTGTCTGTCTGAATCTCCCTCTTCCAAGAAGGATACCAGTCAGTGCGGTGGAGCCCATCCTGGTGACCTCACCTTAACTTGATCTCATCCACAAAGACCTGATTTCCAAATAAATAGTAACATGAAGTCAGTGCTGTTAGGGGGCGGGGCAGGTGATGAGCACTGTGTCTGATGGTTTATCTTGAAGGTTAGTGTCTGCCCCAGGGAGGCAGTTAATCCCCCTTTGGGGGAGTGGATGCGAAGCATTGGCTGGGCCCCTGGGAGAAGGGGCCAGGCCTGTGTTCAGGCTTTGCAGTTGGGTTTTTAGAGGGTCGTTGTTACACAAACCCTTCTTGATGGAGTAAAGAATGAGTTCGTACTTTCTCCGGCAAGGGAATCACTCCTGGAGGTCGTTTCTCCTCACTTAGATCCCTGTTCCTCACGAAGGTCATAAGCATTGTTTCATTTCTTTAAATACCAGTTGATTGGCAACCGAGCACCTGCCGTGTGCCAGGCTGGGCCTGGGGACTGGGGAAGAGGCCTTGCCTGCGTGGCCAGCAGGAAGCATAAGAGGTGGAGCTTGAGCTGGTTCTGGGGGGAGCGGGGAGAGGGCCGCTCTGCCTGGAGAGCAGGGAGTGCGCTGGGGAGGGAGGCTTGGCTGGTGAACAGAGCACCTTCCCGGTAGAGAGATAGGCCTGGGCCCAGGCAGGAGCTCACTGGGACTCGTTGAAGTTTGCGTCTTCCCTTGGGTTGCACACTCACACTTGTGGCAGCAGCCATTTGACAAAGGCTGCACATCTCATGGAGAACTTTCCCGAGCCTCCTGTTGTCAGGTGGGTAACTATCCCTTTCCCTGCAGGACCACAGCCGCTTTGTCAACTGTGTGCGGTTTTCTCCCGATGGGAACAGATTCGCTACAGCCAGCGCTGACGGCCAGGTGAGGGCCAGGGGGCCGTGCAGGGGGTGTTCCTTTTCCGGGGCCTGGGCCCAGGCGGGAGCTCACTGGGACTCGTTGAAGTTTGCGTCTTCCTCCGGGGCTGTTCTGAAGAGGCCGACTCACTGAGGCCAGTCTTGGGGATCTCCCTCCTTCCCACCGCCTGGAGTGTGGCTCAGTCACCAGGCAGTCCCAAAGCCCAGGAACACAGCTCTCTGTCTCCTTGTAAATGGAGCAGAACTCAAAGTCCATGAGCACTTTCTAGATTAATTTTGGTTTTGAGCCTCATTCGAGAACTCCGATAGCAGCGACAAGAAAGAGAGCACGTTCAGCATGCTCACTGCTTGGAGAGTCACGCACAGGGAACCCACACGTCTCTCCCTTTGTTGAAAGATATACATCTATGACGGGAAGACGGGAGAGCAGGTGTGCGCACTGGGAGGCAGCAAGGCTCACGACGGAGGCATTTATGCTGTGAGTATGTGGCTTCGCCTGGGCTTGTGATCGGGCCATGTCTGCATTTGCGTTCATCTGAACAGACTGGCAGTTAGAAGCTTCAGAGTCGGGGTGGTGGCACAGAGCTTCGGGGTCACGTCTGGCAGGTGACATGGCCTGGACACTCTTTCCATCCCTGCCGTGGCGTGCCCCACTACCTCCAGCTTTGCTTCTTCCCACTCGGAAGCGGGGGCGGTGGCCAGGGGCTTTCTGGGGCCACTTCCCACTGAATTCTCCTACACTCACTGCGCTGTCCTGTTTGAGTAGATCAGCTGGAGTCCTGATAGTACCCATTTGCTTTCTGCTTCCGGAGACAAAACCTCGAAAATTTGGGATGTCAATGTGAACTCTGTCGTTACCACGTTTACCATGGGCTCCAACGTTCTGGACCAGCAGCTGGGCTGCTTGTGGCAGAAGGACCACCTCCTCAGCATCTCCCTGTCTGGGTACATCAACTACCTGGACAAAAACAACCCCAGCAAACCCTTGCGGGTCATCAAGGTAGGGCTGCGTCAGGGTGGCCCTGCCTGTGTAGGGCAGTGGAGAGAAAGGTGCACTCCCGGCCCAGGAAAGGGACAGACAGGAAGGCCTACAGAAGGCGGGGCCTGGGGCTTTAGTAGAGTGGCAGGACACAGGTTGCTTTTGGGGACGTGACTTAAGCCAAGTGAGAGGCCGAAGGCCCTTTCCCTCTTCCTGTCCTTAGGGTTCAGCCTCCCTCAGTCAGGGACTCACGGGCTCTGGCACCCAGAGGCCCAGGACAAGGGTTAGTGGAGCATCGCCCCAGGTGTAGGGAGCCATGGGAACTTTGCAGAGGAGGACCAGATGGTCTTAGAGGTGCATCGCGTGGGGTTTGAGCATGGGAATGCATGTGGGGAGCCCCTTGGGTTCTGTGTGGTTAGAGCAGAAGGCGTGAGGGCCGAGGGAGGAACGGGACTCAGGTGATGGGGCCTGAGGGGAGGAGGCCTCAAGTGCCTGGCCAGGAGTTTGGGCAGCTGGGGGCGATTGGAGGGGTGGGAGGACCCCATCCCCAGCTCCTGTCCCTGTCACCCAGGAGCCATCTGATCACCAGGAGCCACCTTCCTGCCTTCTCCCACTGTTGGCCCTAGTGATTTTGTTCTCTCCTGAAACTCCCTGCCAGTCCTGGAGCACCTGGGGCTGACCCTGGTGCCCCCCTCGGCAGACCCTGCCTCTACCAGGGTGGTGGGGGCACCATCTGAAGTGGGATCTTGGGATTAGGCGGAGTTGGTAGAGAGCGGCTGGCGAGTCGCAGAGGCAGGCCGGCACATCCTCGGCTCACCCTGTCCTGTCTGCCTCCTCCACAGGGTCACAGCAAATCAATTCAATGCCTGACGGTACATAAAAACGGCGGCAAGTCCTACATCTACTCTGGGAGCCACGACGGACACATTAATATCCTTTGACTCACAGGGCTGGCGCCTAGCCCCTGGCGGGAGGAGTGGGAGCGTCTCGCTCCCACGGTGCCAGAGGCAGGGCCAGCTGGCTGGCAGCAGCCCCTCTGAGCAGCCATGGCCTTGACCTGATAGGTCACTTCCCACTTTGTAGCCTTGAGTGGTGCTCTCCTCTACATGACTCTTGTGCTGGCCTTGTCCCTCCCAAGCAGTAGTCACTGGCTCTTGGGTTTAAAAGGACTTGGGACCTCCGAGTAGAGCCTCTTGTTTTATGAATGGGAAGACAAGCCGAGTGCTGAAGTGGCCTGTCCTAGTGCCTGTTGGGGGCAGAGTTGGAACCAGACCCAACTCCCCTCTTCCTGAGAGGGCTTTGCACTCTCTCTGAGACGGTCCCTGGAGGCCTGCGTGTACCCCTGGGCCCCGCCCCCATGTCTGTGGCCTGGGGCGGGTCACCCCACCTCCCAGGACCGTCCTGAACGCGGAGCAGGGCTCTGTCCACAGGTGCCCATGCCAGCCTGGCTCCCAGCAGGGGTGTTGCTGAGCTGCCCCTGCTGCCACGCCCTCTGCAGGGGGCTGTCAGAGAACTCCACTTCTCACGCCTCTGCAGGCCTTCGTTTTTCTGTTTTTCTTTTTTCTTTAAAAGATTTTGTTTGTTTAATTTTAGAGAGGCGGGGAGGGGAGGGGGAAAGAGAAAGAACATTGTGCGAGAGATACATCCATCTGTTGCCTCTCTCATGCCCCCAAGTGGGGACCTGGCCCGCAACCCAGGCATGTGCCCTGACCAGGAATCAAACTGTAAACCTTTGGGTTCGCAGGCCCATGCTCAGTCCACTGAGCCCCACCAGCCAGGGCAGACCTCCGCTTCCATGAAGTCCGTGGAGTCTACCCGCAGTCCCAAGAGAGGAGGGCAGATGAGTCACGCTCAGCTCCATTAAATACACAGAGATGCCGGCTGAGGGGGGTGGCTATATCCCTTTTGGCGGGGAGAGAAAGTGCTAGAATCTGCCTCTCTTGAAGCAGCATGCAAGCCTGTGCAGCCACGTGGCCTCCAGCCCACAGCCTCCCCTCCGGGCATCCCCGACACCTCCTCCTCTCAGTTCATCCCCAGTGCTGATGCACTGGACGCTGACCTCAGACACTGGAACAGTTATTAAAACACACCTCACACCTGGGAACCTGGAGCTCACAGTTCACAAACCAGTCCCACCCATAGAGGTCACCCGGGCTGTACCTGGAGGCCCCAGGCACACATCCCCTGGGCATTGGGGCCCGGCCGGCCTCCTGCCTCGAGTCCCGGGCTCAGCAGCGGCCTCCAGGAAGAGCAGGCTGAAGCATCGACACAGCGACGGCCTTCTGGGGCCTCCCTGAGCGGCCCTGGTCCTCGCTGCCAGGCCCACCGTGGTTGAGTTGTGGCATGTCTGCACTGTCGACTGCAGAGGCCAGCACGGTTCAGTGACCTGCTCGGCTGGCCTGTGAGCCACTGTCACCGAGGCGTGGTGGACTCTGACGGGGCACATTGGGCTGTAAACGTCCCCGTGGACTTGCAGTCGGGCTGGTGGTCTTGCTGCTTTACCAGGACGTCTCTCTCTGAAATTCAGACTCCGGTGTGCACCAGGAGCTCACCCCAGGGCCAGTGCACTCTGTCCTGCCCCTCACATGCTGCCCAGGACGAGGGGTTGGCTTTAGGCCCTTCAGGACGGGGGGTACCTCTCCATCCTGGACTTGGGCTTTTTTCCTTAACCGGGCCCCACATTACTGGGATTCCGAGACTGGGGAGAACGACTCCTTCACCGGGAAGGGCCACACAAACCAGGTGTCCAGGATGACCGTGGATGAGTCCGGACAGCTGGTGAGCTGCAGCATGGACGACACGGTGCGCTACACCAACCTCGCGCTGCGGGACTACAGGTGAGCCCCCCGGGGCTCTGGGACGCGCCTGGGCCCCTTGATGCCCGGCGCCCGGCACGGGTACTGCTCTCAACAGCATCTTCTCTGCTCTTCGTCTCTTGTCCTGAGCACTCGCCCTCCTTGCTGGGCCCATGGCCAGGAGCCGAGGTAGAGTCCAGGTGAGCAGCAGGTGTGTGGCCAGGTGTAGGCTGCCAGGGGGGCAGTGCGGCACAGATCTCACCCGTGCCCCCCCTTGGTTCTGTCCCTCATCAGTCAGGTGAGGTGCCTGTGGTGCCAGCGAGGCAGTGAGCAGAGCAGCAGGGGCAGGTGGGTGCCCAGGAGAGGGCAGTGAAAGGCAGTCGTGCCCGCTCCGTGCTGCACCATTGATGGACAGTCGCTGGGAGTACAGCGGCTGCTGTGATGGTTATGCTGCAGTTCTCAGTGCAGGGCGAGGGGGTGGGAGAGGGCCATATCCCTGCTCCTGGGCAGGTCCCGCCTCCCGTGCCCACATCCCGCTGGCCCTTCCTGGGCCGTGCTCCATTCAGTTGCGTAGATGCCACCATCCCCTAGAGATGGCAGGCCCTGGGAGGAAGGACGTCTTGGTGGCCCTTGCACTGGCACAGCACCCGATTGTGGCAAACACACGTGCCACGGGCCTCCCTTTCCTGATGTTCCTATGTCTGGTCAGTTAGGCCCTGGGGTGAGTACAGATGCCACCCCACAACCTGGGCATTCAGGCCCGCCTTTCTGCTGCCCCATGGTGACCCCAGCTTTGTCTTCCCTCGGGGCCTCCTGAGCCTCAGCCAATGAGAGAGCCCAGGGCAGAACCACAGCCTGGTCACCTTGTCACAGGCTGGTCACTGGTCACCCACACGTGGAACTTTCCTCAGTTTGTCATTTCAAGAAGTTTGTGCAGATTTTTCTAGGATGCATTCCATAGTATCAGCTGAAAGTAAAGATGACACCACTTTCACCTATTGAGAGCAATAGGTTATATTTTAGAACAAGCTGCTGAAGAGACTGGTTTTGACCTGGGGGGGGCGGGGGCAGCGGAGCTCAGTTCTGTCTGCACCCAGGAAACACCCGGGACGGGCGGGCAGGTGAGACAGAGTGTTGGTGGGTGCAGCCAGTGGTGGGGGCTCGCTGCATCACACCGCAGCGGGAAGGACTCCCTGGGTTCCTCCCACTGCCCCTTTCCCAGGCCCAGCTCCCATCTTGGTGACTTTGTCCCAGTCGGAGTCACACCCCTTTTGGCCCACCGCCCCTTCCCTGTGGGTCACAGCAGAATTTCCTTCTGAACAGCCCGGGTGGCTATGGGCTTTGCAATCAGTGTGTTATGCCCGCCGGAGCCCGCAGAGGTGGAAGTAACGCGTTCTCCCTCTCTCCCGCAGCGGACAGGGGGTCGTGAAACTGGACGTGCAGCCGAAGTGCGTAGCTGTTGGCCCTGGAGGATACGCGGTGGTTGTGTGCATCGGGCAGGTACGGGGTGGGCGGCCGCACAGTGTCCGGTCTCTGACTCCCATGCCGTCCCCTGGATGCAGCCCGAGCAGACCTCCTTATTGAGCACTGTTGGCCTTCACACACATTCCCTATCAGTCCTCATCAGCCCTGTCTGCTCCATGTGACATCACCCCCTTTCTATAGATGGGGGATGGAGGCCCAGAGAGGACAAGCTGCTGGCCCAGGGCAGCGCTGGGTTTGAACACTGGCAGCTGGGCAGATCCCGCATCCCAAGTCAGGCTGCCCAGAGTGTCCACCCACCAAGGCCTGCGAGGGGCCCAGCAGGTGCCCTCCCTGTGCTCCTGCCCCAGCCCTCTAGTGGTGGAGCTGCGTCACTTCAGGTCTTCTCCTCACCCCCTGAGCTTCCGGTCCTCATCTCTAACAGCGCACAAGGATGGTTCGGAGGAAGGACCGTGTGTCAGGCTCCTTGCGTCTTTGTGAGCTGCTTTTCTGAGAGGAGGAGGCTAAAGCTTAGTGATCTGGCGACTTCCCCAGGGCCGCCAGCTGGCAGGGCGCCAGGCCAGACCTGGGTTTAATGTTTGTCCCCACTGCTTGGTTCTCAGTCAGTGTGTCTTGGGTCCCTGTGTGGCTTCTTTTGGAATTTCTGGAATGAAGTGCCCTTGACAGACCCCAGCCAGACCCGCTTTGTACATGATTCTGCTGTTGCAGGCACCATCTGAAAGCTATTCGGCATCCACAGCCCCTCCCCCGTCCTGTGGACTTAATTGCTTCAAGGAGAATGGATTCTGTGTCCTAGATAACACAGACTTCCTGCCAGGCAGGCATTGCACACAGCCTGGGTGGTCAGTGGGGGTTCACAGGAGTTCAGTGGCTCGCAGCGCCTGAGTGGAATAGGGGCAGGGACTGGAAGTTGACATTCTGGGACAGTCAGGTGGGTGCTTGGTGCAGCAGGCACGTCCCAGCCTCTCTCTGAACACCTGTCCTTTGCAGGTGAGGGATGAGCTGTGGGGCTTTGGGCACGTGGTAGGTGCTCTCTATGTTGTTTTCTCCTCTGTGTGATGAGGAGGCGATCTGCGAACTCCTGGGGACACCTTGCAGGGCTCGTGATCAGTGGACACGGCTGCCAGTGTTGCTTGCTTGTATGAGGAACTTCACCCTGAGCCTGGGTTCCATCCTCATGGGGCCTGGGCCCCGCTGGGCTCTTATCCCCAGGGAGGCTGAGGCTGTCATGAGCTGTCCCAGAGACCGTGGTGGCTGAGGAGGGATCCAGCCCCATTCTGTCTGTCCCCAGAGCCCGTCAGTAGGGCCCAGGCACCTGGGCCCTTGACCCCACTTGAGGAGTCGCCCTATCCCCGCCAGAATGGGAGAACCAGTGCCGGGGGTGTGTGCAAGAGAGGTGTGCGGGGAGTCTGCTGCGAGCGTGGTCTCTGCGCCCCACCCCCTGCAGCTGTCCTGCGGGAGCACAGAGAGCCCATGGGCCAGGGGTTCCCCCTGTGCTGACTGCCTGCTGGTGTCAGCCTCTGGGGTCCCTGTTCTCTCTGTGAGATGGGCCAGCACTGTCACCCCAGGCTGTGGAGGCACACACCGACCACATCAGATGTTTCACAGGCGGCAGGTCCTCAGGTCCAAGAGACCAGGACCGAGAATGCTCGCACCTCATTCCCATCCCCAGGGCTGGTTCGGAGCCCTGTCACTCCCAAGTGCCTCTGTCCTCGTGCTCCTCAGGGAGCTGGTCCAGCTGAGCATGTTTACCGCGCTCGTTGTGTAACCAGGGAATGAGAATTCAGACGTCAGTCGGCTTCCCGAGGAGTCGGTGCTAGTGGGGGTGACGACATGACAGTGGCAGCAGTGTTCACTGATCTGGTGACTAGGACCTGTCACCATCGCGTTGGCTGGTGAGGGAGGACACAGCATACAGGGCTCGGGCTGGCACCCACCCGATCCTGCTGCTAACGAGGTCGGGAACAGAGCCCCGACCAGCCTGAGCGGCACGTCCCCGCACCCCGTGGTCTGACTGGCTGCTGCATGTTCCCAGATCGTCCTGCTGAAGAATCAGAAGAAGTGCTCCAGCATCGACAGCCTCAGCTACGAGCCCGAAGTGGTGGCGGTGCACCCCGGCGGGGATATGGTGGCTGTCGGGGGTGCGGTAAGTCCCCCCTCCCCCGCCCTCTGCCTGGGGTGTCTGGCTGTGGGGCTGTCTTGGGTAAACAGGAGAGAGGTGGGACTGGGACCCTGGGAACCAGCTTGGGGTACCTCCTGCTGCCCAAGTGACAGCCTCCGTGGTGACCCTCAGTCCCCGGGCGCGGTACAGAGCACCAAGTATGGGGCATTCGGGACCTTGCCAGGAGACCCTGAGCTGTCTCTGGAACACGGGTAGCTTAGCTGTCTTAAGGTTACAGCCAGTCCCTGGATGCTCCTGGGCCAGCCTCCGGCGATTGCAGGGACACCACCTGCCCCATCACCGCTGCTCCCTTCTCGCTCAGTCCCGCATGCTCACCCTCACCACTCATTCCAGCAAGTGTTAGGCTGCTCAGTGCCAGGCCCTGGGGACATGAAATTGAGGGCTCCCTGCCCCAAAGGGGAAGTGCTCGAGGTGCACGCACCCTGGTCAGGCTTCCTCAGCACAGGTGGAGCCATCGACATTGGCCCCTCCGGAGGCTCCAGCCAACAGCTGCCGGGCAGAGGTCGGCCACAGGCATCCCTGACCCAGATTCCCACTGGGCTGAGTGGCAACACAAGCCCTTTGAAAGAGCAGGTGTGCCCCCCGAGAAGAGGTGCCTGAGCCAGCACAAGGATGGGGGCTTCGCAGGACGGAGGGAGGTTTCACTAGAGGCAGCCAGGCGTCCTGGGGGGAGGGGTACAGAGAGCTGGTGAGTATGGGTGTTTCTCAAAGCCTGGCCTGGGAGCTCCTGCACTTTCTGGACTGTTTATAGCATATGTGGAATCCCGAGCACCCAGTCAGACAGAATCAGAATCGGAGGTGCCTAGGGTCCCTCACTTAACCACCTCCGTAAGCTCTGTGTGTGGGGGGGGGTGCACGCGCACATGCCAGGGGAGTGACTCACTGCCCCCTTCCCCCGTCCCTGTCCCCTGCAGGACGGGAACGTCCGCCTGTACTCCATCCTGGGCACCACACTGAAGGACGAGGGCAAGCTCCTGGAGGCCAAGGGCCCTGTGACTGACGTGGCATATTCCCATGATGGCGCCTTCCTCGCCGTGTGCGATGCCAGCAAGGTGGTCACAGTCTTCAGCGTTGCTGATGGCTATTCGGTGAGTGAGCCATCTGTCCCTTTCTGTCCCCGTGCTGGGCAGTGCAGGTGGCGAATGGAGGCCGTGGCTTTTCCCTCCTGTTGTCACCAACCAGGGTGGAACCGAGAGACCACGCGACTTCTTGCTCTTAGAGTATGAATGACGTGGAACACAACTCTCCTGCCCAGGAGCTAGAGGTCTTGTTGGACAGTTAGGGCACAGTTTCCAGAAAGTCGGGGAGCTAGCGACAGTGGCTGTGAGGAGCAGAGACAGCAGAGGGGCTCGGCAGGGTGGCCTGGTTCTCTGGGACCTGTTTCTCTTTGGGCAAAGGGCTGGGCTTGGTTTTTGTTCCCCTCTCGTTGCTGTTTAAAGTCCTGGATGGAGGAGCACGGGTCGTCCTGCACTGCCTTGCACCTGGGGCACTCTGCAAGGTGGCTCAGGGAGGGGAGAGCCCAGGGGCCATGGCACCTGGGAGCTCACTCTGCTCCAAGCAGAACGGGCATGGGGAGCAGCCGTATCACATGAGGGCGAGAACTGTGTCCTGGGCAGCATCCATCCTGTGCCACAGAAGAGGGGGTGCACTTGGGAGGGATTCGGTCCTAAGCTGGGTGAGGGACAGGCGCAAGCAGTGCAAGACCAGGAGGGTCTCCAGTCCCAGGGCTCTCCTCTCCCTGGCAGTAGGGACAGGTGCGAAACGTGCGGCAGAGGTAAAGGAATGCACCGTCTAGGCACTCCCGTTAGCGATACTGCATCACCTCATCCAGCCGTTCAGTAATCTGGTTTCTGGTGCATCCCAAGTAAGTTCAGGCTGTCTGTGTTTCCCATAAATACTCTGACCTACAAATGGTGGGTTAGAGCTCAGCAGTTAGCTCTGGCTGTAGTTTGTGTCAGGTGACAGGCACCATGCATGCAAGTGCACATTTGCGGTGTTTGCCTGTAGCCCAGACCTCCTGGTCCCGCATGGGTCACGTTTAAGTGGTTCCATTTGCCTGTGATGAGCCTTGGTTAAGACATACTGAGCCACCTTCAAGAGTAGAATCCACCAGGGCTGGAACAGGCAAACTGGAGAGACAACCGTGGCCGTGCAGACCTTTTTGGGGAGTGAAGAATGAGAAACCTCACACTTCCCCATCTCCGTACTTCTGTGGTCAGCATTTCCATCTGTCCCCTCACTGGGCTGAGAGCTCTGAGGGTGGCCAGCCCTGTCCAGGGGACTGGGGGGGGGGGGCAGGGGCTGGTTCTTGATGCCGGGCCACACCTTTGAGTAGCAGGGGCCCTGTGGGCTTTCACAGGGAAGCTGGGGGTGGGAGGCGTTGCCTGGCACACACTGTCACCCAGGCGGTTGGTGAGAGGGTGCGTTCCCCTGGCCTGAGCCCTGACCTGCCACCTCTGCTTTCACCCGCGACCAGGAGACCAACGTATTTTATGGGCACCATGCAAAGATCGTCTGCCTGGCTTGGTCCCCAGACAACGAGCACTTCGCCTCCGGCGGCATGGACATGATGGTGTACGTCTGGACCCTGAGTGACCCCGAGACCAGGGTCAAGATCCAAGGTGACTCTTGTACCCATCTTGGCTCCCCGGCAGCTGGCCCCAGGGCTCCAGTGTCCCTGTGTCCTTCCGGGAGGCCATCCAGTGAAGGCGTGCCTCTCCCCTCCGCCACACCCCAGGCTCTGCAGGTCCGTGCTGGGCCCTCATAGGGACGGAGAAGTCCCGGTGTGAGAGCAGGTGGTCTCACATCTTGGCGGCAGCGTCCAGGAGACGCAGCATGTGAGCCACACATGGACTTGACGTTTTTCTAGCAGCCACATTTTAAAAAGTAGTAGTCTGTTTTCTTTAACCCAGCATATTATTTCCACACGGTGGCAGTAGCTCACACCATAGGCTGTGTTGTCCCCATGGCTGTTGTCCCCATGGCTCATGCCCTGGGTGGGACCGTCCTGTGGAGGACAGGGCCCCGAGTGGCCACTGCCAGCCTAGGGCACGCCGGCCTTCACCTCTGTAATGCCCAACTCTGGTCCTTCTGTGAAGAGGGGACAGGGCTGCCTAACAGCAGTTGTGTTTGGCGTCTTGGAGCTGGCTGGTTTCGGCACAGGTTGCTCCATTGTCCTTAATTCAGGGTGAGGGGAGGAGCAGAAAAGCTGGGTTTCCCTAAAAAGTGTGTTTTTCCTTCGCAGATGCACACCGGCTCCACCACGTCAGCAGCCTGGCCTGGCTGGACGAGCACACGCTGGTCACCACCTCCCACGACGCCTCTGTCAAAGAGTGGACAATCACCTACTGAGGACCCCGCCTTCGGACGGACCGAATCAGGGACTAGAGTTTAACCGCAGCAGAACACAGCATTTCTCTAAATATTTCTGTATCGCCCCCGTGCCCCCCCACTTGCGAGGGAGGGGCCCTAACTCCCGACGACCCTCGTCTCTGCAGGGTGTTCGTACCTATCCACATCCTTCCGAAAGCTTTAGACAGTGACAGTTTGCACATGAAAAATAAAGTGAGCACTTACACAGTGTGTGGAGCCTAACTCAAACCCACGCCCAGCGCAGCCCGAGTGCGGAGCATTCCAGAGGCAGAGCCTCAGAAGCACACTGCCCGCTCCCGTGGCTCCTGCTGTCTGTCGAGGGAGGTTGTGTCCCAAGCCCGCCTGCAGGTGGGGGCTGCGCGGGGAGGGCAGGCGCACCCGCAGCTCCATGAGGCCCGGGTTCTGTGTGGCGCACAAGACGTGGTTCGGGAGCGCGAGCCACGCCCTGTGGTCACCTTCAGAAAGCCTCAGGACAGACGGGCACACACGTGACCTTGGGTTTCACTGTCGTTTTTTGTGCTTGATTTTAGGAATGGACCCGTGGGGTTTTTTTTCTTTTTAATGTGTCTTAACTGTTGCTTGTCATTGTTTACGAGCTAGTGGGTTGCGGGCGCTGCCTCCGGGGTGCTCAAGCCCCCCGTTAGCCAGACCGAGGTGTCCTGTCCCCGTTTTACCGTCACCCTTCGGTGTCTTTCTGTCTTAACTCCTCCTGTCCCCAAGAGCAAAGGTTAATTTAAAAGTAAAGAAGTCACTGTAACCTGTTGTCATTTTTCACCTTTTCTTTTTCAGTGCAGAAATTAAAAGTAAGTATAAAGCACGGTGATCTGGAGTTTTCTTGCACGTGTCGGAATCACTGGTCAGTGGCGGCCGAGAGCAGTCCCCCCGCACTTGTGAAAACACTTTGAGCGCTTTACAGCATCAGCCCGAGGGGTGATTCAGTGCCTCTTCGCTGCAGATGGCTGAGTCTGTGTGGTGGGGCACCTGAGATCTCGGGGCACATGGTCAGAGGAGATGATCCGGGCGCTGGGGCGGTTAGGTCTGCCTTTCCATGGGGGAGAGGCCGGGGGAAGGGGCTGAGACTCCTGGGCCTTGTTCCCATGCCAGCCACCAAATCCCTGCGTCACCTCAGCCTCTGTAGTCTTCCTTTATAACCTGAAGACATCGGAACCTCATTCTACCAGTCCACCGAGATTTGCTTGTTAGCACAGCCGGAGCCTTTCCTGACCGACTCACGTAGGCGTAGACGTAGGCGTAGACGGGGGGCAGAGTGCGTCGGTTTGCCCTCTGTGAAGTGGGGTGATGACCGCACGCCTCACGGATTGTGCGGAGAGTACAGGAGATGCCCCGGGCAAACCCTGAGACAGGTTGGCCCACAGTAAGTGGAACAAGCATTATTCCATCTACATTAGTACATTATACTACATTATAGACCTCGCACATTATAGGTGTAAAAGGCAATTGGCAGACTGTGTGCACATGTAGCTACCACTGTGGTAGAGAACACAGTTACTACCCTGCTAACGGTGATACACAGCAAATAGTGCCCCGTGTCCCGGGAGGAGCCAGGGGGGAAATTTGAGGAGGAAAATCAGGATAGGCCTCTTGGAGCAGGTGGCCCTCCAGGCTGGGGAGGCAAACAGGACCCCGGTTGTACCATCCTGGAGCATACCCAAGGCCGGGTGAAAACCTGTTTTTTCTATGAAGTCCTGGACTTCTGTGAGTGCCGTATTCTGACTGGCCCCTCTGGCCACCGCTTCCTCACATCAGGCTCTCCAACACCTCCGCCCCAGTAGCGATGGGCAGGACGGCCCTCTGCTGTGGCGGCCGTCTGCCCCTTGCACGTGGTTGGGCGGTGCCCCTGTCCTCTGCACACTTCAGTACCGGGAGCACCCGCTGTGCCAGTGGTGACGGCCAGAAGGATCTCCAGACGCTGGCAGTCCAGACCGGAGAGCCCCTTTTATTGAGAGGGCTGGGGTGGGGGGCACCTGTTATGTGCTGGAAGAGGTTTATGACTTGCATCCTACCAGCTTCATTCTCTTAAAAAGAATAAAGATGAGTTACTTGCCTTTTTCATTTCATTCAACAAAGCCCACTTCACTCATTTATTCACTCATAGTCATCGATTCTCTACTTGGAACCAGACACCCCAGTCAGTCCTCTTGGGGAATGCCCTGCACTTGGAGAGGAGACGGACGGGACTTGTTTCCTGGTGTCCGTGGAGTACGGGGAAGCATGTACCGAGGGATTCCCTCCATCAACACAGTCGGGTTGTGCAGGGCAAGCTTGGGGACCTGAATGACCAAGCCTGGGGTGGGTGGGGGTGGGCATGACAGCCCGCCTTTCAGGGTTCTAGAGCTAGAGATAATCACGCCTCCCAGGTCTGAGGCCCTGCTGCGGGCCAGTTGCTGAGGCACCAGTCGTAGTGCTCAGCAGAGAGCAGCTGGTGAGCCAGCTGGCTGGACACACTGGAAGCTGGAAGGGTGACTGGCTGCTGGCAGGGAATGCAGGAGGTCAAGTCCAGCCTGCACACCAGGGCGGCAGAGGCGAGCAGAGCAAGTGCCTGGGGGATCCTGGGGCACTGGCAATGTGGGCAGTGGCATGTTAGTTATCTATTGGGTAGTTACAGTATTACCCAAAACCTAGCAGCTTAAAAAAATGTGTGGTTACTGTCTTGTGGTTTCTGTGGCTCAGGAGTCTGGGCCTCTTGTCTGTGTCCTGTGCACTGTGCACAGCAAAGGTCAAGGCTGGAGGCTCCTCGGAGGCTCAGCTGGGGCAGGCCTCGCCTCCTACGGTGGCGCCTGGCTGCAGGCAGCACGCAGTAGCGTCCCCCAGCCTGCGGGATGGAGGGCCTTGGCCCACTGGCTGTGGACCAGACACGGGGCCCTCTCCCCGGGGACCTCACAGCACGGCGTGTTGCAGGTGTTACACTCTTACACGCGGTCGCTGTGCACACGCAGTCATGTATAGCCCTCACCTTTGCTGTATTCTCTGTGTCCAGAAGCAGGTCACAGACACACAGCACAGGAAAGCCAGATTCCAGGGCCTCCTTAACAGTTTGCCGGGGTAGTTACACGGGTGTTTATTCAATTATTTGTTTGTGTGTGTGTATATGTATATATAAAGATCACTTTATATATAATTACATAATAAATATGTAAACATATTTTTGTAAAATACGACAGCGACATAAATGTATAATATTGTACAGTATATAACTAATATAATGTGTAAATATATTTTTATAGAATAAAATAGTTATGAAACATACAAATGTGTATGTATATTATACAGGGTCTGATCTTTTATTACAAAATCATAAGCATGTAATTCTGTAACGTAACATCACACTCAGGCACACCTTATGACATTTTAGGTAAAGTGTTCAAATTTAAACTATAAATTATCACACCCATACTATTACCCTACTAACCACACACTCCAGCAGGCCTTCCTTCTGCCGGACCCTGTATCTATGTATTTATAGACATCTAAAAACCTATGGTATGTTGCACAATTAAAAAATGTTTAAACCATGAAGCCATTTTTTTTTTTTTTTTTTTGATGATTAGCTTGACGATGAATGTGCCCGGGTGCAGCCGAGCAGAAAGGCTTTTGCTGCCCTCCGCGGCAGAGCCCAAAACGAACGCTGCGCCCGACTCAGGTGCCTGGGGGCAGTGGCTCTTCCCTTCTCAGGTATTGGAAGCGACCTGGAGTCACTCTATGTATTACACGCTGAAGTTTTTTAAAGTGTTTAGAGATTACTTCGACGCCTGGTTTTGATTGGGGAAAAAAGGAAGGAATCATCTTTGCAAAGAATTGGCAGTTTTGCAGCACCTGCCACGTGCGCAGAGCGTCCCTCCAAAGGTCACGTCGTCCACCCCTCAGCAAAGCTTGCGGGTCACGGCCCTTGAGCCTCATCGTCCCCGCCACAAGCGGTCCCAGGAGTTTCGTGCATTTCTGCCCTCTGTGGACGAGCTCTTCGTTCTTAGACACGACTTCCACTGGCTGACGCTTCTCTAGGCACATCACTGAGTTTTGGACCCGCACCGAGTCTTTGCTGAACTCCCATACTAATTCTTAACCGTGTGTTTTCATTTTCTGAGGTTTTCCAGGTACATTTCCAGGCATTTGGGGCTTCCTCCTTCCCTGTGGCCATAACTCTGGCTTTGTCTTCTGGAAGCAAGGTACTGAAAAAGCTTTAACCTTCCGTGTCTGGCAAATCCCAGACTGTCAGCGTCTGCCCGGGCAAGTCTCTTAACCTGTCTGGGCCTCCGCTTCCTTATTTAGAGCCTGGGACTGTCACAGACTCTTCCTTACCGGGTCACTGTCAAGATGAAGTAATGCCTGCTTTCAGCACCGTGTCTGTCTCACGGCTCAATAAATAGGAGGCAAAGCAGAGTTGTTATTAGCGTTTGACGGGAACGCGGAACGCCAGGGCAGGGGCACCAGGTGGTTCATTCCACGTGGGCGATGGGGACGGCCCATGTTGACATGTGACATGTGTTGTGCTTCCCTCCCTCCTGTGCTGGGTGCTTTCCAAGCGTTCTCTTTTCACTGCACCCCCACCCCAGCCCGAGGGAGGTACAGAGGCCATCCTAACGCGCCATAACTCACTGGAAGGGAAGTGGGGCTCCAGCCCAGTCTGCCCGCTGCGAGGCCTGGGCTCATCTCCCTGGTGTGTCCCGGGGCGGCACCAGACGTTCACTCAGCCCGGAGGCTCTCAACCCGGCGGCAGGGGAGGACCGCCCAAGGGCCTCTAACAATGCAGCACCTCACACCAAATGGTTCCGCCTCTCCAAGGGTGGCTGTGACGTCTGTATGTCTTCAAGGTCATTGTTATGACCAGGGCTGAGAGCCGCTGGGGGCTGCAGTGTGTCATCTGTAGCATGGACATTTCAGACAGTAATCATGGACATCTGGCCTCACCTCCTACTCTTTGTCATAAATTCATTATCACTGCCTGTGGTGACTCATTGTAGGTCAGCTTGGCTGGACCATGGTGCCTAGGTATTTGCTCAGACATTATTCTGGATGTTTTGGTGAAGGTGTGTTACGGATGAGATCAACATTTAAATCTGTGCGCTTGGAGTAAAGCAGATTACCCTCCATAATGTGGGTGGGCCTTGTCTAATCAGTTGATGGCCTGAACAGAAAAACAGCTAACTTTCCCTGATCCGGAAGGAATTCCTCAGCAGACAGCCTTTGGACTCACTCTGCCCTGGGTTGTAGGCCTGTGACCCTGCCCTGCACATTTTGGGACTTGTATCTCCATGAATTACATGAGCCAATTCCTTAAAATAAACCTCTTTTTATGCATACACGCATCCTGTTAGTTCTGCTTTCCAGAGAACCCTGACTGATACAATGCCATGATCGAAACTGGCCCTTTGTTGGACGTGGCAGCATGTAAAGCAGCCAACCCTCATTCTTCTGTGGACAGCCACACCTGGAGAGTGGGTGGCCGGGAGCACAGGACTCTCAGGCCAGGGGAGGCCAGTCCAGATCAGCTGGTCCAACCGCAGCAGAGGCGCAGAGCCCGAGATACGACGGCCAGAAGTTAGTCCAAAGCCAGGGACAGGACTCCGTGCGATGAGGACAGTGGCTCCCACCTGGGCTGGTGAGGCCCTTGGGGACATTCAGCAATTCTGGAGACATTTTTAGTTGTCATGGTAAAGTGAGGGAGGGGTGGTGGGCTGGCCACTGGCGCCCAGTGGGTAGACCCGGGGTGCTGCAGCCAGCCCCCAGGGCACAGGACAGACAGCTCCCTGCAACAGGAGCAGCCGGCCAGAAATGCACCGGAGCCAAGGCCGACAGACCCTGGGTTTGGATGGGGAAACACTTAGTCATTCAGGAAATTAAGGTCTCACCCATGGGGGGAAGAGGGTTGCACTGAAATCAGGAAGTCAAATCAGGAAGTTGCCTAACAGGGCAACGGGTTGCTTTAAGGACTGGAAAGACAGGCTGGGGGAAACGCAGCAAAAAGGCCAGGGAGCTTTGAGGGAGATCTTAAGAAGCCAGCCGTGCCCTGGAGGTAGGACCTGGAGTCCGGCCCACACGTGTGTGGCTTGGACTACGTTCCTCACAGGAGGAGTCCTGGCCGAGTCTTAGTGCAAGACCAGAGGTGGTGAGTAGCTGGCTTGTGTTTTGTGGCTGCAGCTGTTGTTTTTAATCTCGGAAGCAATCGGATAAACTCAGTGGGGAAGCTGGGAGAGCAGAGGTCTGGACTGCTCTCTGCCAGCGGTGGTCTTTGGTACCTTGGCGGGACGTGGGCGTGGGGAGCGACCCCACTGAAGGCGGGGATGTGGGTGTGGGGACCGACCCCACTGAAGGTGGGATGTGGGCATAGGAAGCAACCCCACTGAAGGTGGGGAAGTGGGTGTGGGGAGCGACCCCACCGAAGGTGGGATGTGGTGTGAGGAGCACTCTGGTGCTATCTTTCTCAAGTGCTTGTTTAAGACCTGATAATTCTGCTTCTGGGCACAGGAGCCGAACACATCCTCGCGCAGGCAGTGAGGGGAGAGGGGCAGGGGACGTGCATCAGGGCATTCCTGCTGTGCTGCAGGGCTGCTGAAGGCCGTCCGGGCCCCTGTCCTTGTGCCATGCTCTGCGTAAGTCAGCAGCGTTCCTTTCCTGCCCGTCCAGTGACACTGGCGCTGTCTTCCCGTTTTACAACTGAGCGAATGGAAGCTCCTGAGGTTAAGTAACTTGGTCAAGGTCACGCTGCTTAGAAACAGCAAGGCTGGGAGTCCAACGCCCCTTCTGCCAGACCCCCCCGGGCTGCATGTGTGTCCACTAGACCGCCCCCTTCACGATGAGAAATAAGAGGGGGAAGTACGGAAAGTCTTTTTTCCATCACTATTGAAGGTCCATCCACCTTGTATTTCTTCCTGCTTCCTTGCTAGAGAAAAGCCGCAGAAAGATCAGTGTTACAGAATCAGAGGTCAGCAGGCGTGGGGTGAGGAGTCACTTTGACCTTCTAGAATTCTGTTAGTTAAGAATCTTCCCCCATGTGCCTGTAACCATGTAAGAATGTAACAAACATTCTCACAAGGAAAATGACAACTGACATACATTAAGCCCACGGGCCAGGCATTCGAAGGGTTTTCCATGTCAGCGTTAGTTCATCCTCATGGCGGCCCTGTGAAGCAGGCAGGGTGTTTGTCGTCTCCAGGGAAGAAAGACAAAACCAGAGAGATGGAGTAGCCTGCTCAAGGCCAGCAGCTGGAGCAGGAGCCCGGCGGGGTGGGTCTGGGCTCCACACGTCCAGCTGCCGGGACGCCTGGAGGCCGCCCACTCGGATGAGCTCCTGCTCTGCTCCCTGCGAACCGCACTTTGGATGCCTCATCTTACTGCTCTTGGCTTCAGTTTTCTCATTGTAAAATGTGGATGAAAACTGTGTTCCCCCCACCCAGGGCTGTTTGAGGGGTAATATCTGTAAAGTAATCAATAATTTATCGTCATCAAAGTTTCATAATCGCTGAATCGTGCCTCTGCTCCCTTTAGGGATCCAGCTAAATGCCCCCGAATGAGCCTGGGATGCTGGGTGTGGCTCATGGTCCTGTAGGACGGCCAGACAATCAGCGAGGACGGTATGTTGGCTGGGGATTGGTTGGGGGAGAGATGGGGATAGAGGGTGGGAGTACCGGCGTGGGGACTGCGTTTGAAGAGGAGAGAAGAGAGTGTGGGCTAAGACCCTGGGCCCCAGTGGACTGATCAGGGGAGGGGCCTGGAAAACCCAGCCAGGGGTTTTCCCCTACCTCCACCCGGACTGACCCCCACCCCCAGCCCACTGGCACCGACTTCAGGTGAACTCTCTGTCTCCTGTTTAGGTGAGAATCGCCTGGTACTGCCTCTAGGCCACCTTACACCCTGTCTAGAGTTTTCCATAATTGCACCTAAACATCCATTCAAGTGCGCCTCGTTAATGTCTGATTCGCCCTCTGGCACCCTGCCACTTTGGAGTCCCCTGGGAGCATCAGCCTGCGCAGACTGAGCAGAGAGGCCTCTGCCCCGCTTTGAGGACATAGTGTATCTCACGGCTTTTTGGCTGGTCAGGAAATTTGAAGCTAATTGGATCAGATCCGTGAAAATGCAGCCTGCTTTCAAACTGCACAGCCCTCCTGCAGTTAGGCGTGGCCAGGAAAGAAAGGTTGTGCAGGCAGCCTGTTAGCCCCAAACAATGGATTACAGATAGTTATGATGCTGATTAAATAAAGCTTATTCCCTTTTTCTAATCTGAGCAGAAACCAGGAGTTAATGACAGGGGTGAGTGTGGGAAAACCAGGCAGCTTGCAGAGGGCTGTGCTCGCCTGGGAACGCCCGTGATCCCTGCCACCAGTCCTCTGGAAATTCTCTTCTTAGCAGATGTTACCGACTGGTATACATGCAGAGTCCCATCACCCCGCAGTCCGACCTACCAGAAGGGGGGCCTGCCACTTGTATGCCCCTGACATGGGGCACAGTAGGTGGAGTTGAATTCTCTCCAAGTAACTTTCTAATTCTAGAGGAATCAGCCTTTGGGAGCCTCTAAGCCTCAGTTTGCAAATCTGTAAAACGGGCCTGATCATGACCTCCTGCCTCGGGTTGCTGTGGCGGGTCACAAGGTCACATGTGAAGTGGCCTGAGAGGGTCTAGTGCCTGTGACAGACTCAGTGAGAGAAAGCCTGTTTCTTTCTAGATGTGGACCGAAAGACTGGAAGGGTCTTCCCAGCCGGTCCAGGGTGTTGCAGAGCACGGAACCTAGGGAGCTTTCTGGCCAGAAACGCTTGTAGATGAGCATGCTGACTTTAGCTTTTATGCCTATATTTTAATGTCTATTCAATTTCATGCACATCATTGCTTAAAATTGCCCACAGAGCTTTAAAAATGCTCCAGCCCAGAGAGGAGCCTGGCTTTGGGAGCATTCACCAACAGCCAGGCTGAGCTCCGCTGGCTTCAGGCAAAGCGAGATAAAAAATATAAATAACTCTAAGTTATTTATAGAAGTAATGTATCGTTAGTGGCAAGCTAAGGCTGGAGTTTGGGAGCACTGGTAAGCCTGATGGTTTGTCTGAAGGCTGCAGATCACCGTGGGCAGGGGTGCGGTGGGCTTGGCGTGTGCTAAGCTTCAGATGCTCCGGCCCATCCCAGATCCATCGCATCAGAATCCCAGGCGGTGGGCCTGGGAACTGCCTGTTCTCATCAGCCACCCTGGCCCCGGCCTTACGGGAAGGGCAGCAGTGAGCCACTCGTTTACAAAGGTCAAGACCACGCTCAGGAGGAAGGGAGACACTCCACCGTCAGCCCGACAGTGGAGACCGGGAGGATGCCGGCCCACCCATGCCTGAAAGTAGCACTTTGACACCTGGGAGGTGCTGAGCCAGTGGCCACCCAAGGCAGCGAAGGGCACAGAGCTGCAGTTCTGGGCGCACCGGGGCTCTTTGGGGAAGCCCTGTGCTCGATGCAGAAGTTGAGGCTCCTCTGAGTGTGTCCAGCCTGGTTCCCTGGGGCAGGAAGGGGTCAGAGAGGCTGGACCAACACCCGGTCTAGCGACCTGGTTTGAGGGTGCGTTTGGCAGAAGTGGAAGCTTCGTGCTCAGGCAGATTGTGAGACAGTGAGTAACTCCCACATCTAGAGCCTCCAGTATTTGCTGCCCAGAAGGTGCTGCTGCGACCGTCTGAAAAATCCCACACCTGCACATTCCCTGAGGTGCCCGCAGCCTGGTCGCAGTAGGTGCTTGGTGACTGCAGAGAACGTGCAGCGGGAGGAAAACCTCTGTCCCCCGAGGGACACCCCTGGCCGAAGTCCATGTGTAAAAGCAGCAGGACGGTCTGGCAGCTGGCAAGCCACTGACCCTCCGAGGCTCGGTTTATCCCTCTCACAAACGGATTCTCTCAGGGTGATGATTAAGGAGGATGAGTGCCGGAGTTTCATGTGAGGGTCTGAAAGTAACAAGCGGCTGCTTGTTATTGGACACACTTAATCCATGTAGATTTCCATTTGCTTCAGAACCAAACTCCAGCGTAGCCACGGAACCCCGCTAACTCATTGCAGTCGCTCTCCTCCACACCTTCCCGGTAATCCTTGCGATTCAGTCCATCCAGTGTATTCTGTGCTCTTTCTTGGCTAGAAGGAGAAGAGGTTGAAGCCGGGAATGGGGGTCAAGAGTATTAGGATGGTCGGTGATGTGGGCTGTGAAGGAATTCACAAAGAGGAGAAAGTGTAAAGAATAAAGTTTTTATTCCTTCTCTAAGAAAGGAGAGGGGCTTGGTGTGGAGAGATACACCAGCATTGAGAGCGGGGACTTTGAGCTTTTATTGGATTATATTTGGAACAAAAAGGGGGGGTTGCCGTTGGGTGACCCCTGGGCTGTTGGAGTGTTCTACCAGGAGGCTGCAGTCTGTTCCGATGTTATCTTCCGCCTGTGGCTGTAGGGAGTGGTTTGTTCTGTTCTTGCTTTCCAGTAATTTCCAGTCCTGGGGACATAAACTCAGAAGAGTAAGATAGTGGTCACGTTTAACAAGGTCACAGGCCTGCTCGGCCTATGGTGCCACAATAGCAAATGAGGCTGGCGTTATCCTTTCAAGGGGGTGACCTCTGCTCCTTCTGGCATCTCTTCTGAGGGTCCCACCCAGTAGACGCCCCTTGGCTAGAGTGCTGGTGGCTTTGACCTTTCCCAGCCATGCAGCCTTGGAGGTGGTACTGGCCAAGGCTGTCTCATAGGTTGTTGCTGAAACCGGATGAGATCATGTGACTTCGGAAGTAGCACAATAAACAATGCTTTTAAATTGAAGACAGCCATGTGTTTACTTAAATGCTGATTGACAGACAGATGGGTAGACCGACTGACGGACTGCCTTTGGGAACTGCAGATGGGAAGAGCCTCACTGCCATGGGAGAAGTGGGAGGAGGCCTGGGCGGAGAACCAGGACACCTGGCTTGGTTGTGGCTCCTTTACAACTCAGAGTGTGACCTTGAGTTACCTCTCTGCCCTTAGGTCTTCTCATCGTAAGTGTGAAGTGTGGCCCAGTCCACCCCACAGAATTCCCGGGACAATTATTTCTGATAATGAATGTGAAGGGGTTTTTGTAAATGGTAAAGCTTGACAAAAAATGTTATTGGTTCCCAATATTATGTAATTGGCATCGCTTATTGATTTTCCACAACAGCCTATGGTATATCTCCAAGCCGGGAAGGCCCAGAACATGTACCCCACAGAGCTGGCTCTGGCTCTGCCCGCAGGCTCCTCTCTGAGCACCGCAGCTGCACCCCTGTAAAGCTCCTGCACCCCTGGAGCGTGGGAAGCTCCCAGGGGCAGCCAGGAGCCAGACACTCAGAGACACCGAGCCCTCGGAGGTACAAGCCACCTGGACCCCAAGTGTCTGCCACATCCGTCCCCTCCTCCACGCTGCGGTTTCTTTGTCATGACTTATTTCTTCCCTTTCTTTTTAAAAATCATTTATGTATTTTTTTAGAAAGAAGGGAAGGGAGAGAGAAAGAGAGGGAGAGAAATATCTACGTCAGAGAGAAACATCAATTGGTTGCCTCTCGTGTGCACCCTGACTGGGGACCGAACTGGAGAACTTTCGCTTTGCAGAACGACACCCAGCCCACTGAACCATGCCGGTCGGGGCAATTTCTTACAGTATTAGTCCTATTTTATTGGTTTTCCTTTCATGTCAGTGCCCTCAAATCTTCCTGGAATTATGTGGGCTGCAACAGTTCAACACAGGGTGAGGCAAAGCAGGTGTGCCATTGTTTGTATGGGAAATAATACAGCAATGAATCGATAATAGCGCAACAATAAACTGTGTTTTGTGTGCTCACAAGTGTAAACCTACTTTTGCCCACCCTGTGTGTCCGTGGGAGTGACAGACAAGCCTGGGATGGGACTGCAGGTTGAACTGTGTCTTCCCAAAAAGTGATGTGACATCCTCATGCCCACTATCTCAGAAGCTGAACCGATGTGGAAATTGGGTCATTGCGGATGTGATTAGTTAAGATAAAGTCACACTGGAGAGGGTGTGCCCTGAGACACTCAGGCCTTGTGACGATCGGAGCTACAAGCCAAGAAGTGCCAGCCCGCTCCCGGAAGCCGACAGAAAGGCAGGGAACAGACCTGCCCCTACAGCCCTGAAGAGAGCATGGCCCTGCTGACCCCCCGGCCTCGGACTTCCAGCCTCTAGAACTGTGAGAGAATACATTTCTGTTGTTTGAAGCCCCCCGGGTTGCAGGGTTTCCCTCTGAAGCCCTGGGAACTTTCGGGTGCAGCAGGGAAGCGAGGCGAGGGCCCTGGGCTGCAGTCCTGCTCAGCGACACGCTCCTGTGCACCCTGTGGCAAATCCCCAAACCTCGTCTTTCCCGTCTGCAAGAAGGGGGGTTGTGTGGGACCAGCATTTGCCAATTTTGCTAATAACTAGAACTGCCTGGGGCCCATTAAAATTGTAGTTTATTAGACCTTTCCTCTAGGTTTTCAGAATCGCCAGCTCTGGACAGGGGCCAGTGGTACGTTTCTGAGAACTGTCCAGGTAGTAGCCATGAACAGACTCTTGCTGTTGCTGCCCTCTCTGGCGTTCTAGGTTTCTCCGGGGTCCATCGTTGCCCCCTGAGCCCACACACTCTGTGCGACCCTGCCTGCGTGGCGGATGTGGTATCTGTTGCCCCACACCCAGGTGACAAACCCAGGACCACGGAACCACGCCCATGTCTCCGGCACATTGCTGGGAAGGTGGCCAGTGCTTAGGAATCGTTCATCGAACAAAGAGGCAAATTGTCTTTATGTACAAACATCCTGCTCTGGGACTGGGGATCCAGGACTTGCAAGCTCTCCTTCTGTAGCGCTCAGATGCGCCCCCTGCTGTGAGTGCAGCCGCCCTGACTCCAGCTCCCCCTGCCCTTCCATGCCCTTTCGGAGGAATACGTAATACAGAGGCGGTCTAAGTCACTTGATCCTCTGAGGGGGTTCTGTGACGGTCCCATGTTACAGAGAGGGGAGAAACTGAGATTCAGAGAGCTGAGGGGACTTTCTCAAGATCCCAGAGCCAATGGTGGAGCTGGAGTTTGAACCCAGGGGCGTTGAACCAGTATCTTAGCCTCTCCATCATTCCATTAGCTCACCACTCAGAGCAAGTTCATTGCCAGCAGGATCCAGTCTGAGCAACTGGGCTGGTCCCGTCTTCTTGTCCCACTTACCTCTCCAGAGAGATCGCCTGTCACGGTCCTCACCCAGTACTCCGGCTGCTCCTCACCCTGTTGGTCCTCCTGCTGGAAATCTTTCCCTTTCCCTCCTGCTGCCGGGGAGTCAGGAGCCCTTTCTGGGTTCTCACAGACGCCTGCGTCTTCAGTGACTGCGGCCACAGCCCCGCTGTCCACAAGGCTTCGCTTCTCCCATCTCCCAAGTCATTGCTCAGATGTCCCTCTTCCAGGGAGGCCTTCCCGAACCATCTTTTTAAAACCTGCAATCTCCCCAGCTCCACCATCACCCTAGTCCCCATCCCCATTGTCATGGTTTTTCCCATAGCACCTGTCACCTTCGAATACACTGTGTCATTGGCTCACGTGTCTTGTTTTAGGATCTGTCCCGCTCCCTGGAAGGAAGCCCCATGAGGATAGGCATCGCTGCCTGGGACAGCGCCTGGCACGGTGCCGGGGCTGCACCTCAGTCAAGGTGTGTTGAGTGAACGGAGGGACATGGACCATGCGGTCGCAGCCATCTGTTGTGCGTCTCTCTTCCTCCTGGCACCGCGAGCTGCTTCCAGGACGGACTTGGTCGGATTCATTTCTGTGTCTCCAGCCACTCCAAGGGCCTGGCTCTTAGTAAGCACTCAGGAAGCCTCTGTTGAGTAAATAAATGAATAAATGGATGGATGGATTGGTGGATGGATGGATGGAGGATGGATGGATGGAGGATGGATGGATGGTGGACGGATGGATGGATGGTGGATGGATGGATGGATGGGTGGGTAGATGGATGGATAGATGGGTGGATTTCTTTCCCAGAAGAGAGCTTGCTTGGCAAAATGCAGCAACTGGGTATCCCCATGTGGCCTCGCCTGTGGCTGCTGGGACATTCAGATCCCCAGGAATTGATCAGGATGGAAAAGTTGAACACCGGGAGCCAGTCCAGCCGACTGGGGCAAAACAGGGAGGTAGCAGTGGTGTCAGCCTTGACTCTGTCCCTGCCTTGCTCTGCCTCTCTGCCCCTTGCTGGGAGGGAGAACTGGCCTTCCCCTGACCTCCGAGAATCTGCCCTCTGCACCCTGTTGCACAGAGGAACCCCTGCCTGACCCCTGTCCCCAGGAGCTACTTTTCAGGAAACAGCAGGAAAGAGGCAGCAGCTCCCCACTGCTTCTCAGACCAGCAGTGCTTGGATTTGCTGTTCTGTTTCTTCATCCCTGTCCCCTTGCCCTGACCCCAGCTTTGTCAGACCCCGAAATGTAACTGCCAACCTTGGAAGGCTAAGGTGCTGCGGGTCTCTCCACTTCAAAGAGTTGACACAGAGCTGCTGTGACAACCAGCTGGCTGGAAGCGGGGCGACCAAGGGAGTCCTGAAGAGCCGGGCTTGCCCAGTGCTCCTGCTCAGCGAGGAAGGTCCCCTCCTGCTGGGGAAGCGGCGAGGCAACGCCTGTCTTCAGTGCAGGGGCTGCGTCCTTTCTCAAGCAGGGCAGGAGTCTCTGCTGCCTCCAGGCAGAGCATGAGCCTGAACTCTCTGTGCGCAGCCTAAGCTGGGAAGGTGGGGCCAGCAGCAGAAGCTCCAAGGTCAAGGGGATCACAGAGATGTCATCCATCTGGCTGGGAGGAAGGTCGTGTCACCTGGACCCTGAAGGTGACAGCCAGTACAGGTGACAGGTTCAGTCAGGACTCTGCCGATCACAGAGTCCAAAGGGACCTATGGATTCTGTTCACGTTTTGTTTTGTTTTTTTCTGTTTCTGCTGTCACAACAGTGTAGGTGTAGGTGGTGGCGATGGTGGCGGCATGTGTGAGGGGCAAGGCAGAGGCAGGGAGAGGAAGCAAGAGGCCATGGTGGCAGCCCAGACTCAGGCACAAGAGCAGCTTTCAATGAAAAATGGTCAGATTCTGGATGGGTCCCAGGGTCCAGGCGGCGTGTGGGTAGTAGGTGAAATGAGGCTGCCAGCTGCCTGCCAGGGAAAGACCAGAGAGGAGCAGGTTTGCGGGGTGGGGGAAGGGTCTAATGGCGTGGGGGGAGTCATCAGCGTACAGATGGGATCTGGGATCGGAGACCCTGTGCAGTGAGTGCAGAGAGAAGAGGGGGCAGAGCCCCCCGGAGGAATCTGGAAGGAGGCCAGTGAAAAGGGAGAGAACCAAGCAGGGGCTCGGTGAAGTGGCCTGGTGAGCCTGTCCAGGTCTAAGGAGGATCCACGCAGACCTGCATCTGGTCCAAGGCCCTTCTTTCCACGTCTAAACCACATGCTGAGTCTCCCCGGGGATCACAAGGTCGTCAGGACCCTCTCGGGGTGGCCAAAGGCTCCTACGCTCTTGTGTGTCCACTCAGGGCAAGCCGAACAAGAGACTGCGAGCAACCGAATGAGCAGCTAGGTGTAAATATTTATATTGGACCTGCTGAATTTCATGAATGATCGACTTACTGATGTTAAAAATAGGTCGAGTTCACAAGTCTCTGCTAGACGCGAGTACTGTGTCCTCACACAGGGGCACAGCCTCACGCTCTGATGCAGGAAAGGAAGCTGAGCTGAGAGAGGTCGACTGCGTTGCTCAAGGTCGCACAGCTGGATGGCGGCAGAGTTAGGGATGGAAGCTGGGTCACGGTGAGTGCCGCCCGTACCCTTCCTGCTTCACCTGAACTGATGAGCGAGAGGGAGGGGCTGAATCTTAGACCATTCCACTCCACCTTTTCAGAAACAGGTTGAAATTTTGAACTGACTTCAAAATGATAACTTACCCAAGGCCTGGGTCTGCCCGTGAGCCACCTTTGAGGGGCTTGTGCAGTCAAGGCCCTGGCCCCCGGACGACTCCAGTGAGACCCTAAAGGGGACCAGCCAAGCTTGCAAGCGGCAGAGTCCCTTTAACCTTTGCAAACTTTTAGATGTTCTCCATCCTAATGTCTAAATATCATCGAAAGCACTTTTGACATTTTCCTTTTGAAAATGTTTTTAGCCACAAAATAGGACTACTTGTCTTCTGTGCTTCATTTTTATGAGTGTAGTAGTTACACGTTGACTTTCTTAAAATTAAAGGGGGAACCACCCCCAGGGGAGGGGTGCCGGCCGTCTCTGAAGGCTCCCGTGAGCAGAAACCCATCCAACGTCTCCGCTTTCTAAAGGACTGAAACGCTAAGGGGTCTCCAGGGCCGCGTTTGAGCGCACCGACTTTCCTCACCACGGAGGACTGGTTCTCCCACCCGAGTTGCCCAGCCCACATCAGGCCCAGCCCAGGACAAAATAGCCCGGCCCATGGGCTTTCTGGCTGGCCTTCCAGATAAGGGACGTGGGTGTGGAACAGGCCTGAATGGCGCACCTTGAAGGAGCCAGATAAATGGGCCAGTTGGGTTGCTGGTTATAACCACCTCAGACGCGCCTTGAGGGACCTGAGTGGAGAGTGAGTTGAGTTATGGGGAGAGTGGAAGCTCATGGTTGAACCAGTGGAGAAACTATGCCTCCAGGTTCTGAAAATATGCAGAAAACGTGGGAAGCAAGCAGCAAGAGAACAGCCTGGTTAGCAGGCCCCTGACCCACCTCTGCCTGGAGGATGCTTCCCCAAAGGCCCCTGCCTCTCTCTGTCAGACTCTGGGTCCACTGTTGGCAGGTCCACCCACCTTGTGACCCAGGACCTTCATGACCCACTTAAGTCACACAGGAGGTTGGCAGCCCAGCCAGAATCTTAATCCAGATTGAGGATGGGGAAGGCGTGTCACGTGAACGAGAGAGAAGGAGAGGGTCTGAATCCCACCTGAGGAAACAGCGAGTTGGGATCTGATTCTAGGAAAGCGCCTGGAGGCTTTAAGCAGGGTGGGTCACGTGGTTTTGTCACAGGAAGTCACTCTAGATGCCACTGGATGGAACCATCAGGGCAGTGGGAGATGAGCAGGGCCGCTGTCAGGAGGCTGTGGCAGGCAGTCTCCCAGGTGACAGATGATGTCATCGGTCCAGATGTAATGGAGAGCAGAATCGATGGGGGTTTCAGTGGTGTGGACAGGCACTAGGAGGGAGTCCAGAGGAAGGGAGGAGTCTTTGATATCTGGGCTGAGAGACTGGGGGCGGGGGGAGGCTGGGACACGGACGTTGGAAGTTCCATTTGGGTGGTACCTGCTGTGTTTGCGACGCTTCTTAGCCAGGTGAGGGTGCTGGCTGGACAGGTGGCACAGGGGCCTGGATCTCGGGGAAGAGGTCTGAACCAGAGGGACAGATCTGGGAATCAGCAGCACACCACTGGTTTCAAGGTCACGAGTCTGGGTGAGGTCCCTCACGGGAGGAGAGTGGGTAGACCGGAGAGGAGGGCTGTGGGCTGAGTCCCAGGATGCTCCACTGCGGAGGTTCCAGGGAGTGGCGGAGTGGGCTGAGGAGTGGTCAGGGAGGCAGAGGAGAAAGAGGACAGTCTTCTGGCTGCTAAGGACGTTTCTAGAAGGACCCAGAAGGAAAAGGAGTGGTCACCTCATCGAAGCTGCCAGGAGATCGGGGGAACTGACTACTGGCTTTAGATCACTGATGTCCTAGCAAGAGCGGCCTGAGCAGTGTGGTGGGTCGACCCCTGGGCAGGAGCTGAGGGGAGAACGGAAGGTGCAGCGTGCAGACAGCCGACTCTCTCGGGGAGAGTTTCGCCGCAGCAAAGAGCATGGGAAAGGGGTGATCACAGGAGGCCATGGGGTCACCCTAAGAGCTGTTGTTTTTCAAATTGAGGTAAAATTCACTAACCAGCAAATCAACCATTTTAAAGAGAACCGTTCAGTGGCACATAGCACATTCGCAGTGCTGCGCAGCCACCAGCTCTGTCTGGTCCCAGAACGTTGTCATCTCCCCAACGCAAACCCCTTACCTATTAAGCAGTTGCTCCCATCTGTACCCTCCCCCCAGCCCCTGGCAACCACTCACCTGCTTTCTGCCTCTATAGTTTTGCCTACTCTGAACATTTCATTCAAATGGAATTATATAAAGCACGTGACCTTTGGTGGCTGGCTCTTTGTCACTTAGCACAATGGTGTTAAGGTCCCTTCATGTTGTAACATGTGTCAGAACATCATTTCTTCATGTGGCTGAATAATAATCCAATAATCCATTGCCTGGATAAGCCACAGGTGTTTATCCTTTCACTAGTTCATGGGCATTTGGAGCGTTCCCACTGTTCTCTCTTGTACACAGCATCTCCACAAGCATCTGTGCACAAGTTTTTGTTGTCAGGTCTCCTGGGCACCCACCTCGGATCATATGGTAACTCTGCGCTTTGAGAGTCCACCAAACTCTTTTCCAGTGGCTAACCCAGTTTGCATTCCCACTAACACCATACAAGGGCTCCAATTTTTCCACATCCTTGCTTTTGTAGTTTTTTTTTTTAATTGGTGCTGTTAAGACATTTTGGACCCTAGCCGGGCTGACATGGAGAAACTGATGATGCTGGAGAGCGATGGGATAGTTGCTGGGGGAGACCCTTGAGAAGGCGGGAGGGATGAGACCACCAGGCCCACGATGGGGAGGCAGTCCGAAGTGAGAAGTCAGGATGCCGGGCAGCCAAAACCATAAAAGACAGATGCCTTTGACATCAAGGCCCTGAGGCTTAGCCTGCCCGGCTTGTCCCCCGATGACGAGCTCTCCCACAGAGCAGCAGTGAAAGGGGGGTCTGGACAGGCCGAGTGGGGCTCTTACTTTACACCTGAATTCTCATTCATAAGCTGTGGTGCTGTGGGCAACTGAGGTGACTCCTAGAACCCAGGTATGCTCAGCCATAGAATGGAGAGAAAAAAACTTCAACAGCTGACTTACAGGAGTAAGTCAGTGCCCGGCACACAGTAGGTGCTTATTGAACACAGGTCCCTTAGATTGGCTCATCCTTCTCACTAGCTTCTGAATTGCCCAATTGAAGCAACACCTTTACCCTTCTCAGTATCTACCACTGTGTTAGTCACCTACTAGGTGCTCCATAAATACTTGAAAAAGAATGAAGATACAGGAATAAAAATAACGATCAAAAAAGAGATTTCCTGGTAATAATAGTAGTGGTGAACATTTACTATTGTTTGCTACATGGCAGGCAATTCCAAGGGCAGCGTCTCATTTGACCTTCACAACGTGACTTGGGATGCGTACGCCCTTACCTCACCCTGAAGAGTGGACTTGTCTGGCGTGACGTGGCTGGGGAGGGTGGTCTGACGTCGAATCCCAGGTTCTTTGTCATCATCTTGTACTGTTTGTCCACACACTGCTAAGCCAGTGGTTTAATAACCCTGGTATCACAGAGTGGTTCATTGCAGCTAAGAATGTAACCAAGTTCAAGTGTATACTATGCGCCACACGATGGCCAGTGAGCCGAGTGACAAGGTGTTGGGACAAGGAAAGCACTGTATTCGGAATGCCAGCAAGCCGAGAAGATAGTAGATTAGCGTCCTAAAGAGCCACCTTAGGAGAGTACAGCCCTGGCCAGCATGGCTCTGTGGGTTAAGCATCATCCTGCTAAGGGAAAGGTCACTGGTTCGAGGCTCCGTTGGGACACAGACCTGGGTTGTGGGTCTGGTCCCGGAGAGGCAACTGGTTGATGTTTCTCTCACACATCAGTATTTCTCTCCCTCTCTTCCCGGGAGAGGGGGCAGGGGCGGGAGAGAGAGAGAGAGAGAGAAGAGAAAGAGAGAAAGGCAGGCCCTGGCCAGGTGGCTCAGTTGGCTGGAGCATCATCCTATCATCCTGTCCACCAAAAGGTTGCAGGTTCAGTCCCTGCTTGGGGCTCGTATGGGAGGCAGCCAATCAATGTTTCTCTCTCACACTGATGTTTTTCTCTCTCTCCCCTCTCCTTACTCTCTCTCTAAATCAGTAAACCTATTTTTAAAAAATTCAAAAAGAAAGTACAGAATTCAGGCTTTCTTAATGCAAGAGAAGGGGGAAACGGGAGGGGCTGAGGTCAGGAAGTGACTGACAACAAGAGACATCCAGGTGCCAGCAAGGTAGAGGAGGTGACCTTTGCTCCCGGTCAACAAATTCCAGTTGCTGTGGTTTTGGCCGCGGTGTCCTACACATCTTTGACAGACACTCGTTATTTTGGTACGTGCTTCCTTTTCTCCTCAGGGGAGGCAGTTTGAGTAAGGAGCTGGGGTTTTTTTTGTTTATTTGTTTTGTTTCATTTTTGTAAAACTTAAGCAGCAAGCAGAATTTCTCTCTCTAAGGCTTATCGTATCTATGTTCAGGGCTAGGCAGCTAAGCAGGAGCTAGGAAAGCAGGCGGGTTTAAGGTGCCGTCCGAGAGGCCAGGCCGTTCACGGCGTTCTGGTCAGACGTTGAGAGCGACGTCGGGTGACTGCGTGGGGAAGGGAAGCCCGGCACCGGCTGGGGGACTGTGGGCGGTTTGAGAAGCCTGGGCAGCAATGCCACTGCTCAGAGGCCACCTCCAACTTGGTGCATTTGCATTTCCAAAGCACAACCGAAATCAGCTGGGCACAGAAATGTCATCTTTGTAGTGTGCCACTTCTCAGGCATCAGAGGCTGGTTGATAAGGACATCTCGGGGAGACCTGTACCTGGCACCTCCTGGTCTGACATCAAGGTTCAGGGGAAATGGGGTTAGCACTGGGAAGGCTTCCCCTGTTGCTCTCAGTCAAAGCCCAGGGAGCCCAACGGATATTTCTGTGTTCCCCAGCACGGCCAGTCTTCCAGGGCCTGAGGATGCGCAGAAGCCAGGCACAGCATCCTTCTCCCAGAGTGGGGCACTCCCAGCCACCCACCTTTCTCAGCCCCACCCCAGAGCCACCCTTCACTCCCCATGCCTTCACCTCTCTCCTGGTGCCCTTGGCTGAACTTGGACTTGCCCCAGCTGCACGGGCACACTCTGGTCCCTTACATCTTCTCTGCCACTCCAGCCCCCTGTTTCTCTCAGGGTCCTGAAGGGACAGTAGGATTAGCCCGTGTGCATCACTTTCGACTAGAGTGATGAAACACGACTTCGCGTGTTTCTCCACGGGCTGATTTTACTCCTGCATCGATGGAGTAGCAAGAATGAGCCCCTCATCCTGGTCCTTTGGGTCGAGGGCTCGATCAGCCTGCACTCATCTGTGTCCTGCTTTATGAGCTTGCATGTCTTTTCACCTGACCCTCACCACAGCCTGGGCAGGTAGGCCCTAGGCCGGGCACAGCCTCACATTGGTGAGAAGGGATCCGATACCCAGGAAGCTCAGCTTCTTGGTCAGCAGGGGCTTTGCTGGGATACCTCTGCCTTCGACTCCCGCTCCAGAATTGGCTGACCCGAACCTGGGCATGTTTGCTAATCATTTATTGCTTGTCAAGATAGGCATCGTAGAATGTTTATAGGAACAGCTGTCCTGGAGGCCACGTAAGCACTAGGGGTGTTTTATAATTTCCCAGGTTTATATATGATCTTATTGGAAGGTGATCTCTCTGTAAAGCATATTCTGTTCCTTCCTTTGTCAGGGACGAGCAAGGGAAGCTCCCAGAAACAGGTCAGCTACACTCACAGACTCGGGTCGGCTTTGAGGGTGGTTTCAGGAATTGCTGACAACTCCTACAGAACAGCAGGAACAAGGGATCTGAAAACTGAGGGAATTTAAAATCAACTTGGTGAAGAGGAAGTGGGAAAATGCACAGGAAGTGCTTAGCGTAGTGTCTCACAGATGGTAGCTTGAAAAAGACATTGATCGTGAGCGATGACAGTTGTTCTTCCACCGGCTGGTGGCCGGCCAGGTAGCCTTGTTCCTCCCTTGTTCCTATCTGCCTCCCTTCCTTTTCCGTCTTGTTTTCTTTCCTTCTTTCTTTCTTCCTTCCCTTCTCTCTCTCTCTCTCTCTCTCTCTCTCTCTCTCTCTCTCTCTCTCTCTCTCTCTTTCCTTCCTTCCTTCCTTTCTTTCTTTCTTTCCTTCCTTCCTCCTTCCTTCCTTCCTTCTCTCTCTCTCTATCTTCCCTTCCTTCCTTCCTTCCTTCCTCCCTCCCTCCCTTCCTTCCTTCCTTCCTTCCTTCCTTCCTTCCTTCTCTCTCTCTCTCTCTCTCCTGCTCTCTTTTTCACATTCCTTTCCAATATTGATTGAGGCGTATCTGTAGCTCCATGTCAAAGTCAGCAGAGACTCAACCCTAAAAATTAAGAATAAAGTCACAGTCAAGCGTTAATCAGACAGAGAACTTGGGGGCCAGGCAGTTGGTGGCATTTTCTGCTCAGAGCTGGCGGCCAGCAGCTTTGGAACCTCAGGGCTTAGCTCAGGGCAGAGCTCCAGACCTTCGGGAGACAGCCTCCAGCTGGTGCACCAGCGTTGAGAGAACAAGGCCCTTCCTTTGTTGTCCGCTGCCCTTCTGCGCTGTGTTGGTGTGAGTAGAGCCTATGCTTTGCCTTTGTCCTTTTACCCAACACAGGCTAATAAGTGAGGGTCTGACTTCAAGTTGTCGGACCCGAGCTCTGGGGCAGGTTGAGCAGGTTAAGTTGCTTTGAGGCAAACTTGCTTTATTTCTAACCCAGCAGCTGTGGTGTCAGACACATGGTGCCCGTGAAGGTTGTATTACTGGGAGAAGCAACAAGGGAAGAAGCAGAGGTTGTTCCCTTAATATTTAACCTCAGAGAGAGCCTGGCGGCGGCCAATCAAATTGCCGGGAGCAGGGGTCTGCTCTTTGAAGTCGCTGGATTGGGCAGGTGGTCACCAGTGAGTAGCACAGCATTTTTACCTTTTAACACTTGGCCTGGCCACGCTGGCAGACACCAGCACGGTATTAGATTTGAATAGCAGCGATATTAGTATTGTTGCTGTGGATCAAAAAGACAGGAAACTAGCATTTTTAGAACTTCGTTTACAGAGCTTGTATTTATTTTATGTTATGTTGTTATTTATTATTCTATTTAAACCTTAGAGAATAATTTTGAGGCCGTGTAGGGTTCTCTAGTCAATCATAAAATGGTTTCCTCTCCTTTTTTCTTAACTGGTCCCAAGACATCATCCGTTCTATGCGACCCTTGCAAACAAGAAGCGCCCGATCTGTGCTCTGCAGAGGCCACTGGCTGGGAGTCTGGTGATGATGACAGTAGTTTGTGATCGCTTAGCATTAACTCATTTGATCTTCACAAATCACAATAGGCCTATGAGGCAGACCCTGTTATTATTTCCCACTTGACCTTAAGAAGCAGAAGTACAGAGAGGTTAAGTAACTTTCTCCAAGTCACACAGTGAGTGAGCAGTAGAGCTGGGAGTTGAACCCCTGGCTCCATGCTGCCTGGGTTGCCAGATCTCTGCCCTCAGCTTTGCGCCACATGGGCAGGCAGCTTCCCGCCTGTGACCCGACACCTCAGGGATGATGAGGCCGTCCTCAGCTCTGAGCTGGTCTCCACAGGGTGAGGTGACAGGCTCAGCCCTCGGCTGCACACAGCTCCCCTGGGCAGTGGGTCCTTATCGACTTAGCCACCCTCGTCCTTTTCCTCGCTGGCCTGTGAACAGAAGCTCAGAGGTGACTGTGACCCCAAAGGAAGCACAACCCACCAGCCACACATCCTGCTGGTACCCAGCACGTTCCCCTTTGGGAACATGTTTTCTGGGGAGAAAGCACCAGCCTGTCCCCATCCTGGCCAAGGGCACTCCTCTCTTCAGAGGGTCAGTCCTAACAGTTCTTTGTATAGTTGGGGTATTTTTGTCACTTCTAACACCTCACTCTCCCTGTTTTCTCCAACTCAGTCTCCTTTGCCATTTCCCCTCCCCCACCTGCTCCTCCCAGGTTGGAGTTCTGTAGGACCCCTCTCCTCCCACACTCTCCCGGCCCAGACCCGGCTCCAGCACCGCTCTCATTTCCGGCTGTCCTGTGATATTTGCACTTGGACGCCACACAAACACCTCGAGCTCACTTTTTAGACAGAACCCTTCATTTTCTGCCATTGCCACACCTGTTACTTTCTGGGTGTCTCTACCTATCACCTGAGTGATAGATGCTGGTAATTGGACACCAAGGGTCCTCCAGGCCTCTCTCAAGGCCTGCTATCTACCTCAGTTACCCTCATCTAACACGAGAGAATGATGACTATCTTCCACTGGTTGACAAGGAAACGGAACTCAGATACCTGCAGGGCCAACACGAGGCACAACTCCAGGGGGGCATTTACAGTGTCATCTGGGCAAATGGCCCTCCCTGGAGCTATAGGGTGGCAGCCACTCACAGAAGGTCAAATGCGAAGGCAGTCCCCGGACAGGGCAGGGGGGGCCACAGACACACGCACACTGGCTTTCTCTGGCCCATCCCATCCCACCCCAGCCCCCCCACTCTGTTTCCTAGGCACCTCTTGGGCCAGGCCAGCACCAGCCTCTGTGCACACAGGGGTCAGTCGGCTGGGGCCCTAGGGTGAGGGGTGTCAGTCAGGGGTCTCCGGAAGAGCAGAGCCAACGGGACCTGCATATGTATGTGAAATACAGTGGCATGTACGGAGATATATATATATGTATATCGAGAGAGAGAGATGGGGATGGATAGACTTGGAGACAGAGGTAGAGACGGAGCAGAAGAGAGAGAGAGGCAGAGGTAGAAAGACAGACACACGCACTTTAGGGAGTGGGCCCTCTGCTTGTCCAGTGAGAAGGGTGACGCGTGTTTGCCCACGAACTGGAGTGTTCTTTGACGGAAGGTTCTGAGTGCTGCGTGCGTTTTCATCTGAGGGACGCACCACGATTTATTTAAACTTTCCTCTTAGATATATTTTGCCTGTTGTGAATACCATTCTTTCTAACATGAAAAAATGCTTCAATGGTCATATCTGGCTTCATGCTGGTGCACATTTTTTGATGTTTCAGGATAAATTCCTATGCATGGAGTAGTTGGCCAAAGGGTCTACGTAGTTTTATGGCTCTAGAAACAGATTTCCGGACTCCAGGAGAATTGCACGGTTTTTCACTTCTGCCGTGCCAGGGATTCGGGTGACAATTTCGGTAACTGCTTCCAATTTGACAGAGGAGGTTGGCACTTTGTCTTCATTGTCCCAGCTTTCATTTTCCCATCTCGGGGACAGAAAGTCTAGTGTTTACGAGATGCGCCCTACTGTGAGAATAACCATCAGTAGGAGAGTGTTCTGGGAGGGGCCTGTACTAAAAAGCATGCAGCCGGTGTGGGAAAGGGTCCACCCAACCATCTCACAATGGAGAAACTGAGGCCAGAGAGGAGCAGATGGGCGCCCAGGTCTGCAGGGGAGCAGGGGTCCCCCATCGTGGTGTTGCCACCAGGACCCCTTGCCGGGTAAGGGCCCCCTCCCCTGAGCTGCCCGTCTCTGACACCATCTGATGGCTTCTTCCTCTTTCCTCTTCCTCAGGAGCAAAAAGCCCAGTCCCAAACCTGGAAAATAAACCATGAAGCTGAGTGAAACGGACCTGGCAGATAACAAAGACAGCGGCTTGGAGAAAAAGAAATCGGTCAGTCCTGGTCTCTTTACCTCTTCCATATGAGCTTTCTGGTGACGCAGGGGGCTGTCCCTCCTTGCCCCCGCCCTCCTCCCAGGGGAAGTGCAGGTTAAGGTGAGGTCAGGCCAGGAGAGCAGAGGCTGGAAGCAGGGCTCTGTGGGAAGGAGCGTGAGTTGTAACGTGTGTGCAGTGAGGCACAGGTCGCTGGTGGCTGGTGCGTCCGTTGATGAGAACACTGTCTGCTGGGGACCTTCTGGATTTGGAGGGGAGCAGGTGTCTCCCTTCTGGAGGTCCTTTCTCTAAAGGGGACATTGATGTTTGAGAGTGAGGATGTCATCATCCTTGAGGATACACTGAAACCCATACCCCACACCACTGCAAGGCCCCGTTCACATGCCCCCTCCTCCAGGAAGTCCTCGGCACTTAGAAAGCCTCTCTCCCTCCTTGCAACTACTTGGGCCCAACTATCTTTAAACCAGATGCAAAAACCAACAGCTAGTTGGCACCCACTCTGTTCCAGATCTTTATGCAGGTCCTCGCTCGGCTCCCTCAGCCACACCCCAGGAAGGCATCACTATGCAGGCTTTACAGGCGAGAGAGACCGAGGCTCAGAGAGGGCTGGAGCCGCTTGTCCAAGGCTATGTGGCAAGTTCAAGGTGGAGCCGATCTCAAACCTCAGCCAGTTTGTGCCTGGTCTCCTGCGATGGGTGTGGAAGCAACCAGGACTCAGAAGAGAATGTGTCCATATTGGTGATGAAGCCTTATTTAGCCGGACAAAGACCAACACCAGCACACGTGCCGGATTGCCAGGGAAGTGCGAACTCGGCGGGCTAGGCCCCACTATCCCCACCTTAGAGGTGTGAAAGGGAGGTCCAGGGAGGCCAGGCCACCAGCCGCAGGTCATCCAGAGACACAGCGAAGTCATGTTCAGTGGACATTCCCTCCAAGTGGGCACCGTATTCCTCTCCTGGTGCTCGCACAGGGCCAAGTCAAGGCCCTGCTGTGCAGGTGCCTGGGATGATGTTTGCTGCGCCTCCCCTCCGGGGCCCCACACACACCCCATGACTTCACTTCCCTTGTGCCTCGGGCCTCGGCACAGTGCCCGTCCACCCCATGCCCTTCTTGGCTTGCATGCTCCCCAGGCTGTCATCAGAAGCCACCTCCTCCAGGAAGTCTTCTGTGACCCAGCCCCAGGTTGGCTTAGCACCTCCTCTTTCTCCCTGGGGACTTCTCAGCCATTGAATGTCATGTTGTAACCGAGAGTGTCCTGCTCCGGGCCACAGCGGCACCCAGCAGCGGGGTGCAATGGGCGGCTGGCTAGAAATCAATCCCATAAAGAGCTGGCTCCCCGAGTGTCCCTGCAGGACCTACATGCAGAATGGTCATCGCACCGAGCGTCCCATGCGCTCAGCGAGTCACTCGCCTGGTGATGGGGGCTCGTCCTGGTTCTGGAAGTCCTGGCTCCCCCTGAGCAGCAGCCCTTTCCCTACCGTTGTGCATCGTGGGGCCAGACGTGCTCACTCACGCGGGACACGACACCCCCAGAGCGTCTGCAGTGCTCACATCTCACTTCGATGCGCGCTCCCGTGAAACCCGGTTTGCAGGCTTCTTGTCTCTTTTTTTGTGGACTTGAGGCCACTCGGGCCTCCTAGCACTTCTGCATTCCCCACACAGACCTGCCAGTCTCTGCGCCTGCTCTCGGACTCTTGGGAGCAAACAGCCAAGGCCACTGGTCCTGGGCACAAGGTGCTTCTCTAACATTGGGGCAAATGGGCCATGAGGCGAATTAATTCTCACCCCATCCGCGGGTGCACGAGGGGTCTGACCGCCTTAATGCTTCCCCGGAGCCAGTCAGGGCGGGCGCCTGGGAGGCCTTTTCTCAGCCATTGCTGAAGGGGCAGGACAGGGCAATGACCCGGTGGCAGATTCTTTTCCTTACAAATCCACAGCCTCCCCATGTGTCCCAGAACTGCAGGGCACCCTTCGTCCGTCTCCAGCACAGGCTTCATGGTTTTTCTTTAGCCTCAGAATAACTGTGCAGGGCCCTGACCAGTGTGGCTCAGTTGGTTGGGCATCATCCTGCAAAGTGAAAGGTCACTGGTTCGATTCCCGGTCAGGGCACATGCCTGGGTTGCAGGTTCAGTCCCTGCATGGGAACTGATTGATGTTTCTCCCTCCCTTCCCCTCTCTCTAAAAATAAATAAATAAATATTTTTTTTTTTAAAAAGAGTAACTGTGCAGGACAATCGGGGGGCGGGGGATTAGTTCTTCTTTTGCACTTGCACACGTGGTAGCTCAGAGAAGCAAAGCAATTTGCCTAAGGACACAATAAAAAACTGATGATTGGCAGTGTATTTCATATATGCTAATTAAAAGCATCAGAAGAGAAAAAAAGGGGTGGAGTCAGGGTTGGAATTCCATCAGGCTTTGCTTCGTCAGTGACCTTTTCATCTGCCCCAACCCTTAGGGAGATGCACCCTGGGTTTATGCTAGTCTCTCCCCTCCCTGCCCTGGCCTTGTTAAGAAGGAAAATAAAAAATTTCCAAAGGAAGGATCTACACCCAGGTGTCATTCCTGAGAAGACAGTTTTCCCTAGTTGCTCCAATTGCTGTTATGACTTAGGAACAGGAGGGAAAAAAAAAAAGGAAACATGGTCCATTTCCTGTTCAGACAAGAGAAAATTGCCACACTTCCGTTGTGGCGCCCCGCCCCCTCTTGTGGACTCTGCCTCCTGACCGGCTACCAGAGATGTCCCGGGAGAGGCTCTGGGCACTGCAGGGAACAGAGCATGGACTCCTTGGAGCTCAGCTCAGCTCCCCTCACACAGGACCCTAGCCACCAGGGGCCCCCCAAGGGAGCCTGGCCCAGGAGCAGGAAGCCAGGTGGGAGGAGAAACCAGGTAAACAGAACAGGGCCTCTGCCCACCAGGAGAGCTGGGAGTCCCTGTGTGCGTGGCAGTGGGTGCCTGTGACTGCCCTGCCCCCAGGCCACAGGGCTGGCACCCTGGCCCCTGTGACACTGTCCAACTGTCCAGCTGCAGTGTCCTGGGGCTGACAGCACTTTCTGTCCGTGTGGCTGTGCTCATTCTTGTGACGAGACCACGCTGGGTGGTGTCTCTTTTTCCTTCCCCATCTCCACAAAGGACGCCCTCTGCCAGGCTGGGGGTGGGGGGTGGGCTCAGGCGGGCCATGCAGAGCAGAAGTGATGGTGCTGGGAGCAAGGGAGTTCCCGGGAGAGAAGGCGCCCAGCCCAGCCTGGGTGGCGGGGGAGGGACCTCTGAGCTGAGCCCCAGAGGATGAGTGTAATGACAGCAGGTGACAGAGAATGGTGTTCTGTCCGAAATGTGACTCTGTTCCTCAATGAATCCTGTTAAGTTCGAGCTCCTCTTATGCAGAAAAACTCAGTTGTCCCCAGATATCCACAGGGGCCTGGTCCCAGGACTCCCTCAGACACTAAAACCCGTGGGTGGTCAAGGCCTTTGTATGAAATGCTGCAGTATTTGCCCGTCACCTACCACATCCTCCTGTGCACTTTAAATCATCTCTGGTTTGCTCAAATACCTAACACGGTGCAAGCAGTCGTTATACTGGGCCGATTAGGGACGAACGGCAAGGGGAAAAGTCTGTACGTGTTCGGCACGGACACAGTCATGGTACAAGTGAGTGTGGACTGCATGTCAGCTACAGCGTAACTCTTCAATCTGTATTTGGTGGAATCCATGAGGTGGAACCCAAGGGTACAGAGGCTGACCGTACTCATCCCCACAGCCCATAAACCCCCAGTCTCACCCTCCGTTCCATCGTCAGAGCCTCACCTGCCGCAGGCTCAGAGCCTGGAAGCAGAGAGCAAGAGGCAAGACCTCCACCCGTAAAAAGTAAGACCCCCGGCCCAGTGTCCAGCCTCTGCCGCTGACGCGCATGGACACAGCACAGGCGAGCACCTTCCCTGCTGTAGCTCCTTTCTTCAGCATACTGTCTTAGGGGGTGGGCTTCGTATCACGCCCATCTTATAGAAGAGGCCCCCGAGTCACCGCGCAGCTCTGTGACTGATCTAAGACCACACAGTCCTAAGTGGCAGAACTGGGGGTAAGGAGGAGTAGAATCAGAGAGATAGGTGTAAAACGAGGAGGTGGAGCTTTCTTGGGGGGAGACGTGGGCAATGGGTTGTAGGTAGTCTCTAGAAGGGAGGACCTCAGACAGATGCCCGGCCAGGTCAAGAGAGATGGGCATGTCACTCAGGCAGCAGCCATTCTGGGTGACTGGGTGGAAGTGCATGGGGAGAGAAAGCAGAGTCAGTACCCTTTCCACACACTCCCTACACGCACCCAACACCCTAATCGTCCTCACCCACAACACATCGACCCTCCGCCAGCCGTGCAGCCGGTGCTGTTGTTGAGACCGCGTGGTGCAGCTGGGCAAGCCGAGCCCCAGGAGGGTGAGGAAACTGGCGCAGCTCCCACAGCCGGGGGCGGAGCCGCCTGGCATAGAGCCAATGCTAGAGGAAGCTACCAAGGTGGGCAGGGCAGGGAATTGGCCGTGGGGGTCCCGTGGCCCCTTCCGAAGAGCATTTGACGACACAGCTTCCTGAACTGTGGACCTCACTGGACGTGCGTCCTGCTGCACCACCAGAGCTTCGTCAGGGCCTGGCACTTAGGACGTGCACACACTCAATGAAGGCAGAGGACGTGCCTGCCAAGGGCACCCAGGCCCCTCCACCTGGTGAATGGCCCGCCTTCCCAGGGCCAGCCCAGGAGGGCAGCCCTTCCTACTCCAGCTTGTGCCAGCGGGCCAGCCTCTGCCAAAGGGCCCAGACGTCTCCGCTCTATGGCTCTGCCGTGGCCGTGGCCATGACTGTTCTTGGATAGAGCCACAGGGCAGGACTGCTCGGACGCCACAACCTGTAACTCTCTGTCTGCAGGTCCTTGTCCCAAGGTGTTCAGACTGGCTTGTAAGACAGGCACCTCAGCCTGGAGTTGCGCGTGTCTGGGTGTGGGCACCTTGGTGTGAGCCCCCCACCCAGATGCAGAGGCAGGAGCAGGGAGGCCATGGGTGCAGTGGGGGACTGGGTGGGGGCTGGAGCCAGACCACCTGGGGCAGCCCTGTCCCTCTGTCTCCTCACCTATGAAATCAGGACAAAATAGCACTGATCTGTGGACTCCACGACATGATACCCAGAGAGTGCTTAGAACAACACCTGGCCTATAGCTCTTAGCATGGGCCAGTGGCTACTGTCGGCTACTCAGCCTGGCTGCGCTTGGTGCTCCTGTGTGGGTTGGAAACTGGGCACATTTAGCTCCAACAGCTGAGTGCCGGGTCTGACTGCCGTTCTCTCCTTTCCAGGGCTGGTCCTGCTCCCTCGTCGTGGCCTCGCTCGTGGGCGCCTTCGGCTCCTCCTTCCTCTACGGGTACAACCTCTCCGTGGTGAATGCCCCGACTCCGGTGAGCGCCCAAAGCGTCGGATGTGATGAGTAGGGGGCGCCTGGTGCTGGGTGGTACTGGATTGTGCAAACCTTTGTGGGGCAGGTTCTGTGCCAGACCCTTGCTGGACCCTGGGGGAGGCTGGGGGAGGGAAGGGGAAGAGAGGACACCAGTCCCCACCTTTGAAGGGGAGGTGGAAAATACAGAAGCAGGTGAGGATCCAGGGGTGGGGGAAGCATCAGTTCCTTGAAGCTGGAGTGTGGGGGTCCCGGGACGGTGTCGGAAGAGGAGGGGGCCTCTGGAGGTCCCAGGGGTGATCCCAAGGGTCTTATTTCAGAGCAAGGAGCACAGAGTCTGAGGACCCACAGAGGGGCCAGAGGCAGAAACATTTTCCTGATTCGTTCTGTTTGTGTTCGTGCCTTTCGTCAGAGCTAGAGGTCACTTGAGAATGTGCTGGTTAAGACCCACTGTTGGCTTTTGGTTTCTCTGGAATCGGGTCACTCGGTGCAATTCCTCCAGCACCCCACCCCATACCTGCTGGTTTGCAGGTGAAGGTTTGGTTCTCACCCATCTCAGCTATTAGGTTTAGGCACTACCCATTCCTGGGGGTACTGGCTTCTACTGGGCCCGTCCCCACCCTTGGAGTAAGGTGGATGGGGTGCGAGGGAAGATCTGGAGGAGGTGAGGCCGAGCCGTGACTTGAGGGTGGAGCGAAGGCACAGAGGCCCAGGAGAGGAACCGCGTGCAGGAACACTGCAGAAATGCAGGTGTGATGCTGGGGCGAGAGGTGCGTTTTGGAGAGCGCAGGGCAGAAGCTAACAGGCAGGCAGGAGCCAGGCCATGGACATCCTTTTTTTTTTGTACTGTTAACTCTGGGCAAGTTCATTTGAAAAATTGATTCTGGTGCTAAAAACAGTTTGAAAACCAGAGGGTCGAAATGGTGTCTCCCAAAGCTCAGAGCTATCCGTGCCTTTGGTTTTGTCATTGGGATATCATCCTAAGACGGAGATTTGATTTGTCTGTATTTGTCTTTTAAAAAGGTTGGGAATTTACACTCTTGCTTCAGCTTGTCAGTTCGGCTGAAACTCCAGCGGGTGTGTGGGGAACCTCTGCACTCCCGCCTGAGGAGCAGACACATGAAACGTCAGCCTGGAATAGAGTGGCGTGGGCGGACAAATAACGGTTTAGGCAACAGCTGTGGGAAGGCGAGCAAGGGCCAATTATGCCATTGTTCCCAAAGGTTTTTAAGCTACAGAAACTTCATTTTCTAGAGCAGATTTCGGTTCACAAAGTACAGAGTCCCTGTGCACCCTTTGTCCCTGACGGCACACGTACGCACAGCCTCTCCTCTCCTCCCCCATCCACAGCCCCACCGGGGCTGTGTGTTTGTTACAATGGATGAACCCAACTTGATACATCAAAGTTCATCGTTCAGTTTAACATTCCCCTCCTGATGTTGTACATTCTGTGGGTTTTGACAAGTATATAACATATGTATCCAACACTGTTATGTTACTAAATAGATTTTCTTTTACTTTTAAGGCTTTGTCTAAATATACTTTCACCCCCAAAGATTGTTCATATATGCTGTTTTATATCATTTGTGGCTTAACATTTATGTTGTGAGCGTTTTCCCTGTTGTTGAGAATTCTCTGTCCCAGGACTTCTAGGAGCTGGCTGCCCTGCCCTCCTTGTGTGGCCGGTTGGGGTGTTGTCGATTTCTCCCCAGTAGAAGACTCAGCCGCCTGGTTTCAATCAGAGCTGTGAGTCATTATTTGCTTTGCTTTGGTTTGCATTCTGATGCAAAACTGGCAGAACTGCTGGTTCACAGGAGCAGGGGTCCTCCTGTGGGCGCTGCCCCCGCCTGCTTCAGCCCCTGGGGGGCCCAGCTGAGTGAAGCTGGAAAGCCTGCATCTTTGATTTCAGAAGTTTGTCATCTCACGAAGTCCCTCGGGCAAAATGCTGTTGTTGGGCCTGATGGGGCAAGGACCACTCCCGACAGAGCTTGGGGGAGGCCCAACCTAGAGGGGAGGGAGGCGCTGGGAACAGAGGATGGGCCGGCCTGGCCTATTCAGAGGGAGCGTGCGAGTATGAACAGACCCAGACAAATAAAACCAGAAGCGTGCTGTTTGTGACCTGCAGGAGAGAGACGTTGGGATTTATTGAGCGCCTACTACAGGCTGGGCATCATGCCAAGGACCGCACACCCTCACTGAATTCTTCTAGCAGCCCCACCTGCAAGCCAGGGTGGTTATACCTGTTCTGCAAATAAGTTATCCCAGAGCAGTTGCTCGAAACCATCACCCTGCACATGGGATGGATAGGAAGCCCTTTGCTAGTGTCTGTTGCCTCCAGACTGATGCTGAGCGGCCATAAGCACCTGGAACAGGAATGAACACTGTCGCCCTTTTCCTTCCAGCCAACCAGAGGCCACGCAGAAAGGGTTGGGAGTGCTCTCTCAGAGTGAATGCCAGGTGACTGCTGCGCAGCCCGGGGTCATAGCTACGCAGCCTCCCAGAAGAATGTTCCAGCAGCAGAGAGGCCCAGGACTAATTTTTTTATTTTTTAAAATAAGAAGGCTATTTGGGAAGACACACTCTGTCTGCTCCTGCCTAGGGCCAAATAGAAAACGCACCTGTCCTCGTGTGGGCACAGGTGGTGGATGGGGAGAAGCCAGGAAGCTCCCAAAGTCTCACACACCTGCATGACTACTGCTAACAACTGCTGCTTCCTCTCTCATCGTGTTCAGTTTTCATTCCGACACCTGGCAGTGACAGCCAAGTGTTCTCAGCCATCTAGAAGTCCAGAAACTTCTTTCCCACCTGTCAGTTGGCAGAAGTCCTCCGGGGAAACCACCCAGTGGGGAAACCGTGAAGCGCCACAAACATGCAAACTCAACATCAAGTCACAACGGGAGGTGGACCTGTTCCTGAGGACCTAGGACATGTGTCGGTGTCCCCGAGACCACCCCAGGTTCGATGCCTCACAGGGAGGACCCCAGGACCTGGCACCAGGCATGAGCAGAGCTGTGACTTACGACAGGGGAAGGATACGGAGCGGGATCAGCAAGGGGACAAGGTGCCTGGGGTGAAGCCACAGGAACCCAGGCTCCCACTTCCAGCGCCCTGTCCCCAGGGGCCTGCAGGGGACTGACTCACTGAGCGCCCCAGCACGGAGCTGTGACGACACCTGTGGAGTGCTGTCCGCCAGGGAAGCTACCAGAGACGCCGAGTTCAGGGTTTTGTCAGGGGCTCGGCAGACGCCCACGTCCCGACTCGCAGTGGGAATGCAGGTGAGGGGCAGGCAGCATGGTGTGCACCAGTCAGGCCCCGAGAGCCTCTCTGGTCGGTTCTGGGAACAGTGGGAGCCCTCCCGACATCCAAAGTCCCCGCAGCCAGCCCAGGGCCAACCTTGCAAGCTGGCCTTTCAGAGGACGGCAGCCCCAGGCCTGCTGTGTTCACTGCTCTGCACAGGAGGCCTTCATTCTGCTACGCAGGTGACATTAGGTGGCACTGCTGGGCTTAGGGAATCTTGTCCTTGTGTGGTCCTTACCTCAGAGAGCCTGGTCTGGCGGGGGCACTTTCGTAAGCACTTAGATCCCTGCTGTTCTCCTCGCTGCGCCTGGACGGTAGGTGCCCCCCCTTTCGCCGACCCCTCGGGCCCTGTGCTGGGTTACCTAGTGGGGCGCGCACTCTGGCCCCTCCACAGGTGTGCGCTGTTTCTCTGCGTTTGTGTGGCGCCCTGAGGGGAGTTGTAGATGGAGTCGTGGCAGGCTCTGCGCGAATCGGTGAGGAGCAGGAGTATCAGAGAGCAGGCCACACAGTCGTCTACCTCCCACTGTCTGGCAGTTTGCTGTCACCCTTTGGAAGTGACTCTGCCTGGCTGCAGACTGAAGTCCAGCGTGTGGCTGGGAGCCTGGCCCCTGAGCCACCCACTGGCTGGGAGGTGGTGGTAAATCATTCCTGGATCCGTAGGCCTGAGGAATGAACACGTCCGGGACCCTTATTTCACAGGCACAGACACAGTGATACCAACACCACCACCCGCCGCCCCAACTTCCGATCCTCACGTGTGCTTCCTGTGGACCTGCACTTGGCTTTCTGCTCATCCGCACGTGAAGTCCTCGCGGACACTCTTAAGGAGGGAAAGGATTTCACAGATGAGGAACCTGAGGCCCAGAGAGGCTGAGTAACGCACTCAAGGTCACCCAGCAGGGAAGTGGCAGAGACGAGCGTTGAATATAGTGGATTCCCAGGGCCCTGCCCCACGGACAGCCCGGCCACAGAGGCAGAGAGACTTGCTGGAGGTCACAGACTCTGGGGGGGAGCAAGCCTTGAACCCAGGACTCTTGGCTCTTGGCTCAGCCTCTTGTCCTTTAACCGTGTAGCCTCTTATTCATTGCTATGTAATTTCCAGTCAGTACTCATCAAAATATAAATATTTCTTGGTGAACTTATTCAAAAATTCCGTCCTCCTTGTCCTGTCTGGGCAATGGAGGAGCCCCCTGGCTGCTCGGGAGGCCTCCAGTCTGAACTTCCTTGCGCAGCCTCCGCACGGCACCTGCAGTGACCCAACCCGCGCATGAGATCCCTCGATTCCGCGCATGGATCCGCCAATCACTCCCCAGCTCCCCCGGGTTAAACACAGGCTGCTGGGGCTGCCGTCCACACCAGTTCCATCCAGCCCCTGCCTCGTTCTCCAGCCTTTCTCCGGCCTCCAGGCCAGCCTCCAACCCCGCCGCATCATTTGTGGTTCCTCCACGTCAGCGCGTGGCTTCCAGCTCCGAGCCTTTGAGAGCTCTGACAGCTACCGTCCGCCCTGGGACCACCATGACTGCCCCTCTGGCTTACTGACCGGGGTTCCCGGCTAGGGTTCCACAGCCTTCCTCAGCACCCTCCACCCCGTGTTCTCGTCGCGTGTTTGCCCTGCTATGATCTCCACTAGGTGCCAAGCTTCTTGAAGCCAGGGGTGCAGAACTGTGTCCAGAAGACAGGCTGGGAAGGTAAGGAAGCAGGTCTATAGAGCCACTAGGAAGACCCGAGCACGGGCCTCCTGGAGGCCAAGTACAGGGAAGTCAACTGTGGAATCCGTGAATGAGGTGGCCCGGCGAGGCCTAGAGGTTAGCTGGGACAGCAGGTCTCCCACGAACGCCGTTTCGTTCTCCAGCCTTTCGTTACACCCTGAAGAGATGCTGTAGGAACTTAACTCTTGTTTTTATCCATGAGACTGTGGTAAAACTGGTTTTGTTGGACGGTGCTTTGCTTTAAGTCATCGAAGCTATTGATGATGCTGAGTGAGGACTTAGTGTACAAATAAGATGTATGGGTTACCTAGTTTCGCTGTTATACAGTGAGTGACTCACAGCAGAGAGTCAGTGTAAAACACAGATACTTATTTAAGAGCCTGTTAGGAACCATGTACAACAAGTCATTGTCCACAGATGTTAGGCCCACAGATCTCAAACTCGGTGGATGTTTGTGCAAATAGCTGAACAGCCTTTATCTCCCGGCTCCTGTGGCCATGGAAGCCTCCAACCTGCCTTTCACTGAGTCCTCGCTGGATTCGCACTGGCAAAGACAGACATTTAATCGCCAGAGTCATCCCTTGGAGACCAGCTTTCGGAGAGCGTTGGAGAAAGGTGCTCCCGCCCACACACAGGCCAGGCTGCCTGTCTCCCAGCCTACCCCGCTCTCTGCAGACACCCTTCGGCAACATCGAGGAGAGAGCAGTAGGAAGCCACCCCCTTTCCCTCCAACCTCCTGAGTGCCCGGAAAGAAAGAGAGAACTTCCTTCCAAACAGCGTCCTCTCAGTTTCTGTGCACGAGTTCCAGGAAACTGGTCACGGCTGCACATGTATAATAAGAGGATCCAGGGTGGGGATCCGCAAGGCAGCTGCAGTTGCTTCAATCCGTGCAGGTTGGCTATAGGGGTCAAGGCCACATCCAAGAACCACCTTCTATGCATGGGGGTCTCCTATTTATTGGACAGTGAGCAGGAGGGGTGGGTCTGTGAAGTCCTTGGTACTCGTTCCAGCTTCTCTGAAGGGGCTCGGCCCTATAAACACTTGCTGTCGCCCCTGGGGGCCTCCTGCACCCCTGCCTTCTGGGGGCCCCTCCATCGCTTCAGCTTGGAAGTTATCACAGCTTCTCCGGCTCTACTCTGGGGTCCTGGAGGGTCGATGCTGTCGCACTCCCCAGGGCCTCAGAGTGTCTAGCCCACAGCGAGGGCTTCAGTGAGGCTGCCCTTAAATCAATGAGTGCACATCGGACTTAGGGCTTCTCTCCCACACCTTCACTGTGAACCAAAGAGGCCACCAGTGGACGGGTGCGTTCAGGCCCTGAGGTCAGGCCGATGTCACACAAGTCCTCCTCCACCACCTCAGCCATGTGACTGAGAGAGTGACAGAACTCTCGCTTCCCTCCTGTGAAAATGAAGGTTTCTACCACCAGCGTTGTCGTGCGGATCAAATAGGAGAGTTTCCATGTTCTGGCAGAATTTCAGCAGCTGTAAGCCACGACAACCATTTTTCTGATTGAAGCAAAAGCGTGTTGAAAAAGTAATGAGCAGCTCGCAGGGTTGGTGGGAGGGCTGGCCAGCCAGGCCTGGGAGCTCTGCAGCCTGGGATGACACCCCAAAGCACACCAGAGCTGGGCCTGGGGGTCCCCTGCAGCCACCTCTGCCACCTACTGCACCTGGAATAGGATCTCAGCTCCCATGGGGCCACTGCCACCACCCCAAAGCCACTTTTGCCAGGGAGAGCCCTCTGCTGGTGGACAATTCCTGGCCCCATTCCTTAGCTTCAGGAGCCTCATGCAAAGTCCAGGCCTCTGATTGGCTGAGCCTTAATCACATGTCTACTCCCTACCTACAAGTGATGCCGGGAGGGCAGGTGTCTGGCATTTCCAACCTCCGCAGTGATGAGTGGGCCCTGTTTCCCACAAGGCTTGTAAGGCAGGAATGACTCCCGAATGGGACGGGGGCTTCTGACCCCAGGTAGCCAAAAAGATGACAGATGCCACCAGAGTACGTGAAAACTAAAGGTCAGCGTTAATGTCAGCCGCTGACAGAGAGCAGCTCGGTGAGTGGGGGACAGTCGGCTGTTATGGTAGCCCCCGTGGTTATGTGCAATGCTGCCGTGGGCGTTTGCGTAGATGTATCCCAGGGCAGGTGGCAAAGAGGTGTTTAGAGGAATTTTCTAGAAATGGATTTTATAGGTTGTATACAGACTAGGGGCATCTTCAGTGTTATTAGATGAGGCCAAACCGGTTTTCAGGGCGGGTGGACAAACTGAAGCCCCACTGCCAGTGCAGGAGGGCGCACACGGCTGGCGGGTCCCCTCGTGTCTCACCAGACATGCCCATTTTCGGGCTGCTGGGGCTGTGGGAGCTCTCCCCCAGAGCCAGGCTCCCCGAGACGTCAGCGTCATCACCCCGTGTTGCAGATAAGGAGACCGAGACCCTGCAGGTTTAAATCACAAGCAAATCACGATGCTGGGACTCACGCCCGGGTCTCTGCACCCAAACCCATGATTCTCCCACAGTGTCGCATGCTGGCTCTGGCCAGCTCTGTGGGCCCGCGCTGGGTAGGTGGGTGACTATGAGCTTCGCGGGGACAGAGTCCTTAGGGGAGTGTAGTGTCGTGACCTCAGCCTTTGGCTCACATCCCAGTCACCCGGTCCCCTTCCCAAACCCACCGCATCGAATTGAGAGCGATGAGGGCCTGACGGAGGTGAAGGGCTGTCTCTCTGTGGGTTTATTTGCATCGCCCTGTGGACTCATGAGTGATGTTGGGCATCATGTCATTAGCTTGCTTGTTACTTGGATTTTCTCTGGAGTCTGTTCGAGTCTTTTGCTCGCTTTAAATTGGGTCGTTTGTCTTCTTATTAGCTTGTGGGAGTTCTTCATAGATAGTGAATGTGAGTCCTTGGTAATATATGTGTTGCAAATATGTTACCTCAGCCTTTAGTTTTGGTGAAATGCAGATGAGCACTTTGTTTTTCTTTTACACTTAGTGTTTTCTGAGTCTTGTCTCAGCCTGCCGCCAGGTGGCACAGATGTTCTCTTGTGTTAGATGTGCGCATCTTTAACACACTTCCCGGGACTTTCTGCTGGGCACCAACATTGGAGAAGACTGGGCATCGTGGCCACTTTTGGTTTGGAGTCAGATCCGAGTCTGAGTCCCAGGTTTGCCACTTACTAAGCAAGTCACTCTGTGTCTCGGAGCCTCAGTTTCTCTACCTGCACAATGAGGTGAAAAAATACGGCCCATCCACAAACTCAGTTAGAGGCGGTCAATGAAATACAGCTCGAACGGACATAGCGAGGTCCGAGCGGGGAGAGCGTGTCCTGCCCCAGCTGCCTTGTTTCCAAACCGGCCGGCCTCCAGCAGCAGGGCGGGCAGCAGGAATAACCCGGTTTGCTGTTTGTCCGCAGTACATCAAGGCCTTTTACAATGAGACGTGGGAAAGAAGGCACGGACAGCCGACAGACCCGGACACTCTGACTCTGCTCTGGTCCGTGACCGTGTCCATTTTCGCCATCGGTGGACTCGTGGGGACGTTAATGGTGAAGCTGATCGGAAAGTTTCTTGGGAGGTCAGTGAGTCTGCCTCTGTTTGCGGATGCTCTCCGTAATGTTCATGATATGCCTGGGCTATAGTCAGGATCCCAGCCGACAGCAAAATGCTACTTAGTTCACCCAGAGAGATTTTACGCTTGATCTGAGCCAAAAGGCCGGGAAGGGGTCAACGGGAGGGGTTGTAATGTCAGAAGGGCATGGGGTGGAAAGGGAACACCAGAGGTCAAGGGGAAGTGAAGCTGTGGACAGCAGGCTGTTGGGCTAGGTCAGAACTCTGCTGACCAAACAGGGAGGGGGCTGGGAAGAAACACCCTGGCTTCTCCCTCCCCCACCCCACCCCCAATCTGCAGCTGATGCCTCTCGTTGGTCCAACCCAAGCCAGAAACACCAGGAGCTTTGTGACTTAGGTCCAGAGGACCAGGTCCCAGGGCACAGAGCAGGGCTGGAGGGGAGAGAGGGTCTGGGTGCAGCTGCAAACAGAAAGCAGCACAGTGTCTTCGAGATTCTTCCACAGCAGTACATGGGGCTCTGCTTTTTAAACATCAGGGGCTCTTGCGACTGGATGACACTTTATTTAACCAGTTCCCTTTCCATAGACATTTAGGTTATTTCAAGTCTTTTGCCTTTAAACACAGCTGCAGTGAGTCCTAAAGACTTCAGGTTGAAGTTTCCCTTCCAGGCCCTCTCCAATCAGATCCACTTTACCTCGTGAGCTCCGTTCCTCACTTATTTTCATCATAAAAGCTTCTCTCAGATCAGATTGACGAACCAATAAGCTCTCCCAAATGCTTTCTTTGCATCCTTGCTTATAACTTCCTGGGAGATAGTGAGGGGTTAGTGGGAAAAGTAGGGTCTCCGGAGCACTCATGTCTGAACTTGAATCAGGAGTCTTCCGCTCACCAGCTGTGCACCCTTGGCCGATTCATTGCATGTGTTTGAGCTCTGGTTTCTTCCCCTGTAAAAAGGAGACCCCTCTTGCTACCCTGCAGGGACATTAAGAGCTGGAGACAATGAAGAGGGAGGATGGCCCATTAGCAGTAGCTCAGTAAAGAGACGTGATTATTATTTACCATCATCCGATCACCACCTTGACAACCATGGTGGTAGGTGCTCTACAGATCTCTGTGTTGGATGGACCCCAGGAGCTCTCCTCAGATGCTGGGGCTGCGGAAGCCCGGTTAGGAAAGGGGCCACCTGTCCCTCTACATGTGGCCTCACATTCCCAACAGGGAGCTAGTCCTGACTCCCCAACATGCCAGGAGGGTATCATGGGACTCGGCCAGCTCCCCTCTCAGCCAGCACTTCCCCGTGCATACAGTGAGGGCAGTGACAATGGCCTCAGCAGCATGGCTGCAACAAAAGAAAAGGAAATAAAAAGAGGAAATGCGTTTGAGAGATACCACATTTCTCAGTGATGTTTGTCAGTGATGGAGGAGGAGGCTGAAGCTCAACATGCAAGGCTGGGGTCAGGGCCAACAGAAGGGGCTAGGAGAGAGGTTCAGCTGGAGTGGGGCATTCTGGGAGTCAGGTGGGTGTGGCCACAGGCAGGCCCACCAGGCAGCCAATATGGGTAGAGCATGTTAAATGCACCTGTGCTTTGGGAGAGGGATGAGGACAGGGGAGCACGGGGGCCAGGGACTGTCTCTGGATATGAGCCATCCATTATCTGGTCTCAGGGACACAGGTTCTTGATCTCCTAGACTCCCCCGCTTTGGGAATGCTGGCCATAGAGAATTGCTTTTGAGTCCCAGTCCCTCGCGTGGGGTCATTTGTCCTCTGCTTACACGCTTTAGTGAGAGAGAGGCTGACCATGTGGATGCATAGACACTGGCCATGGGCTCAGCCTCGAGTCTGCACTCTGTACGCACAGCTCGTGGGGCCAAGGATGCGTGTCTCAAAGTCTCTGGGCTTCCCCTGGCTCACAGGAAAATGAAGACTGAGTCACAGGTTTGTTGTGTGGATGTAAAGGGTTCATCTCAGCGACTTATGCAGAGTCAGTGCCCAGCTCAAGTTCACTGTCATCCCAGCACCATCACCATTAGCTCTTCCCAAGGACGTTGGGAGAGCCAGTGTGCCAGCATTGGCAGAGCCAATGTGCATATTCATCAAATTGCACCAAAAGGGGCCTCCTTACCCAGCACTGGATCCAGTTCTTCTCTTTGGAGCAGAGCATGGAAACTAAAGAGGAGACCCGGGGAAACTCCCAGGGGCTTGGGCATCAGACACTGGGCCCCCGTCTTGGGCAGGCCATCCACCTGTGCTTATCCACTCAGCAAACATTTCTGAGCACCCACTGGGAACCAGGCACTGGGCTTGGCCCGTGGGCGGCAGAGACCAAGGCCTGCTGCCTGGGGCAGGTGCTCTGGCAGGGAGGCAGGCCCTGGACAGTTCATTATGAAAATCACACTGACGTGTCCTGTGTCACTCAGAAGGCTGTTTGAATGCCTGTGACAGGAACCCAGATCAAACTGGCTTAGGCCCAAAATTTGAACTGGCTCCCATAACTGAAGTATACCTCTGTTGAATCCAGCAGCTCATATGATATCGTAAGAAAAGCTGTTTTCTCTGTCTCCAGGCTCCACCTCGCTCTGTGTTGGCATCACGCACGGTGGTCTTTCCCCACGTCAGTGCAAGCTGGGCCCATCTGCTCAGGCAGACGCGGTTCCTGCTGGCACTCCAGCACACATCTGCGGAACCTCAGTGACCTGAGGGAGGTTGCATGTCCTCAGGGACCCTCAACCAGGGGCAATATTGCCCCATCAGGGGACATTTGACAATGTTTGCAGATACTTCTGGTTGTCATAGTTAAAGGGTGCGACTAGTTAGGCGAGGCCAGGGATACCACTAACGCACAGGACACCACAAAGAATTTCCGCCTCCAAATGTTACCAGTGCCGAGGCTGGATTCCTGGTGAATGACATTTCCAATGTACTTTAAGATTTCTATGCCCCATGCCCATTCCTAGAGCCACCACCGGGTGGAGACAACCACCACAGGCCCCCACACTGAGAGTGAGGGCAGGAAGGTTTCTTGGAGGAACTTCAAGGGACTCCCACCAGAAGAAGACAGACGGATAGTCAACAAACACCAACAGCCAGCCCCCTGCGTATCACGCCAGGCAAAGAGCAGGTTCTCAAAAGTATCATTTTTCTCCTCCTCTTTTTCTTCTTTAATCTTTTAAAACACGTCTTTATTTTAGAGTGGTAGGAAAGAATGTTAGCTCCCTCGATGCCGGCTGGAGAGGCCTGCATTGCACATCTAAGCATGTAGCAGTCGGCTGGCGCTGCCATAACAAGCTGCCACGGACCGAGTCCTCCACTCTTCAGAGGGTTAGGAAGATGGTAAATATCGGCCAACAAGATCGGCACGGACCCACCACTGGGTGAGATCTGGAAAGCGAGAGAAAGAAGGAGGTGGCGATCCACTGTGCCCAACGCTGCCGAGAAAAGCTGGCGAGGCCTGAGCTCTGACGGTGGATTCAGCATCATGGAGGTTGCTGGTTGCCAGGATAACAGCTCTTTCAAGGGCACCACAGAGGGGACCAGCATTGGAGTGGGTGTGTGAGAGAAGGAGAGATGAAGAAGTGTAGACAACAGGGGAGCTGCTCCTTTCTAGGAGTTCCACGCAGGGGAGCAGAGACATGGGAGATGGAGGGAGCTGGAGGACCAGGAGTGTTGTTCTTGTGCTTTCTTTTATGATAGGAGCTACTGCAGCACATTAATGAGCTGTTCCAGCAGAGAGAGAAAAACTGATGGTTAGGACTGAGAGGTGAGACCTGCTGAAGCAATATCCCTGAGCAGCCGACAGCGGGTGGGCAACTGGAGGGCTTGCCCTCGGAGAGGGGCGGGGAGTGTCTGGGCGCAGAGGCAGGCGGGCCTGTGTGAGTGGAGGAGCGTGGGAAGGGCCTCTCTGATTGCTTCCGCGCCCAGTGGAATAGGAAGTGGGAGTAGAAAGTAGGAAGAGGTCTAACTCCTAAAAGCAATAACAAAGTCCCTTTTTCAATCCCGAGCTTCTTATAATTTATAAAACGACTTAGTATCTGTTAACTCATTGAGTCTTTAGGGGGAAAATACCCTGCGAGAGGCTAGGCTGTTTCCCCAGCTCCTTGACTCACTATTAGCATGACCTCAACCAAGTCTCGAGTCTGTCCCCTGGCTAACTTCTCTGTAAGAGAGGAGTAAGACTACTACCTACCTGGTAGTGCCGTTTTGAGCCGTAGATGAGCTACTTATGTAAAGAGCATAAATGGGGTCGATCTCAGAGCAAGAGTCCCATACACATGAGCTACTGTGATCATTTTGCAAAGTCACCCAGCTCCTAAAAAGAGGGAGCCAGGGCGGGAACCCTGTCTGTCCTTGACCTCCATGCAAGTGACACTTCCAAACCTGAAGTCTCAGGGATGTGCCCATGGAACAGTCCTGCACAGAGCAGTCCATGGTCATGGCAGTCACCCCCCATGGTGGATGCAGAGGGAGCAAGAACCTCGCTCAGGGTCACACAGCCGGAGGTGGCCGCGGGAGCCATGGGGGACCCTGCTCCCGGTTAGACAGGCCAGTGACAGCCTCATGGTCCAGCCTCCTCATTGAACCCCTCCTTCTCTTCCAGGAAGTACACTCTACTGGCCAACAACGTCTTTGCCATTTCCGCTGCGTTGCTGATGGCCTGTGCTCTCCAGGCAGGAGCCTTCGAAATGCTCATCGTGGGCCGCTTCATCATGGGCATAGATGGAGGTGAGACCTCTCCAGGGCCAGGGAGGGCCAGGGACCTGTTCCTGCATTCCTAGGGACTGTTGTCATTTTACATGAGGACCCCAAGGCTCAGAGACGTGAGCATATTTATGCAATATATTTGAAAACTTTAGATAAAATGTACAAAAGTCTAGAAAGAAAAAGAATGCTCACCAATATTGGCAGAAGAGAAAATAGATTATCTACATAGTCCTATTTAATTAAATTAGTTGAACATGTCATTTAAAACCTTTCAACAAAGGAAATTCTAGGCCTACATGGCTTTTCTAAGAAAGAACACCAACAGCAAACAAACATCACCATCACCACCACCACCACCACCACCACCACCTCCATCATCACCATCACCACCACCACCACCACCACCACTGGCAGCACCAGTATCACCATCATCAGCTCTTCTGATGGAACCCACCTCCCAGCCACACCTCAGGGGGCAAATGGCACAGTGCCTGTTGAAGCACTGGAAGTTTGTGCAGAGTGCTGGGAACGGGGTTGTGGCTACTGTGACCAGAGTCTTCCTTAAGGAGACAGCTCCCTCACTGGCCACAGTGGTCCTCCCTCAGAGGAGACGACCCTGTCATCGTTGCCGTGCTCCCTCCACAGGCATCGCCCTCAGCGTGCTCCCCATGTACCTGAGCGAGATCTCGCCCAAGGGGATCCGTGGCTCTCTGGGGCAGGTGACCGCCATCTTCATCTGCATTGGCGTGTTCGTGGGACAGCTGCTGGGCCTGCCTGAGCTGCTGGGCAAGGTAAGCGTGGCTCCCCGGCCCACCATGGCTGTTCTCATTTCATGTCACCATCTCAGGTCCCCATGTCCCTTGTGGGACAAAGGGCAATCAGAGGTGAGCCCTTCCTCCAAAAGCTTGACCCTATGCCTTGGAATTCCTGAACATTCAAGCCTTTCACTTATTATTGCAGAAAAGTTACTGCTGAATACCTTGGGTGTGATTTTTTTTTTTTGAGGATATAAAGAACCATAACAAATTTTAACCTTACAGAATGTTCAAATCCACCCACCCCACAGCTATTACTAACAGCTCAATTAGAATTCACTTGGGCTTTTGCAAACCCATATAAGCCTATATAGTTTTTGTCATGGCATCCTGCCATATGCATCGTCCCTCAACTTGCTGTTTTCATTTAATGGTTGTTGGACATCTTTCTAAGATGTTTTGCTTAGTGCTACCTCACTCTTGAGCCTACCTTTCCTGCATAAATAGGTAATGGCCCAGTCTTCTGTTTTTAGCTTTCTGTTTTGGAAGCGGGAAAGCCTGACTCTGAATCGCAGTCCAACTATTCACTTGCTGTGGGGCTTTGGCAAGGAGTGCCTCACCTATTCGCATGGGGTGAGGGGGAGATCAAGGAAGACTTCCCAGAAGAAGTGAACTCGCAACTGAGCCCTGAAGGGTGAGCAGAAGTTAGGTGGGTGATGGTGGGATTTGGAGAGAAGACGTTGCAGAGAAAGGGAACAAGGGAAGGAAAGGCCGAGATGGGGAATGGCCGTGAGATAGGGAACAGCCCTGTGAAATAGCCACGAGTGGCTTGGGGCTGAGGGAAGAGCCTGCCTGGGGAGCAATCACTGAGCTGCCCCGACACTGTCCTGGGGAACAGGGAGCCCTGGACAGGCGGCACTATTGCAGGTGAGTGACTGACCTGAGTTACAAGGGGGGCTTGGGGGAGGGAGTGGAGGGGTGAAAGGGAAGGAAAAGGCCTGGCAGGAGACTGCTGTGATTGGGGCATGGTGAGGAGGAACTGAGGCAGCGGCCCTAGGGCTAGAGCAGACAGGAGGGTGAGTCAAGGGCTGCCGGCTGCCCGAGTGTCCGAGGAGGATGAGGGAAGGAGACTGGCTGGGGCGCCTCGCAGGGCTGTGGCGGCTTTCCCTTCCCCTGCACCAGGAGGCCAGGAGGGAGGGAGGAGACGACCCTGGGAGTGAAGGTCAAATGTCGAAAGTACTGGATCAGAGCCCAAGGGATGCGCCGCTGCCCTGTGGGTGCTCTCCAATCCCTGGCCTTTGGGGTTTTTATGGAGCTTCTATCACACAGACATGATTAATTGAATCATGGCCTGGAGGTCAGGCGAGGGTGCTGAAAATCCCAACCCTCCATCCAAGGGTTGTTTCCCTTGGCCACCAGGTCTCATCCTTACGTACCTTCCAAAAGTCACCTCACTAACTAAACTCAGGTGTGGTTGGAAGGGGGTTGTTATAAATATCAAGACACCTTTATTGCTCCTATCACTTAGGAAATTCCTTCAGTTTTACGAGTTCTGTGCCAGAAATAGAAGACCAAATATATTGTTATAAACCACAGGATCGCAGTGAGAGCCTAGGTAAGAGGGACTCAAGTCCCCTTTGTGCCTGAGCCAAGTAACCCTAGAGCTGCCTCCTGCCTCGTTCAGGGAAGGTTGCACAAGCGGAGGGATCCAGCACGGTGGCCGCGTGGTGCCAGGATGGGTAACAGGACCCGGTTGGCACTTATCCTTCAAAAACTGTTTGGGTTGCTTTGCTGACTGTGTTCACTGTGGCAAACCCCACAACGCATGGTTTACCATTTTCACCATTTGAGAGTGAGCAATGTCCTAGTGCAAAGCGTGGCTTTCTTACATTAACACCGATGCACATCGCCTCAGAGGCACCTGCTTCTGATTTTATTATCGACTCTTTCAGGATTTTATGGCTCCAGTTTGTTTTTCTTGTTGACGGAAAGCAAAAACAACTCACACTTCACCTCTGCGTCGCAATTTCTATAATTAATGCGAGCGTGTTGGAAATGTCTCCCTAGCAAAGTGAGGCTCCATGCTAAAGAGACGCTTTGCCTTTTGTTTTTGAAGCTATTTAAAAATTCTAAACATTGTAAACATTATGTGTGTGAGTAAGGAACATGGTATAACAATTACAGCCTCAGCTCCCTGAAGATAAAAATATATTTTAAAGTCAATGAATAGTACCGTTGTCCTCCAGGGGGAAAAAGTAAGTAAACATCTGCTTCTATAGAGGTTTCGCCTTTTCTTTTTTGAGATAGTTTCCAGTTGCTCGTCACTCATCCAAGTCCGCTTTTGTAAACCGATAGCAGGTCATTTCTGCCGTTTGGGTTCTGTCTCAGTCCCTTTGGGATGCCGTAACAAATCCCGCAGGCTGGGGAGCTTACAAACAACAGAGATTCAGTCCTCAGAACCCTGGAGGCTGGAAGGCAGAGTTGGGGGTGCCAGCACAGCGAGGGCCCCCTTCCTGACTTAGAGAGACCCACCTTCTCGCCGTGTCCTCTCCTGGGAGCAAGAGAGATCATCCCTCTCCTGTCTCTTCTTATAAGGTCACAGGTCCCATTCACGAGGACCCCGCCCTCATAACCTAATCGCCTCCCAAAGGCCCCCCTCCTCATTCATAACCTTGAGGATTAGGATTTTCACATAAAATATGTTTGGAGGGGACAGAAGTGTTCAGTCCGTACAGGTTTCTGGGTCTTTCCCGTACCTCTGTGTTCTCTCTGCATTTGCTCACTTAGCACATGTGCCAATCACTGAGTTGGGTGTTGGAGCCACAGCCAGGCCTGGGAGGTTGGGCTCGGCCGGGGGGAGAGATGCTGTGAGCTTGGGTTGGGGCGATGGCAGTGGGCGTGGAGGCAGGTCAACGAGATTGCTTAGTGACGGGACAGGGTGCCTGTGGGCAGGGACCTCTGGTGTTTGGCAGGCCATCCAGGGAGAACGGGGTACCAGATGCTAAGAGGGAGCCCTGGCAGGAAAACAGCAGCTTCACAGAAGGTAAAACGACAAGGTAACTGACAGGAACTGCCCACGTCACAGAGCGACTTGAAGGCAGAGCTGATTGCAGGACTCTGGTGTCAGGGTTCTCCAGGGTGAGCACCCTCTCCCTGCAAAAACAAGGCTCATAAGCATGACGTCAGCCAAGGGACTCAGTGCCCACGTCCGCCTTCTGACCAGAGTCCACTGAGAAGGTGTGCCATTGATCCCCAGGGTCTGTCTTTCCCCTTCAGGTTGGGTTTTTTCAGATACCCTGGGAACTG